>NC_069383.1:126305833-126621666 GCF_027475565.1 Acinonyx jubatus | reverse complement strand
ATAGTGTGTTGAGGTTTCCCAATAATAAGCAGATGAGCTCCCAGACTAAATGAATACGGTAATGTTCACACACACACACGCAACCCTGAAAGGTAACAGCTCAAAAGCTCCTCTCTACTTCCTGGGCAAACCTGGAATGTTTTGTTTAGCTTGAAGGATACTTAAAAAGGATGCTGGGAAGTACTGTCAGAGGAAGTACTGACAAAGTAGTTTGCCTAAAAGAAGACCAGGAATGCTGAAGATTTGGGACGCACGAACCTGTAAGAATAACTTCAAGACAAAAAAAGTAGATCGGGAGCCCTGAAAAGGGATATAGTAGCGATCCTCTAGATAGCTGAAGGCATGCTAGAAGAGAGAACAGACTTATTCTATATGGGTTCAGAATTAAAACTAATGTGGGGCACCTGGGTGGCTCAGTTAAGTGTCCAACTCTTGATCTCAGCTCAGGTCTTGGTCTTGAGGGTCGTGAGTTTGACACTTAAGTAGCATGGAGCCTACTTATAAATCAATCAGTCAATCAATCAATCTCACATGAAGAAAATAGATTTCAGTCCAACTTAAGGGAGAACTTTTTTAACCAATCTAAGATGCTTCAGAGTAGAATAGGCTCTCTCACTCATGAGAGGGTTTCTAGGCACTGGAGCCATCTGTGACAAGGCTAAGCAATCACACAGTGACAACAGCACAGGGGGAACTGATCCCCAAATGAGAAGACTGTGCAGCATTTCAATTCTATAAGTGACTGAATTAAAGATGTTCATCGCCAAGAAAAGCCGTACAATGGAGATGACTTTGCTGGGGTGACGAGAGAAAGCTTCAAACAAAATGTAGTATCCCTGACAGAGAAAACGGAATACACAAAGGCAATGAAAAGCTGAAGTTTATGGCAAACTTGGGAAGTGGTGACAGTATCTGTCTGGCAGGAGAAGGACAGGGAGCTCAGTCAGCAGGAGTGAAGGATGAAGCATAAAAGATGAGGAGGAGGAGGATACAGAGCTCGGGCCATGAGCCCAGCTGAGGCACTCAGGCTTCTGTGCTGCTGGGAAGGGGAAATCACCGAGAACTTCTGTGGACAGCCATGATCAAAACGGGCATTTCAGAATGATCAGACTGGCATTATTGCAGGAAAAACAAGAGGGGAATGAGGCTCTGGTGGCAAGAAGAACAGACAGAACGCTCTGGCATCAGTGAGAAAACAAGAGCCTGAATTAAAAGACAAGCAGTAAGACCAAAAAGAGGAATTTAAATCAAAGACATCATCTAGGAAGAATTACAAGGACTTTGTGAATGATTCAGCGTGGGGTGGAGAGTCAAAAACAGATATACCTGAATCGGGGAACCCACATATGTCAACATACCCAACAGTTAAGACCAAAATAACCCCCAAAACATCTAAAGTCACAACTGGGTCCCAAACTACTATCCCATCACAGCTTTACATCCTATGCTCAGAGTACATTTTTCACATACAAAAAATAAAAGATTTTGTAATTATCTTTGAATGTGAAACCAGTCACCAAAAGCTTATAGAATCATGTCTATAAAAATTAATTCCTCCAAGGACAGAAAGAAGATATGCCAGGTAAACACTAACCAAAAGAAAGCTGGGATCTCCATATTAATATAGGACAAAATAAACAAAGGTAAAAAAGCATTATTAGTGATAAAGAAGACCACTATATAATAAACATTGCAATTTGCCAGGGAGATGTAACAATTTTAAACTAGCAAAAATGAATAAAATATGCCTCAAAATATGAAGTAAAAATTGACTGTCTACAGGAAGATAATGACACAAGCAACACAGTACGAGATTTTCACACAACTCTTCCAAGGCAAAAACTGATGTATGAAACAGACAAAACAAACCAACAAGGATAAAAAACTTTAAACAGCTCAACTGATGAGTTTCACCCAATGGACACAGAACTCAAGCTTTAAAATCTATGAAAGTGACTGCATACGAGACATAAAATTAATCTCAACAAATTTCAAACAATGGTAAAATTCTCTGACAAATACAAGGACATTAGAAATCAGGAACAAAGACAGCCTTATAAAAACGCCATTTACATGGAAAGGAGAAACATACTTCTCCACATTTCATGAGTAAAATCAGAAAATATCTGGAGTAGAATAATAATGAAAATTCAGTATGTTTCAAACCCTGTTAGTGCACACAAAGCAGACGCCTGTGGGAAAGTGTATAGGCTTAAATAAAGGCTCCAAAGCTAATGAATTAAGCATCTAGATAAGTGGGGGAAGAGGATGCCTAAGAAACCCCCCAAAAGAGAAGGAATTAAATGATACAGATAACAGCAAAATGTAGGGGCACCTGGGTCATTGGTCGCTTAAGCATCAGACTCTTGATTTTGGCACAGGTCATGATTCCAGGGTCATGGGATCAAGCCCTGCAGAGGGGTTTTTGCTGACCATGGAGCCTGCTTAAGACTCAGTGTCTCTCTCTCTCTCAAATAAAAAAAAAAAAGCAGAAAGTAATGACACAGAAGACAAACAAAACTAGAAGATCAAAAGAGCAAATATTGGTTCTTTGATAAACTAGTCAAATATACTCTCTTGAAAGATTAATTTTTTAAAAAAGAAGGAAACATGAATATTACAGTAAGATAGGACACAATAATACAATTATTACAGTAAAACAACGCATAGA
The DNA here is from genome assembly GCF_027475565.1 of Acinonyx jubatus. NCBI lineage: Eukaryota > Metazoa > Chordata > Mammalia > Carnivora > Felidae > Acinonyx > Acinonyx jubatus. Next base: position 126,618,995 of record NC_069383.1, on the reverse strand, counting down.
TGCTATAAAGAAAGCAGTTAAGAGAAAATAAGAATAACTTAATGTCCGATACTTTTGAAAATTTAGATGAAGTGGACAAATTTCAAGAAAAACACAACCTATCAAAAACCAACTCAAGAAGAAATAGAGAACCAGAACAGTTTTATAACAATTGGAAAATGTGACTGAATCGTTAGAAATCTCAAAAAGAAGAAAGATGGTTTTGGTGAATTTTACTGAAGAATCAAGGAAGAGATTACAATTCATAGAAATTACCTCAGAGAACAAAAAAGGACAGTACAAGACTGGAAAATTATGAGCCAAATTCCTTTCTCCTTCTTCCTCCCTATTCCCTCCTTCTCTCTCCATTTCTGTTTCTTGGTGTGTATAATACACAAACACAGTCAAGCAAATCAAATCCAGAATCACATTTTAAAAATTCATCACAATCAAGATGGGTTTATCCCAGGAATGCAAGGCCTGGCTTAAGTTAGAAATTTTATAAATGCCATTCATTATATCAACATATTAAAAAAGAAAAACCTTAAGATCATCTCAAAAGATGAGGGAAAATACGCAATGAAATTCAAGGACCATTTGAGATCAAAAACTCTTCGCAAACTAAGAATAATGTGAACTTTTCTTAACTTGATAAAGGCGATCTACAAAAGCCCGCAGCAAACATCAAAAGCATTTTCTTAAAGATGAAGAACAAGATAGAGAAATACCTGACCACCATTACCTATTGGGCATTGTGCTAGAGGGTGTAAACAGTACAGTAAGATGAAGAATAAACAAAAAGAAAGAATATAAAAATTGGAAAAGAAGAAACCAAATTATCACTAGTTGCATTGCTATTGCCTATACAGAAAACTGGAGAGAACCCATACTAACAGTTAATAGTAGAGTTTAGTGAGGTAGCTGGATACAGAAATTGATATAAAAATGTGAAATTAACATTTCTAGATGCTTAAACAGTTGGAAAGTGATTTTTTAAAAAAACTATCATTTACAACAGCAACACACAAAATCTATAGCAGTCAATTCCAACCAAAGATGTACAAAGTTTTTAAGGATACTATGATAAAATTTTATTGAACGACATTAAAGACAACTTAAATACAGAGTCATACCATGTTATGGAAGGGGACTAAATGTTTTAGTCTCCCCAAATGGATTTATAGATTCAAAGCAATTCCAATCAAAATGTTTTTCATGGAACTTGACAAGCTGATTCTAAGATATAAAGCCACAGTAATTAAGAATGTATGGTATGCGCACATGACAGACAAGCAAAGCAGTGGAACTGAAAAGACAACCCCGAAACAGATCCAAGTATAGATGTAAACTTGATGTATGGCAGGGTGAGCGCTGCAGGATGCATGAGGCAAGGATGGACTATTTAATAAATGAAGCTGGGGTAAGGTGATCCATATGAGAAAAAATGAAACTGGATCCCCTCTCTCATGAAATGCACCAAATCAGTTCCAGGTGGACTAAAGACTTAGATGCTAGATGCAAAAGAATAAAAATTTCAGGAGATACTATATGAGAATATCTTTATGACATCCACATCATACAAAGTTTCTTAAATGAGAAACAAAAAGCATGCCTATAAGGGAACATATTGATAAATTCTACAACATTAAAATTAAAAACTTCTGCTTATGAAGACACTACAAGGAACCTAAAAAGATAAACTACAAACTGGGAGAAAATGTTTGCAACATGTTTAACTAATAAAGGACTAATATCCAGAATACCAGAAGGATCCTAAAAGTCAAAAAGAGAAAGAGAGCACTAATGAGCAATAGGCAATACCACAGGCAGACGTCTCAAAGAAGAGCGAACACGAAAGGCCCATAAACACATGAAAAGATGCTCAGCCTCATAACCTATCAAAAAAATGAAAATGGAAACGACAAAAGGAACTCTTTCAACACCCTCACCAATTGTCAAATCTTAAAATCTAAACAAGTGCTGGCATTACGGTTGAACTAGGGAAATTCTCGTACTTTGCCGGTGGGCGAAGCATTTGAAATAAATTGGTACCACCACTGTGGAAGACAGTTGGACATCACCCAGTAAAGTCTCACCCACAGCCATCCCCTAAATCCTAGCACTTCCCTTCCCAGGCACAGAGCTTGCTAGAGAAGCTGTACATAAGCACACCATGAAGCACGCACAAAGATGTTCAGAGCAGTGTTTGCCTAATAACCCAAACTGGAAAGAAACTATTCACCAACAAACAATCTAGAGAACAGACAAGCAAACTGCAATGTATCACACAATGACAAAGTACACCATAGGAAAAAAAATAACAAACTACACCACTGTACATCATCACGGATAAATGAAAAAGGAAAAAAGAAAAAAACATTACATCCAAAGAGGCAAGTGATAGAAAAGCACACACAGTATGAGAAGTGAGCAAAACTAAAAGTAAACTGGGGTATATCCATAGATGGTAAAACCTTAAGGGAAAGCAAGGTAATGATTAACACAAAAGTCAGGGTTGTGGTAGAGGGGGAAACATGATTGGGGCTGGTTCCACAGGAAGCCTCTGGGAAACTGGTCATCTTTTTTTTTTTTTTTTTAAGTTTATCTTATTTATTTTTTTAGTTGTCTCTACACCCAACGTGGGACTCGAACTCACGACCCTAAGATCAAGAGTCATTTGCTCCTCTGACTGAGCCAGCCAGGTGCTCCTGGTTATCTATTTCTTCAGGTTGATGGTGGGTACAGGCATATTCAATTTATTATTATTCTTTAAAATGTACACATATATTTTATGTATTCTATTATTTTGTATTTCATGAAAAAATACTTTAAGAAATATCTCTACAAACAAAAATGGTACACAAAAGGTAGCCTTCCATAAATACCTGAGTCCAACAGTTCCTTTAAATAATAAAGGGAACAATAACAAAGAAAGACAACTATCCCTTACCCAGAATTATAAACTAAAGTACAGATCACCCACAGAGAGGCAGGGCTCTGTACAGAGAAGAATTTCTCTAAGAAAAGCCAACAGCCTGAGAATTACTTTATGCTAATTAGGGCTCTTCACCTGCTCAGCTGCACAAGCCATAAACCTAGGCATCAGGTGTCACGCTCCCTATTGCCTTCCCCCACCCTCCCCAAATCCACCTTAGTTCCTAATGCTACTGCCCTGGTCAGGCTACACTCATGCCTCCCAAGGACCTTTCAAACTGGCCTAATAAGCAATTCACACTACTGTCCCTGCCACAGATCTTCTCCCACCAGATGCCCCAAAGCCTTCCCTGGCTTCCCGTTGCTCTAAGGGTAAAAGTTAAACTTCTGAACACAACTTAGAAGGTACTGTAATATCTGGGCCGTGGTTAAATCACCAGCCTCATCATGGCCCCTCAGCACCCACCTCCTCCACATGCACACATTTGTCTGTTTCAGCCACACTGAACACCCTATCTTGTTTCAGTTTCTTGAACACACACAAAAGTCCCTCCTGCCACAGGACTTCTGCACATGGTGGACCTACTACACCTTCCTGAAGTCCACCTGTCTTAACTCCTACTTGTACTTGAGTACTCAAAGCACACCTTTCCCTGACACAGCTCTCCCCACCCCTCATCCCCCCAAGTAGACTAGGTCAGCGATCATGTGCTTTCTCAGCAACAACAAACTTCTTCTGTAGCCCTTTCCAAGGTTTTGACTCCACTTTCTGTGTAACTGGTTATTTGATTAACAATTCTCTTCCCTTAGACCTTAAGTTCCTGGAGGGTGGGGGCCATGTCTGGTTCTCGCTTACCATCCTAGGCTCAGAATCTTGGCATGGAATGTCACATAGAGTAGAACCTTGTAACAATCTGTTGAATGAAAGGATGGATGGACGGATGGATGGATGGGTGGGTGGATGGATGGATGGGTGGATGGATGGATGGATGGGTGGATGGATGGATGGATGGAAGAACAGATATTCAAGCCTAAAGCAGTCACAACCCCCACTCCCAAACACCACAGTAGGGTAACAAGACCCCAACAGATATGAAACAAAACAGACGTATGGTATCACCTCTCACTCCCAGGCCTCAAAGGGAGAGCCCATCTCAGACTGGTAGGTGATCCTTGAAAAAGTAGGATCCGTGGAAAAATGTTACACAGTCCTACAAAGAAGATGGGAACATGCTTATAGCTCTTGTTTAAAATCAAAACCAAAATGTTCTCTTACAAACCTGGAGCAAGACTGGATTTTTCTGATAAAAAGGTAAGATAAACCCAGTATTTACTTTCTGAACATTTTAGATTTGCAATTTTACCTGAAATCATGGATTATAATAAAGCCTCTGAAACCTAAGTATGTGTAGTGCTGCTGTGTTGAGAATACAAGCATTGCAACTTCTTGAGTTTTTAAAGCTTGCTTTTTATAATTAATCCAGTATTTAATAGAGTGGAGAGCCTTTGCCAATCATTTTATTCACAAAGCTTTAGCCTACACCGCTCATAAGTGAAACCCTTTTAACTGCTGTGTCCATTTAAAACAAGAATATAGGACATATGCTGACAACTGTAATTTTTAACATCAAGTTCAAAATGAAGGCAATTTCTCCCAATAAGAACTAAACCCTTGTTTTCCTGAAGTATTAGGGGGCTCTAAGGACAGCAATAACATCTAACTTGGCTGGTAAGCTTACTTGGAATAGCACAAAGGTACCTAATACTACATGTGCCAAGGTGTTTTATTCTTTGCTCAAAAAACTAACTCTGGGTTCTAGTAAGGCATCAAAAAATAACATTCCCCCAAAACAACTCTGGGTATGTAGGTGACCTGAGGTTGCAGGGCAAGAATGAGTCTGGAGAAAGCAAGATGGTCAGAACAGACATCACTTTTCACTCTTGTCATTTAAAGCACACCACATTATAAATCTGTGAGGTAATATATCCACCACAACACTAACAAAAATTTAACTAAACGAAAGGCAAAAGTACTATAATAGACTATTTTCTATTGCTTGATGTGTTCTTGTAAGACTAAGAACATGCACACAGTTGACCCCTAATGGTGGTCTCTTTTCTGCTATGTGGTTTCCTAAAATTAATAAAACAGTGACTCAAATGCAAGTTAATATTTGAGAGAGCTCAAACAAGCATTGATTATCTAATTATTCCATTTATTTCATTCCACTCAGGGCATAAGGGATTCCATTTTTCATGCCTTTATATGTAGTTGAGCCTTGAGTGTAGACCACCACACTTTTAACTTTATTTACTTATGTAATATCCTGTTATACTTGATGAAAGTAAGATGTATATCTGGGGGAAAAACAAAATACATGCTCACCAAAAAGTATGAAATAGAAAAGGTGCCCATGAATCCACAAACCAAAGATGATTTTTTATGAACATGAATGAGCTTCCTTCCAGGATTTTTGCCCTGTGAATATGTGTTTAATGTGATTGCAACACTTCAGCATATACAGCTTCCTATACACTGTTTTTGCCATTTAGCTTTCCAGTTATGATTTTTCATGGCAGTACAGTACCCTTAACCCTCCCAGACAGTGGGCTCCTTGCTGCAGAAATTTTGACCTTGATCTTATCTATAGCACAGAGTTCAATGCCAGCCATAGCAGGTGCTCAATAAATTTCAGGTTCAATTACACTGTAAACTCATTTAAAACAAATGAGCCACAGAAAACAGAAATATGTATCATTATAAATAATCATATTTAACAATTAAATAATTTATAATTATAAAGAATAAGGTATTAATAATTAATAAAGACATAAATATTTCAGATAGATGTGGTGTAATCTACAAAACTTTTCACAGGTTATCTCCCGACGGGAAACAGGATTAAATCGAATGGCTATACCTGATATCCCTCAATCACACCACAGATCGCTCAGTATGTCTCCTGGGCATGTGCATAATTTGGGGATGACAGTCTGGGGAACATCCTGGAAGTGATGGCTGGAATCTCTTCTTCCTTCCCAACCACCGTACACACACTCTGTCTCCAGACTTGGGGAGGGACAGCAGGTGGGTACAGATCCTAAGATGGTCAGTTCTTGAGCCTGACTCCTTGGGAAAGGTACATGGCATTCCCAACACCACACTCTGAGCCAATTCTGCACAACAATAAATAGATGGCATGCAGGAGATCTAAACATCCATCTACCTGATAATCCAAACACCCATACACTATTCTCTGGCTCTCTCTTATATACCTCCAACTCATTCTGACTTCCTCATACGTAAGTAAACAAGCAGGAAGTTATAGGTTTCCTTTGTCATTTATCCCAATACATACCACCTCTATAAAAGCAGGCATCCTTGTTTTATGCTAGGATATAAAGAGCAGGACACATACTACAGGTCCTACAAGAGGTAGGTTCAGTATCATGTAAAAAGAAGGTAAAGCTGCTTCTTTTCATTGAAGCTTTTAACTGAATTAGAAAAGATATTTTCAGTTCAATGAGCATTTACTGAGCGTCATTAATAAGCAACATGCATTTGACTAAGGTGCTGGGATACCAAGTTGAGCAACACCTTTGACCCTGAGAACATTCACAGTCCAGGTTTCTCTGGACCCATTCTCCTTGAGTCAGTAATTAACAATAAATCACAAAATCATTCCTCACAGAATCCTACATGTCTTCAACTTAGTTCAAGCAACTGGAAGAGACCAACTTGAGTCCCTGAACCTGAACTCCAATGGCTTAGGCAAGACGACCATCCCCCGTCATCACTCAGAATAAACATATGTGATTCTCTTTGGAAATGAAGATGGTCGTTGCTCCAAACTTCTGATCAAGTATCCTATCACTAAAAATATGTTTGGTATTCACAAAACATGACATTTTGCTAGAAATCCATTAATGACCTTGATTTGTTTCTTTTAAAATAAACAGAAGGGGTGCCTGGGTGGCTCAGTCAGTTAAGTGTCCGACTTTGGCCCAGGTCATGATCTCACCATTTGTGAGTTTGAGTCTGGTGTTGGGCTCTGTGCTGGCAGCTCAGAGCATGGAGCCTACTTCGGATTCTGTGTCTTCCTCTCTCTCTCAAGAATAAATAAACATTTAAAAGTAAACAGATATGCCTATTCTAGTCTTCCTCCACTCCAAAAAGACTGTTCAATGTGCTCCATGGGGTAAATACACTTCCCTTTGGAGGCCATTGCTATAAAAAATTTGGAGAATAAATGTATAAATCAAAATCACAATTTACAACATTATAAAACTGTCCAGGCAAAGGAAGTAAGACAAACATAAAATAGAAAACATGATCTACTTTAGGAAAGTACCGCTTAATCATTTTAAGTTTAAGAAAAGCACAGAGCCTCTACAAGGAAAAGACAATACAAACGTATAACAGCTAACATTTTCTTTAGTTTAAACCTTTCAAAAAGCCGCACTAAGTGAAAACATTTAAAAATGAATCAGAAATTTGTTGATATCCACCCACTGAAAATACAATCTGTCAAATTATTTCAATGTTCCGCTAATATCTATATTTTTTAGATAAAAACTACTTTCCAGAAAGCTGTTTAAATTGAGAATAGTAAGCGAATCATCACTGATAAAATTATGTAAGATAAATAACATGTATCACTCAAAATGTGGAACTCTACTTCAAGCAGGCCCATTCCCCACATCGTTCCCCACCCCAGTCCCGACAATATGCTCTGTAGCTCTATTTATTATTTTCCCAGCTTGTATTTATTCAGAAAAGTAGACAGAGCAGGAAATGGGACAAGTCAAATGATCACAATCAATCTCATCACCTTCACAACATGCTGTGAATGTAATTAATCCTCTATTTATTTAGGGGACTTCACACCCCTTACATTAAGGCAGCAACTCCCTGCTGCCTTGGGTTGAGATAATTATGTTATAACAAGGATTGGGTTTCAATCATAATAGGCAGAAGAAAAAGAAAATTGTACTTGAAGTTGACAGTTTTTTTAAAAAGGTTTCGTGTGACTCCATTCAAAGGACGCTCTTGACAAAGCTCTCCTTAAACAGAGCACTTTCCAAGTGCGATAACCACACGTACGCCACATTAATCAACGTAAGCCTCTTCTTGGAATGAGATGTGAAGACAATCCGAGCACTGTGACAATTCTACATCAAGTAGAGAATACTGGTTTACAAAACCGGACTAAATCAAGCCCACCCCGAACTCACTTGATCCTGTGAGCATCCTCGGAGAATCCTCCAAAGACCTCTGATGGGTGAACAAGCCTCAGAACAAGGAGGTGAGGGAAAATGCCAATTTGTTCACACAGTCGCTAATTACACACTATAAAAAGCCCTGACTCCAGCAAGCCAAAACCAAGGATTTGAGAAGTCTGGCCAAGTACCCAAGACCAAAAACAAGAACAGACACAAACCTAACACAGCCACCCAGTCACAGCTCTAAAATGGGCCTGATGTACACAAGCCCCCATGTACCATAAACATGGGGGCATTTTCCAGTTCGGAAGCCACCTATTTCACCTCTGGGACTTCTCATCCACTTTTTACAAGAACTCACAGGCACACTTTCACCTCTAATCTCTACCTTAAGAAAGTTAACATGAAAATATAAAGTCTTGCCCACTATATCTTTGCAAACTTCTAATGTTTATTCATAGATCATAATAATGATGCCTGCAGCACATGTAGAAGTAAAAATAATAAACGACTTATGTAATTCCAAATATCTAAAAATTATCAAAATATGTTAATACTACTGTTTTCAAGGTCTGGAATCTTGATGGTTGGAGTATTTGTATATATCAGCTATCTTAGTATCTCAGTAACACTTTACTACCTTTCAATAGCATTTAAGCTCTTGAAGAATCAAAATGTGCAAGAAACTGAACATTACTGATTCTTGACTTCCAGTTCTTAGTAAAAGCAAAACAAAACATGGTATTCTGGGATAGGAAAAACCATTGGGTAAAAATTAGGAAAAACCTAAATAAACTATGGACTACAGTTTATAATAATGTATCAATAATGGTTCATTATTGATATAAGATGTTAATCATAGGAGAATAGAGCATAGGTTATCTGGGAACTCTATATCATGTTCACAAACTTTCTAGAAATATAAAACTGTACCAAAACAAAAAGTTTACCTTTAAGAAAAAGTAGGGTAAAAATTACAAATAAGGAGGGGCACCTGGCTGGCTCAGTCCGTTAATTAAGCATCCAACTTCAGCTCAGGTCATGATCTCGCGGTTTGTGAGCTTGAGCCCCGTGTCGGGCTCTGTGATGACAGCTAAGAGCCTGTAGCCTGCTTCGGATTCTGTGTCTCCCACTCTCTCTGCCTCCACCCCCACCCCCCACTCACTCTCTGTCTCTCTCTCCTTCAAAAAGAAATAAACATTAAAAAAAAATTTACAAGCAAGAAAAACATAATAAGCAAAACAACTACAATAAAAAAAAGCCACAAAAGTTTAACATTCAGGTACAGAATTCTTTTGCTAGTTTTCTCAATACACATAGTTGCAGAGAGCATTGGTATCTATACAAAGAGTTATTTTAGTCTGAAATATGTAGGAACATTCATAATCCTATGATTTATTGGCACATTTCTTGTAAGAGAAGTCTAATGAAGAGCTACAGTCCCCAGTGGGCACTGCTGAACTACTGGTGATAAGGTAAAGAACCATTAAGTAAATCCTTTCCATATGAAACCCCACAGAAGGCATACAAGTGAATGAATATTGGCATGCACTAATCTTTTCTTATAGAGATAAAACCCACTCCCATCCAGGATGAATTTGTGGATTTAATTAAAAATAAACACTAAAACCAAAGAGCAACTTGACATGCCAGAATAAGCACCTTACCAAGAATGATTTCAATTCAAGAGAGGTTTAACTTGCTTGAAATTATGCACAATTGTTTCTTGAAATTTCTATATGCTAATCATTAGCAGCTCACGTAACACTTAACATTTTACCATTTATCACAGAAGTAACTTCCCATACAAAAGTAAAACCACCTACAGTGTCTGATTATTATGTGGTATGCCTGAATTTAACAGACCCCTGAAATCACCTTCAGCACTGTACCTTTATTATGACTATCGGTGACATGGGTGACGGTAAAGTGTTAGGGTTCTTCCTCAGCTATGGCTCAGAACTGCATCATGGAATTACAGCAGTGTCTCTTAAGGTGTCTGCATGCCCCACATGCATCCCTCTCCAAAATGCCACTAGTGACAAAGTGGGCCCCAGTGTCATGCATGTACCGCCTTACGGAGCATCCCTACCCCATGCCCACTGTGACCAAGGCAATTAGACCAGGAAGACACTGACTCGTGGTTGGGCCCACCATTCCTCCTCCCTTGGAATTACAAGCAAGGGACTCGCAGTTTACTGAAACTAGGTACACATGAACTCAGCTGCGGAAACAGCCATTCTCGCCCATGTGCATCAAAAGAGAAGGGTGGCAGCGACCTCCATGAGGAAGCAACATGGGAGACCACATGTCACCAGAGAGTAAGCTGACTGCTGTTACTTCTTCATCACTTGAGCTCATGAAGTCCAGCTGTACTCCCTGCACCTGGGTTCCAGAAGATAACCTAGAGCCTCCTAACAAAGTTGCTATGTTTACTACAAAAGTCTGAGTGGGTTTCTCTTGTGTAACCAAATGGGAGAAATAAGGATTTCAAATGTGGTTCTATTACCAAAACACCACGACCCCAAGCTAACTGTGAACTCTCTTATTCAGTAATAAAGAGATACTACGAGGACAGATAAAACTGATCTAAATGCGAAAAAGCCTTACATCCGTTCTCACCCTTCCAACACACCATAGCTACAACCAGGAAATCTGTTCATCATGTTACTTACATGTTTTACTCATCTACTCCTCTGCATGATGTTATTTTCCCAGCTGGGAACGGATCCATTCCTGATTATTATTATATTCATATGTGTAATAGTACTATGCAACTAGATACCGTTTTTTATGTTTTGCTATTTAGATCCCTTCTTTGTCCAAACTCCCTTCCATATATATTTTCCAGCTGTGATCCAAATGTTCCTGACTACTTCCTCATAGATATTCCTTAGAGACCTCAAATCGACATGTTCCCTCCCTCTCTCTTCCTTTCCAACCTACACCCTCTCCCCACTATTATTTAATTTCAGCAAATACACTTCAAATGGCCCAGTTAACTGGCCAAGTCAAAGTCTGGATCTTCTCTTTGATGCTTCCGCTTCTCCCTCTCCCCTCACATCCCATCATTACTAAGTCCTGGCTCATCCCCTTCTCAAATATGACCACCAGTCTCCTTCCCTGCTCACTCCCCTGGCTTAGTCCACACCTTTTGCCAGCATCACCCACATCCTGATGAGGACTTCAGTCTTAAGTCTGAGCTCTGCCCCACTCAGTTCATTCCCTGGAAGGGGACCTGATGGCTCTTCCCAGAATCTGAATCTCATCACATCACTCACCCAGACACTGTATGGCTTAACCTCTTCAGTCACCCCGTACTCTCCCAGGACAAAGTCCAAGCATCTTCAAGTGGCCAAGGCTCCACATGAACTCCTTGGCCTCATTTCTTCCCTCTCATGCCTATACTGTGATCCATCCATACTGAGCTTTTGAGCTCTCTAAAAGAATCATTTTCTTCTGTCCCTACTGTCTGAAATACTTTTTGCCCCAGCTTCCCCGGCTGCATCTGACCAACTCTTACTCGTCTTTCAGCTCTCAGCTTCAACTGTTCCTTCCAGAAGCTGTTTCCTCTATTCCAAGGCTAAACATGTGGCTTCCTAAGTGCTTCCACAGCATCCATGCTTCCCCACTACAGCTGCTAACAGGCTACAGCACTGTGTTCCCCTTACATCTGTACTCCCCACTACAAGATCAGCTTTAAGATGGTGTGCCTCTCGTTCACCACAGTATCCCCATCGCCCACCTCAGGACCTAGCATATAGTAAGGCTCAACAATTAGTGGCTGCAAAAATAAGTAATTCCACTCTTAAACTCAATGTTAACGTTCTACCTTGGCATTTGAGTTACCCCCATGCCCATGACTTTTGACAGGTGAACCAAGAACAAGAGAGAGCCAAAAGGAAGAGATCTGTGCTATTTTCAGGAGCATAACCTATCCCCTACCAAAGCACATACACAGAGGAAGCAGGTGAAACAGTATAAAGCAATGATGAGGTCCTAAGTTTTCTAGAATTTTAAGATTTCAGGGCTGAAATGGCTTATGTTCATTTACAACTGAGGAAACTGAGGTCCAGGATTTATCAAATAAGATACAATGATTCAGTGGTAGAACAGTTTCCCCTCTAAAAACTTTCCATATTAGTGTCCAAAGGGCCACAAAGTAAGATCTGGTGGGCAAAGTATGCTAAAAAGAAGTGAAAAAAATAAATGCACCAAGTGTATAAAGCAGAGTAAACTATCAGTTCGATGCAAAGTGGTTCATTTCCTCAAAGACGTTTTTGTTCTTTTCTCCATAACCAACTACCTTAAAAAAACTATATTAGAAAAAGTATGATTTAAGACCTTCATGACTAGCTCAAACTGAGACTGAAAGACACCCAAGATTTTAGATTTTCAGTTTCTTAAAAAGAAGCAACCAAAATTTCTCCACGTAGCAACAACAAAATAATACCCTACTTGACCCCCTGTGTTTCAAAATACCCCACGCATTAAAACCATGCACTATCACATTTTCTTCAGTGGGCGCATACTCCTTTTACAATGAGAAACAAATTGTTTAAAAAACATACTATGCTATGGATATTATGTGGTAAAGGAAAATTACTCATAGGGTACTATTATAAAGAGAAAACAAGTTACAAAATGACATGTGCACTATTACTTCCAATGGTTTAAAAATGCACTGGAAAATAGAGGAAATACTAAAATACTAACATTGGCTGCATTAGATAAACTGACGAAAGTGACTTGCTCAAGCATTGCCGCCAATGAAAAGAAAGAACTGGCACATACACTACAGCTCATGCTTCTCTAGCCACGTTTATATAAAAGGGTGTAAACTCTCAGAAGGTCAGAACAATCCCTGCTACTGCTAAGGAAGCCCACAAGGAAAGAAATCAAGGAAGGGCAAAATCCACTGAATGTAGCTGGAAATGTCAATTAAAATAAGTAAGAGCCAATGCATAGTTTTTAGAGTGCTATGCTCATGTAACTGGCTGTACTGAGTACCATTCAATTCAACAAAAACCTACTGTGCTCCCAAGGACTTTGACAGGCCCAGAGAGATGCTCATTCACATGGACTTTAAAATTGTAGAAGGGGAAAGAGATAAGCACTACAATTACTACAAAATGAGGCAGGCGTGAAATATGCCTACATGATCTTAAACCAAAAGCTATGGGAACATCTAGGAGGAAGATGAGTGAGTCATTAACTCCTCTTCCAATAGAAAAAGCTCTCTAAATGGAGAACTTGTGTCTTCTGGCATTTTCCCCCCACATGCCACGGGTAAAGACAAACTGGTTATCTAGGAGGCATGGCTGGGAAAACATGAAATCCAGATCCAGAAACTCTGACACTATCACACACCTATCTCAGAGATGCTACATGACTTCAAGCAAATCACTTCCTCATGCTGCCACCCAGGGAGCATTTGCTGCAGTGACCACCATTCTCGAAACTTCCAATGACACTTACGGTGAAGGATGGCAGGGGGTGTTCCTTTTCAGAAAAATAATTTGCAGACTTTAACCCAGAATAAGAATATAGGACCTTCAGTTTTGAAAATCTGCAAATATGCTCTACAAGACACAGGCATCACAAGGAAAAAGAACTACACAGTATAAAGCAAGATGCAGGATAACTGTTATCCTAACTTCATTAATTGAATATAAGAATGACTTCGCAACCCAATTCCAACAAGTTTTTGCCAAAGTGAATGTCAGACTATAAAAATGAAATGCTGTTCTTTGTGTTCATTAGAATTTACCACTTGTCTGATATTGTAAATAAAATTTCAGTCTTTATAATCAAAATCATCGAATAGAAATTAAAGAAAATACAGAACTATTTTAAAACATAAAAATAGGGTGCAAGATCTCACTGATAAACCCTATGGAAAAGAAATAAACCAGAAGATGAATGGTGAGGAAGAAATTAGTTATGGAAATCATGAACATTCACTATAGTATAAATGATTTAGAGCCAAGACAGTTCAGGGTAAAGATGACCATGGAACCTCAATTATGTTACGCTTGAAAAATTAAGGATTAAATCAGAAAACTGAATAAAAATCAGGTAAATGAACAAATGTATTATTTCAAGAGAAAGAAAAAAATAACCAGATTCAACTAGAGTTAAAATATAACACACAAAGTGAAACCAATACAGCCTGTTTAGGGAAAGGAAAGTTATGGTCAAATTGGTCAAGTCCAAAAAATTTTTCTAGGGTGCCTGGGTGGCTCAGTTGGTTCAACATCAGACTTCGGCTCAGGTCACAATCTCACGATCCGTGAGTTCGAGCACTGCATTGGGCTCTGTGCTGACCACCCAGAGCCTGGAGTCTGCTTCAGATTCTGTGTCTCCCTCTGTCTTTGCCCCTCCCCCATTCACACTCTATCTCTCAAATAATAAATAAATAATAATTAAAAAATTCTTTTCCAAAGTAATCTGAAGAGGGGCACCTGGGTGGCTCAGTCAATTAGCATCAGACTCTTGATTTTGGCTCAGTTCATGATCTCAAGGTTCATGGGTTCAAGCCCCACGTCGGGCTCCGTGCTGTCAGTTCAGGGCCTGCTTGAGATTCTCTGTCTACTTGGCTGTCTCTCCCCGCCTCTCTCAAAATAAATAAACATTAAAAAAAAAAAAAAAAGTAATTTGAAGACTCCTGCTGGTATCCCTCTCCTGTCTCATTTCCCAATCCATTATCTCTTTGAAAAAATTAGTATTATCATAACAATTATTAGGAAGATACGAATTTCATTTCATTTCCTGCAACTTAAAACCAAGGGAAAAAGGATTTTTTTAAGCGCAAGGAGGTGTGGTAATCCCCACATGCACACAGGGGCACACGCCCTTCTACTTTAATGGAACACAATCTTTTCTCTAGTTAATGAGGAATGCCATAGAGAAAGGAGGCACTCCTGGAAATGGGATCCTCACAACAAACCTCAGTGCTCACTGCATGTTTATAAAATCCTCACCCTGAAGGGAACAAGAAAAATCTAAACCCACACAAATAGACTATTTCAATTTAATTTTATTATGAAAACAACAGGAAATGGCAGCAGGGTACCTGACAAGCTCAATTAGCAGGAGGATCAAACGGGAGTGATGACACGCCATGATGACCTCAGGGGTCAAAGATGCAATTCTCCATCTGGAGCCACTGAGATTTCCACCACAGACCCCACACCACCTGCTGTATGGTATTAGGCGTTATGCTGAGCAGACCGTCAGCTTTTCCCGACCACAGGTATGGCCACAAGGTTTTCTCATCTCACTCGGCATTAGGGCTGCTTCCCCGTGAACAGAGGCCAAAAGTGAATTCTATATAATGGCTCACTCAAAACAGGCATTAAAGGCATGCTAAAGCACTCATTTACCATCACAGCAACAGTACAACTATCGTGGCTGTTTTTCTTCTAAGTCACGAGTGATACTGTGCCACCATTCCCCATAACCCGTAAGAAGCGTTCTCATCAACAGCTCTGTTTGTATGCTCTCAGTTAATCGTCTCCTGCTACTGAAATGGTTAATTTGCATATGTCTGTTGAACCTCTTCACAAGAGAAAAGTTCAGTTTTTAAGTTTATTTTTATTTAAGACAGAGACAGGAAGCAAGCAGGGGAGGGGCAGTGAGAGACAGGAAACAGAGGATCCAAAGTGGGCTCTGCACTGACAGCAGTGAGCCAGATGCAGGGCTCAAACTCATGAACCGTGACATCATGACCTGAGCCGAAGTCAAGAGTTGGATGCCTAACCAAATGAGCCACCCAGGCACCCTAAAAGCTCACCTCCTTTTAAACTTAATAAACTTATTAAACTCCCTCTCTGAGGGAGGAAATGGTAAACGCTTTTTTAAAATCTTACATACCAGGTGCAAGGAGCCTATTTGTGACAGTTCAGACCCGTAGATACCTGTGTTACCAAGAATCATCACATGAAGCATTGAAGGTTGTACTTTTTATACTCTGTGTAACAGATTCTGTAAGCCAGTGGTTTGCCAATGAGTGCACAACTCTCACCAGGATGACGGCTGATTAGGCTGGTGCCTTAATGGAGTTTGCACAAGGTACCCCCACATGCATACACACACACTCACAGCCCACTGTGAGTACACCAAAGACACAAGTCTGGACACCCACGTATGAAATCTTGAGATTTCATATTGGACAGTCAATAGCATAGCCACAACCAATCAGAACTGTCTGTTCTCACATCTACTTTCTAGGCTATAACCATGTTTTCCAGTAAAATTTTTACCATCTGTACCTTTCCCAAAGCCAATTCGCCAAGCTTCCCATGTTGATCTAGTCACTTTTTAAAGCATTTGGTATCTAGATGGGGTATTCTTTTTCATTACAACTTGTCTCACAGGCTATTTCATTTTCTTCCTCCTGGGTCAGGAGGTATTCCAGAAATGGGGGCATGTAAAATTCGTAAGTAACCCAAAACTTACTTGGCTTTCTGAATCCACACACAGTAGTCTGAGATGTAGAGATCATTCAGAATGTAAGCTGGGTCATTTTCCTGAAAAATTTTGTGAACATCCAGTAGACATTTTAAAACTGCACTTTTACCTAAAGGAAATTTTTAAAAAATCAAGTCATTCATAAGAAAAAAACATGTGATTATCTTAAACTGAAAAAATCAGATACTGCAAGGTAACATACATATATCAGTTAAGAAACTTAACCATGTTTCTAGAACATTTTTAACACTCCTTTATTGCATAAAATCTTATCAGTACTATAAAGCCCAAAGCTCTTTATTTCCTTCATTAAGAATTATGAGTAGGAGCACCTGGGGGGGGCTCAGCTCAGTTGGTCGAGCATCCAACTTGGGCTCAGGTCATGATCTTACGGTTTGTGAGTTCAAGCTCCACATGGGGCTCTGTGCAGACAGTGTAGATCCTGCTTGGGATTCTCTCTCTCCCTCTCTCCTGAAAAGTAGGTGCTCTTTCAGGGTGCATGCTACAAACTGAGAAAGAGGGATTAAGAGCCCCACATCAGGCTCTGTGCTGACAGCTCAGAGCCTGGAGCCTGCTTAGGATTCTGTTTCTCCCTCTCTCTGCCCATCCTCCTCTCAATCTCTGTCTCTCCCCCCGCCCTCTCTCTCTCTGTCTTTTTCTCTCAAAAATAAACAAACATTAAAAAAAAGAATTATGAGTAATTCTTATGCTCTATTTCTATAGCAGATTAACTGTGGTTACCATAAAAACACTATGAAATACAACTAAGTACAAGGAAAGTTCTCCAAACTAAATGAATATTTAAATGCACCATAGTTTTAATTATAAAATGTTCTTCTAATTCAAGCTTTCAAAACACCATGAAAAATTATATTCTGGTTTTTAAGCCTCTTTATTTCTTATGTCAACATTTTTTGTCAAGGAGTTATCTGGTATTAGCTTAAAATTTTTTCACCTTAAAGAACTGAGGAAAATTGAGGCTGAAAACTAAAATATCACAGCACTCATTCAAAAATAAGCTGACAAAATCTGTTGGAAAAAAGCCATCAAGTACTAAAGTCTTGTTCAATCTAATTACTTCCTCCTGGTTAGTGAATGAACCTAATTTTAACGCCACCAAAAGCTTACCAAAGGAACCTTTGACAACTCAACAAGTCCCTAGGTGTCCCAACTTCATGACATTCCCTGAAATGTATAAACTATGAGGCAAATTACTAAATGTATAGTAGCCCCACCTCCTTTGATCAGTAAAATACAGCATTTTCAGTTTAACAGTTCCATTCGTATCTTTACAGTCCTGAAACATAAAAATACTGTCTATTGATTTCCTGAAGATATTGGATATGCTTAAATCGACATTTCCCAGTTGACTTTTAGACAGGATAAAAGAATCATGAGCTAGATAATGACATCTCAAGGTGCCAAAATTGCTGCCACTAAAATTTTAACACAATTAACACTAGAAAATACACTTCAAAAGAGCAGGAACTTCTGTTTTATTTAGGGATCAGTCCCCAATACCTAGAACAGAACCTTGGAGCAGCAGACTGTCAATTTCAGTATCTTAAGAATGAATGAATATATGAATGAATGAATGAATGAATGAATGAATGAATGAATGAATGACACAGTTCTCACCTGCCTTACACCCTTGCAATTCCTCTCATCCGCAGCACCACACACCAGCCCTGAGGATTCTTCCTGGATATGCCCTTGTAGCTGCCCTTTCCCCACAACTCCCTGGGCAATTATCCTCACCTGTACTCTCAACACCTCATGCCTGGATTATAATATCTTTCTCCTCCTCCCTTGCATTCCAGACTGTCCTTCTAGACTTCTGACACACTTTTTTTATGCACTGTTTTCCTCAAGTCCCCTCTCTGTACATGCTTTCAAAGTCCTGTGCTCAACTGGCTCCCACACCTGCTATGCCTTTTCTAATCCACTCCAATGAATAACATCTCAGCCTGCCTTCACGGCCTAGCATTAAGACTTCACCCTTCAGGGAGCCTCGGCTCACTTCCTAGTCTTCAGAGCTCTTTACTGAACCCTGCAAAGGAATGTGGAAAAGAAAGAGATGATTCTCCCCACAGTCCCCCTGCTCATTTCACAGAAGCAGAACCTGAGGCTCAAGGTTGATAAGGTATTTACAGGATCCAAATTCTGAACTCATCAGCTTGCAGCGAGCCACCGTGCTACACTACCCATACGTTCGTCGCCCACTCCATCTACAGCACACTTTTATTACTCAGGAGTTAAATAGTACGTTCAAAGCAGGAGCCGTCACTTATTCAAAAATTTTAACTATGTGGCTTCCTCACGTGCAGATGGGAAGAATGCCAATAAAAACCCCAATGCTCAACTGGGTAAGAGAAACAAATACTTTGAAGGCCTAAAACTATATTTGGCTAAGTCACGGCCAGAACTGTGATATATCAGAGTGGCCCAGATTAACTATATCAAATGACTCATGTGAATCCCCCCACGGCAGGCCTATTTTCATTACATGCCTATGTAATGCTGTATGCACAGTTTGATGACAGGAGGCACGAAATACAATCAAAACTCACAGAAGTGATCAAACCAAGTTAGCCACATTAACCCAAGAAGAAAAAAAAATCAAGAGAGAACTAACTAAAGTGTAAAGAATGTGTTTTAATGTTTATGTGAGAGAGAGAGAGAGAGAACGAACACGAGGGGGGAAGGGCAGAGAGAGAATCTTAAGCAGGCTCCACTCTAAGTACAGAGCTCCATGCAGGGCTTGATCCCACAAACCAGGAGATCGTGACCTAAGCTGAAATCAAGAGTCAGAGGCTAAAATGACTGAGGCACCCAGGCGCCCCTAAAGTCTAAGGATTTCTCGAACAGTTTTAATTGCCACAGAGAAGAAAATGTCAGGGTAGGCATATGCCAATTTCTTACTTTCTTTCTCTCTCTTTTATGGGGGGCAGGGGTCCAGGGAGAAGGAGTTTACTTTTATAACTACCAACTGAAAGTTTTAAAAAGTTAACCATGTATCTTTACCAAAAACAGACACACACACACCCCGAAATCAGAAACGAAAAAGTATTTACTTTAAACTTACAAAAGCCCTTCTACAGTGTGACACCCCAGAATACTGTCAAGCCGATTAATAGAAAGTGCAGGATTTGGTGGGGGGCGGGAGGTGGAGACAGCGCCTGGGTAGCTCAGTAGGTTAAGAGACCAACTCTTGATTTTGGCTCAAGTCATGATCTCATGGTTTGTGAGTTGGAGCCCCGCATCAGGCTCTGTGCTGACAGTGCAGAGCCTTCTTGAGATTCTCTCTCTACCCCCCGCTCTGTTTCTTCCCTCCTTGTGTTCTCTCTCTCTGAAAATAAGTAAACTTAAAAAAAAAAAAAAAATGCAGGATTTGGAGCAAGACCTCACAGTAAATAATTCAGCGAGTGAAGAAAAATGGGAAAAATGGGAGATGCACTGAAGAATGGTGTGAAATGGAGCAGAAAGGAGACGTAAAATGGGGTAGATTCAGGGAACAACAAGAAAAGATCATTAGACTGGAGCAGATGGGAAATGGGGAGAGTAGGCAGGCGAGTTGGGAAGAAGAGTGTAACCAGGGATGGGGAGACAGGTGTCCTAAGGATGAGGTGCACAGGCCTAAACACAGCTGTGCAAGGATAAGAGGCCTGACTCCAAGGATTTTTACTAAGAAGGGTATGGAAGTAAGGTCATGTGTTTAATGAAAATCCATAGCAACCACTCCCCTAATGAAATTCTATAGCTTCCGTTAGCAAACATGCCTAAAGTAAGGTTGCCCCCCTGCTAAGGGCCATGGGCAAATTCACATCTTCATTATCACAGAAGAATAATAATACAAGAAATGTCAAAAATAATCTTTTTTTTTTAAAGAGAAGTTACATTGTACTGGCATGTTTTAATCCCTACTTTCTTTAAAAAAAACAAAGGCAAATACACATAGAAAAAAACCCTTAAACATATATACACTTGAATAATATTACAGTTTGTCTCTACATTCACTAAACATATCTAAGTGCCTGTGTGTGCCCACCACTGTTTGACATGTGGGATTACAGTTGTTGCTGCTGCTTTAAACTTTCCCGTTTTCAAGCTTCTCCACAATAAACATTTATTTAACAAAAAGTTAGACACACTTGGCCACACAGCCAACCCTTGAAATAGTGGCAAGAATGCTAAAAAGTTTTAATTCATATTTAAATTTTCTTTAAGTTGTAGTTTTGAACCACAGAGAGGCAACATTTAGATCAGGTAATTTTAGAAAATCACATGCAAGGCAGTTTTGAAAAGAAAAGTTGTGCGTTCCCCAAAAGCCGTGTTGTCACTGTAGGTCTCATTCAAAGTATTTTCACGGTAAGCTGTGTGACAAAAAAAGGTAAAAGAGAACTCGGCTACTGGCAGTTGACAATCTAGAACAATAAGTACATTTAAATTATCCTCTCCCCAACAATGTGTATTGTTACCCCAAGGTCATACTTGATCTCTTTTGTTCCCACTAAACCACCACAGACTACAGCCACACAGCCAAGAGATTCAGGAAGCTTGCAGGTTTTTTCTGTCTCTGTTGTATTGACTGCTCTTTCTCTCAGGTTGTCAACCACTTATCTAATAGCTATCAGCAAAGAAAAAAACTGGCCTTGCTCCAAGCTGTGACAGGACCAGTGGCCAGAAGCCTTCGGGGACTCAAAGTACCTGGCTCCTGAGGGGCTTCACCCAGTTGTGGGCTCATCACAGAGCATACAGGTATAAAAAAACTTCTCAGGCCTCAGTCTGAGGACATTTTTTCTGCTGAACGGGACTGGAGAAAATTGACCATTTTCAGCTAGTTCACTGCCTGGTCCAAAGCAGGAAAAAAAAAGAAGGTGCTTTGCACAGTAACCACAGTTAACTACTGTCACTACAGCAATGCCCCAACAGGCCTCTCCAAGATGTTGTATCTCCAGAGAGTTAGGGATTCTCCAGATAGACGTGGTCTTTCCTTAAACCAACAGTAACCATGGAAGAAAGGCTTCTGGGACCAAGATCTCTTGTTCATTTGTGAAGGCAGTTTAAAATCAGTATCCTGGTATTATAAATGACAAGGGCCATGAACGTTTTACCTCAGGAAAAATGCACAATAGCAACAAAGAGAAACATAAAGAAAACAGGGATGCCAGTCAACAAGCAGGTGGGCAGTGAACAGTATTTAACACATTCTCTGGCTACTCATTCTCCAGCTTTCCTTTAAACAGTAGGTAAACTAAGAGCAGTGTTTTCCTGTTCTGACATATGTGGCATTTCAGGTTTATAGATCTTAAAAGAGAAACAAGACTAAGCTACTCTAAACTAGAAGACACTGGCTACTTGAAATCTCCCTATTAATAGATCAGGTTTGGCAATAATGTCTTACTGACAGACCAGCTCATGGTTGTAAGCACTTAAAAGACAGGGCTCCCATCACTAAGAGATTATCAGAATAGTGGATTTTTTTTTTTTCTGGCTAAAAGTCAGCAAAAGAAAAAACTATCAATTGCTAACTCTATATAGTAAGACCTAAATTTCTTTTCAACTACTGATACATTATAGCTGTTGTTTTCTGAGTATCTAGTTCTACCCTTTAGAGTTTTGAGCTACACAAGACAAGAGGCCAATCAGAGTAAAGGAAAAAGAGGTGGTTACTGGGAATACTTGAAGGGAAACACTGCTTGGTATTTATTTATAAAATCATCTCAAAATAAAAGCCAACATTGCTATCATCTTAAAATGCACAACTTAGTAGATATCAGTTAGATTGCTGGGATTTTGATGAGACTACATTATCAGGAGGGATAACTTATGAATTACTTCTAACATTAATTTTCATAGATTATTAACCATAAAAAGGGATGATAGAGTAATTGTGTCAAATTAATCAAAATTAAGAGAATCAAAGTGTGGTAATTTGCTTCAATACCAGGCCCTGTTAGGAAGTAGCTTAAAGTCAAGTCCCCAACAATTAACACAAACATACATTAAATTCAGCTTTAAGAAAGCTTTTCAATCCATTTTATCGGGTTTTTTTTTTTTTATTCTCAAATTCCGCATATAGCTATTTAGGCTCTTGCATTTGGGAGTTGTAATAAGAAACACGTATGAAGCAATAAGAGTTACTATTTTGAGCACAATTTATAATCCTGTGCCAGTTTTTTAAACATTGTTAGTTCTTAGAATTACATGTATTGTTATTATAGCCACAAACAAAATTAACACAAAGCAAACAAACACTTTGTAGATACTGCTTTTGCCTAGGGAAAACAACCCCAAGTGCGACCCCAATTCACCGTCAAGTCTCAAATCAGGCAGTACCTCTTCTAGGAATAGGATTCCAACACTCCCTCAGGTTGGTGCCAGATGGCTGGCACATCTAATATGGGAGTTAGTAGCTACCTACCTGCTCTACACCGAGTACTTTCCACACATTACATCATTTAACCCTTCCAATTAGGTACTTCCTTCCTCACTTCATAAAGAAAAGTGAGGCTCAAGGACATGGAGCTGGCCAAGATGACAGTTAGGAAGCAACTGTAGGATTTGAAAGTAAGTCAGGAGTTGAAAATAAGTACTTCTGCCTCCCAGCCACCATATGCAATAAATACCGTGTCAGTATTTATCACCTGGTGTGGTGAACTCCTGGACAGCAAAAGAAACATGGCACCTCCTCACCTTTCTTCCCTGGGCTAGCACAGTGTCTGACAAACTGTAGGAGTCTGTTCAATAAGGCTAGTTGTTAATGTGGTCTGGAGTACATAAAGCCCAAGTTTAGAAACATGTGGCCAAACTGCTCAGTTAGTGTCTAGTTGTCAAACCTGTATGTGATCTATGGATTTATGTTATTAAGTCACAACACATGTGAGATATACAGTTTATCTGTGCCTTCCCTTATTATGTCTATTCCCTGACAAGAAAGAATGCAGCTGTGCCAACTTCCTCGTATCACTGTACCATCAAAAGTTCAAGTAGTAGATTTAACCCAAGGCTGCCTTTTGCCTTTTCTGCTCTAACAATTCCTACAAGGTTTGCTGGTTTGAAAGGACAGCCTTGACATTAACTCCATTTTCCTTCAAGTCACCTGTCAAAGTAGTGATTGCTTCAGTCTAGAAATACATAGCAGGATGTCATCAAAATTGCATAATGGAGGCATGACTAATTTCTAATTTCTTCTGAAATTAAGAACTGGGCATCCAAATTTAAGATAGAACATTAAAAAAAAAACCTTTCTACAAAGGTAGAAAAGGTTAAAAAGCTGAAGATTCATGGGAAAAAGCTCTGGAAACAGTTGCTTTTAAATCTAAACCTTTAAAAAAAATAAGAATCTAAAATTTTGTAATTCTGTGGGCAAAACGTCAACTGTTGCACCTTATGAGTACAGCTTGTATCTCAATGCCTGGTAGTTCGATTTCAAATAAATTCTTGTTGTTGACTATTCACACTATGAGACTTTATTTTTCCAATAGATACTACCTAATAGTCACAGTTCTGACTCATTCTATGGATTTAATTTAGTTTAGAACTGGGAAAGCTAAAACTGTGCATAAAGTCAAAAAGAACATATAGGACGAAAGACAAGTGGATTCCACAAATGGCTGATAGGAAGAAAAAACAAACCCAGCCTGAAAAGCCTTCTGAGTCCTTTCTGGGGATATGACCTAGGGAGGAGTACCTCAAGAGAGGAATTCCCAAACCTCAGGAAGACAGCAATGTGCTACAGTGACAGCATGCTTACTGCTAAATGAGGTGCACGCTGGTAGAACTGAGTTACACTTCTTTACATTTTAATCAAGTATAACAAATATAATTTAGTAAAAATGGTTAGGTATCTGTATCTACATGTAAGTTTAATGTACATTAAAAGGTTACATAGAGTTTTGATAATGAAATTTAGATCTTAGAATTCTGGTCCCACGCTATAAAAGGCTAAAGAAAGATCACTAAAAAGCTACACAAAGGGGCACCTAGGTGGCTTAGTCGGTTAAGTGTCCCACTCTTGGTTTCAGCTGAGGTCAAGATCTCTCTCATGCACTGGCAGCTTGGAGCCTGCTTGGGATCCTCTCTATAGCTCTCTGCCCCTCCCCCAATTGCGCTGTCTCTGTCCCTCTCAAATAGAAATAAACTTAAAAAAAAAAAAAAGCTACACATAAATAATCTTTGTGCAGTCCTAGCTAATTTCCCTCTGATGTAAAAATGATGTAACAATTTCACCTGTTCCGTGTGGAACAGTTATGCAGTCCCGGTCTGCTTGCTCCTGGTGTCATTTCTTAGCTGC
Organism: Acinonyx jubatus; assembly: GCF_027475565.1. Lineage (NCBI taxonomy): Eukaryota > Metazoa > Chordata > Mammalia > Carnivora > Felidae > Acinonyx > Acinonyx jubatus. Next base: position 126,594,091 of record NC_069383.1, on the reverse strand, counting down.
TTGGTACTTAATCTGAATCTGTTTCCACATGTGTCAACAGAGGGGGACATTCTTGAGAACTGCTAAGGGAAGGAAATGAGACAATGACCGTGTGAATACTTTACAGATGACAAGGGAAGGAAGACAACAGGTCATTCAGGATCATTAGGCCTGTGCGTTTGCTTCTTCCTTATCAAGCCCTCCCCTCACTTCTACTCAAAAGCACCCACCCCATGGGGGTCACAGGGAGGTGTGGTACTAGAATCCTGTGACCCATCCCCTTCATCCTAACGAGGCTCTGGCTCTCAAGAGTAACACAAAGTAAATGGAAAGAAAGGTAAGGGATCTGCCTTGTTTTTTTGTTTTTGTTTTTTAAGGTTTCTGGGCATAGATAGCTATTTAGGTAATGAAGATTATCTCCACATCCTTCTCCAATCTACTCCTGGAACCCACGGGGATGAGACTCAGCTTCAAGCTGGGACTGAAAGAGCAGAGATCTGGCACAAGCCCTCAACACAGCTGGAAACTGGCAGATGCAGGAGGGTGTGAGAAAAACAGCCTGGCACTTGGAATGCCTGGGAGTCCAAATGAAAAACCTGGGACCCACACAGGCTGACTTGGGCAATGAGACATGCTATGGCTCTTAGAGTATTATTGACAACCTCTACTTCATTGTTAATACTTAGACTTTTGAAAAATTTTATCTTAAAGATCACTGCTTTCTAATTCTTTTTTTCAAGTCCCCAAATTGGCAATGCTACCTTTCCACATGGCAACAACAGGCTACAAATGGAGCATGTATGTCCCAGGCTCACACAGGCCTCATTACTCCACACTGTCTTAAGTCCCGCCATTGTCATTCACTTACCCGTCTGGACAAGTAGGCATCTCAATTCGCTTCTCCTAGTGTTGAGGGCCTTACTCTCATGGGAACAAGCAAGATCAGCTACTTCTCACCCTCTGGGGAGGACAAGAAAAAGCTGAAATGATTCCCTTCAACACTGGCCACTGTTTAGGATGGAAGACAGCCAAAGACTTCCGCTCACTCAGAAAGGCTCTCCTCCAACTGTGTATGTATGTATATCTAGAGCAAGGGTAGGCACATTTTTTCTGTAAAGAGCCGAAGAGTAAATATTTTGGCTCAGCAGGTCACATAATATGTTTCAACTGCTCAACTCTGCCATTATATCCCAAAAGTAGCCATAAACAATATAAAGTGAATGAGCATGAATGTATTCCAATAAAGCTTTATTTATGAGCACTAAAATCTGAATTCCATATAATTTACGTGTGTCATAAAACACTATTTTGATTTTGTGTTCAACATCTAAAGATTTAAAAAGCATTTTCGGCCCCTAGGTCATATACAGTACGGATTTGGATTTGGCCTATGAGTTCATTTAAGGTATCTTCCTAATGGATTTTCTCTTTTGTAACTTGTAAATCCTTGTATTTTGTATCTTACCTTTGTCTTATCATTCCTATTACATAATAAACTCCTTAAAAGCTAAGGCCAAGTGATATATATTCCTATAACTCTTAGCTGATTCTGTTATGATGCCTTGCACAGAGAAGGGGTTTGATTTATTTAGGTTGCATAAATGTCTCCTGCTTGTTATTTTTCAGTATTAATTCCTATTTAAAGAACTCTAAATTGCAAGAATACAAATCTTCCATGTTTTCCAGACAACATGTGAAGTACTTTTCAACTAACCTCATCTAGGCCTGTTGCTATTACTGTGCAATAGGACCTTGATTCATTAGGATCAAATAAAATGTTTCTTCTTTGTTCTCCCAAATTTGTCTTTAAATATATACAATTTTCTGCCTTTGTCCTCTTAAAGAAATTAAAGTTACCTCCTTAAAAATTCAGATCAATATCTACCTTATGACCCAGCAATAGCACTGCTAAGAATTTACCCAAGGGATACAGGAGTGCTGATGCATAGGGGCACTTGTACCCCAATGTTTACAGCAGCACTTTCAACAATAGCCAAATTATGGAAAGAGCCTAAATGTCCATCAACTGATGAATGGGTAAAGAAGTTGTGGTTTATATATACAATGGAATACTACTTGGCAATGAGAAAGAATGAAATACGGCCTTCTGTAGCAACGTGGATGGAACTGGAGAGTGTTATGCTAAGTGAAATAAGTCATACAGAGAAAGACAGATGCCATATGTTTTCACTCTTATGTGGATCCTGAGAAACTTAACAGAAGATCATGGGGGAGGGGAAGGGGAAAAAGAGTTAGAGAGGGAGGGAGCCAAACCATAAGAGACTCTTAAAAACTGAGAATAAACTGAGGGTTGATGGCAGGGTGGAAGGGAGGAGAAAGTGGGTGATGGCATTGAGGAGGGCACCTGTTGGGAGGAGAACTGGGTGTTGTATGGAAACCAATTTGACAATAAAGTCATATTAAAAAAAAAAAAATTCAGATCAATAAAAAAATCTCAAAACTGACTTATTTTATTATATTTTACTTTAGAGACAGAGAGAGACCACGAGTGGGGGAGAGGCATAGTGAGGGAGAGAGAGAATCTCACCCAGTCTCCACGCTCAGCACGAAGCCCGACATAGGGCTTGATCCCATAACCCTGGTATCATGACCTGAACCAAAATCAGTACACTCAACCAAATGAGCCACCCAGGCATCCCTCAAAATTGACTTCAGATTTATTTTAAAAAGGCACTAATTACAGAAAAAAATTTTAAGCCATAATATCAAACCATATAACTAACCTAGTTTTTGACACTGTTGAGCTCTAAAGCTGCAGAAATAAACAAAACTTACCTTAAATAGTATAGGAAATATAATGCAAATTTCAATTGACTAGATATGAGTAAGAGATAGCTGATTCTGAGCTATACTTACCAGCAAACATTACTATATAAATCAAATTTCCAAAGAACCCTGACACAAAGATTTCAAGTGATTTTTTTTGTAGCAGAATCACTATAAACTCTTAATCATCTATGGCAATTAAAAGGCAAGTTATCTTTGTAAACCATACAGGAAATACTGCCCTCTACAGAGTATTTTATAAGAACAAAGAATGTTTTATATAAATGTAACCCATAAATTACCATGAGAGCAACTTTTTAAAATTCTAGTGATACCAATACTTAATGAATGACAGGATTATTAGAGGAAAAAGGAATCCGATGGAGATGACTGGAATTTTATTTTCTTCACCTTAATGTTTATGCACACATACAATATCCTTCTATACAGGAGCGTGTGTATAAACCCACAAATACTCCAAGGACAAACAGTAAGGAGAAACAGAAAGAATGTGCCAATTTAAGAGACTGGGAACACAGATTTCGGCTCTGAGGAAGAGCGGAAAAGGAATCTGCTTTGCCACATGGCAGGACAAGCCAAGGAGAGAAAGGGGACAAGGACTGGCTGAGTTGTGACCGCACAGCAGAGCCCTGTCCTCCCTCTCACACACTCGGGGTGCAGGGCCTGTGCCTAGGGCTCTGAGGCCCTCCTTCTTTGCCATGGAAGTGGTCAGCACAAACAGGCACAGATGGTACTTCAATATTTTATTCGAGTTCCATGCTATTTAAATTTCTTTGGGGCGCCTGGGTGGCGCAGTCGGTTAAGCGTCCGACTTCAGCCAGGTCACGATCTCGCGGTCCGTGAGTTCGAGCCCCACGTCGGGCTCTGGGCTGATGGCTCAGAGCCTGGAGCCTGTTTCCGATTCTGTGTCTCCCTCTCTCTCTGCCTCTCCCCCGTTCATGCTCTGTCTCTCTCTGTCCCAAAAATAAACAAACACTGAAAAAAAAAATTTTATTTTCCTTAAAGCACTAGGACTGTTCCACTCTTAGAAACATTTTAACTGCAGCGGGGAACTGCTAGAAAATGAAAAGTTCAACAACAACTCAAGAGAGAAAGAAAACAGAAAGTTAAGTTCCTCCTGGGTAGGGGGCAGGGAATTAGGTGATAACCACGAAGAACTAGAGAAATCCATTCTGGTGAGCCAGTTAACTCATCCAGGAAAGGGAACTATTTCGCAGGCTGTGGGCCAAATCTCAGATATCAACTCGGAATTGTCACTGAGGAAACGCTATTCTATACACTTGATGCTGTTCACTCACAGCATTTAGAACACTCCCCTCCATCCCCCTATGTCTAAGTACCACTCACCCTTCAAGTCCCAATTCAAATCTCATGCCTTAAGTGAATCTTTCTCTGATTCCAGTGAAACGTCACCTCTCCTTTTTTGAACTATTTCGTCTGTGCCTCACATAACATACTTACAACCATCTACTATGTATTGTGGTTGTGATGGACTTCTTAGCTCCCTGATGAGTGCATACACTCCCCAAATACAGTACACGGTTCTAATTCATCTTTCTGCAGCTCTTTATATTTACAGGTTACTCTACTCTACACATAATAAATTGCATTTTAGTGGGTACCGACAAAGTAACTGTTGAATGAATAAATTAATAGATGAACTCATCAACCAATTAACAAGTACTTTAAAATGACAGGAAAATGGAGTAAGAACTGAGAATCAGAAGTCAAATAATGTAGAGGCTCCCTTCTTTGGGAGGTTACATGTCTTAAATGACAACTTAAAGGCAAGTCTGTTTCCCCAGCTTTATTATTTTCACCGAATGTATTTCTCCTCTGAACTACTTATTATGAATGCAATTTTTTAAAAACCTGATAGTTGTATAATTCCGCGCCCGCCCCCATGAGAATCTTAAGCTCCCTGAGTTTGTGACTTGCATGTCCCCTGTTCACAAGCATACCTCCAGACTCAGCTGAGCACCCTGACACAGCGAAGGCTCAACAAATAGTTGAATAACTTGCAAACTAGTTTTACATCAGGTATTTAAGGAGTGACATTAGAAGGTCTAACAATTCTTTAAAATGTCCCTAACACAGGTGCCTGAGTGGTTCAGTTGGTTGAGTGTCCAACTCTCGATTTTGGCTCAGGCCATGATCCCAGGGTCGTGGGATCGAGCCACCTGTCAGACTCTGTGCTGAGCAGGGAGTCTGCTTAAAATTCGTTCTCTCTCTCCCCCTGCCCCTCTCTCCCACTCACACTCTCTTGCTCTCCCTTGCAAAATAAAAAAGTAATAAAATAAAATTTTCATAATACAGAACTCATAAAAATTAAATACAGATAAATATCAACATGGGAAAATCCTTGTGATTTCACCTTTTAGTTTTCAAGTTGGGGGTAACTGTTACAACTCAATAAAAAGAAGACTTTGGGCTAAAGAGAATTCAAATGCTAAAAACTCATTTATCTTCAAGGTTGCATCAGAACTTGGATTCACACAATATACTTGTCATACCCCAATTTCTTGGACAATTGCTTTCCTTAAAGAAAAAGAACAGTCCCAAGCCCCGTGCTATGGTTCTTCTTATCTTTCACATAGAATGTACTATTATATCTATTTACAGAAGGGCTATGTAAGGCAGTCATTTCTGAAAAAATGATGATTAAGTCCGACAATGACTCATACATAGGCCTATTAATTATATGAAGTAAAATCAGCTTTTGGATGGCAACAATAACTAATCTCCTGAAGGCTGTTTCTTGGGTTATAGCCTGACATGTGGCTACGAGTCCTCAGAAGTCAAACATTTATAGAAAGGTAGGTTTCTGATAGTCTTAAAAACAAAACAGAACCAGGGCACCTGGCTGGCTCAGTTGGTAGAGCATGTGACTGTTGATCTCAGGGCTGTGAGTTCAAACCCCACGCTGGGTGGAAATATTACTTAAAAATAAAAATCTTTTGGGGCATCTGGGTGGCTCAGTCAGTTAAGCATCCAACTCTTTTTTTTTTTCAACGTTTACTTATTTTTGGGACAGAGAGAGACAGAGCATGAACGGGGGAGGGGCAGAGAGAGAGGGAGACACAGAATCGGAAACAGGCTCCAGGCTCTGAGCCATCAGCCCAGAGCCTGACGCGGGGCTCGAACTCACAGACCGCGAGATCATGACCTGGCTGAAGTCGGACGCTTAACCAACTGTGCCACCCAGGTGCCCTGAGCATCCAACTCTTGATTTGGGCTCAGGTCATGATCTCACTGTCCTGAGAGAGCCCCGTGTTGGGCTCCACCCTGAGCATGGAGCCGGCTTAAGGTACTCTCTCCCTCTCTCTCTGTCCCTCCCCTGCTTGCATATGTGCACTCTTTCAAAAAAAAAAAAATTTTTTTTTAAATAAAGTCTTTAAAAAACAAAAAAACCCACAGAACCAAAAAAGATTATTTCACACATATGTTTTCATTAGCCAAAAAAAATATGTATACAACTGTCTGATCAAGAATTACAATGTTTTCCATAAAATGGTGAATAAATTTAAGCACAGTGGTTAAGAACCCACACTTAAAAAACAAAAACAAAAATCTTTTATAAAGGAAAATCACATGCAAATGGAGACTACAGGATAGTGAACTACATCACTCAACTTTAAGCAGCTACCAACTGAGGGCCAACCTTGTTTCACCTGCACCTGGCCCACTTTCCCCCAACCCCTTGTGGATTATTCTGAAGCAAATCCCAGGCTTCATACCATTTCATTTATAACTATTTCAACACATCAAAAGCCATAGACTTTGAGGCAGATAGACCTGGTGTCAAGTCTAGGCTCTACCAACTAATAGTTGTGTGACCCTGGGCAAGTCACTGAGCTTCTCTGAGCTTGTCTGCTATCTGCAAAATGGACGAAATGAGATAAGGTACCTGAGGAATGAAGCCTAGCACTGGCCCACAGAAAATAGTTAATATGGCAGCTGCGGTTTTTTATTACTATACGAGCATAGAAAGGCAAGACTCTTTCTGACTCATTTCCAATGAGCCCCACAAAGGACAAAACAAATAGCAAGTATTCCCATATTTTAAAAAGAGATACTAACCTCTCTATGCTAAAGTTACAGAGGGACGAACAAAAAACTGGTGATTTATGACCCCCCTCAGCCCAACAGTGACCTCCAGGAGTTTAAGGAAAACAAGTCCAGAAAATCTCTTTGGATAAAACTACAGTGTTATGGGGTTTCAACCACCCTCCATGGGGGAGGGGAGGAACTACCTTCTGGTCACCATAAACCAAGAGAAAGGGAATTTTAAGAGAGTCCCCTAGAGAGTGTAACCTATCACCCCTAGAAATTGTGGGGTACAAAGACTGGTGACTGACTCATACCTGATAAAAGCCCACCAGTGAGAAGCAGGAAGGAGCAGCCTGTGGTGGCTGTGTGGAAGCTTGCTCTGGAACAGCAAAGAGGACCCCCACCCCTTTCACCCCCAGTGCTGGCTTCCCAACCTGAGGCAGGCTGGGGATGGGGAAGGGAAGATTTACTTTTTTAATCAAGTTCAAAGAGGACGTTTCAGGTACTTAAAAGAGATTCTTGTAATTTAAAGTGACATAAAAATTTAAAGAATACCTATTATATAAGATAGGTGTGTATGTGATATGATATTTATAGGTTATATATTCCATCCAGAAACAATAAAAGAACAGACAGAATGAGTTCAAAGGGGGAACTGAGAGAAAAAACTAAGCTGTTTCCCATGATGTTCAGCATCTTCCATATAATAGTTACATTGTATGTTCAAAAGCCCAGCAAGAGCAGAGAAGATGATGAGCGCCATCAAAGAGATTAATGAAATGTAGATATTAGCACAACTAATAAATAGTAACAAGTATATAATCAACTTAAACCATACCACTTCTAAACAGAATAAAATTTCAAGGCATATTAGAAAAGCTGTTCTCTTTTCATCTCTTTTTTCATTTAATTCTGGTGAGTAACAGCAGCCAAGCAATGCTTCCATCAAGGATTCGACCTACTTAATCCTAAAGAATGAAACAGGGAGGAGGAAGTAAAAGTTGCTTAAAACAGGACAGAAACAAAAAGGGGGGATGATCATGTGGCCCAAAGGGTACTGATCCAGGGAAAGAAACTCCATGTGCAAGGTCCTGCGTTAAGCACTAAAACAATACTTAAAAGGACAACATAGGTTTTCTGCCCTTAAAGGAATTTGGATTAGACATACAGCAACAGCAAGAGATCAGCGTACACAGTCTTTCAGAGGTGGGGAAGGGGTGAGAGAAGGAACACAAACTTGAAAATAGCCAAAGGCCCAGTAAAGAATCCCTTGGAAGGCTACTATGAAGTCACTCAAGGCAAATTCATGATTCAGATCTCACACAAACAAAATAAAAATTCAGATTGTAGTCATTCCATTATAATGAAATTTTCTGTAGATTCTGAAGCCTTGCTACATTGGTTTTGAAAGCTCATTCCAGTTAAGATCAATATTTCTTTGGGGGAGAGTTATTTGGAGAGTTATTCATTACTTTCAAACTATGCAGGCACTCAACAGACCTTTCTAATAAAAAGTGTGATTGCATTTTGAATTATAAGTAGACACAAATTCATTTTTGGAAAACATTCAATGCCACAGAAGAGCTATCCCCATTGAAATCATGGGGTATCCAAACACACAAGACTCTTCAATGGCAATAATGGCATCCCTGTGCCATCCACCTGGATAAACACAGGTTACAACCCTCATCCGGAGCTTGTGTTCCCCATAGCTTATGGTGGGAATTCTAGACAACCCAGCTCTGTCTCAGAACTAACTAACTAACCACAACCCAAATCAGCCACAGAACATGTTGTGTACAGTTTATAGAGGCTTCCCACTCATTTTCAGCAGACAGACCTCAAGTGTGTTACCTAAGGTTTCTGTTGCTATCAAGACACAGCTGATAAGACTATTTCTTGTCAGATGGATAAAGATGTAAAGTTAAGTCTAAATTTCACTTCTCACCTACTAAAACTATTAGAGTAATCGATTACCACGTAAGTCGACACAATCGAATTTATTTCTGGTTATGCAATCACAGAACTGATTACTTTACAAATAAAAATTCAGAGAACTAGATTACTCCCCAGAATAAAGAGTAGCAACTATGTGCCTGAGTGCATGCCCACACACACGCATAGGGTTTTTTGCCAGTTTTCCATCTGGAAACCATGATGTAACAGGATAATCGCAAATTTACTCTCATTGTTTAAATCTATGAATAACGCACAGATCATCTAATACAAACAAGTAATTAATTGTGACATGTAACTCAAGTTCAAGTCACTTATAGTAGGTTGATCTTTCAAGGTAATTTTTTACAATTCAAGAAACCTCTTAAAAGTCAAGAAGAGGGGTGCCTGGGTGGCTCAGCTGGTTAAGCATCTGACTTTGGCTCAAGTCGTGTTCTCACCGTTTGTGAGTCTGAGCCCCACGTTGGGCTCTGTGCTGACAGCTCAGAGCCTGGGGCCTGCTTTGGATTCTGTGTCTCCCTCTCTTTCTACCCCTCCCCGCTCTCACCCTGTCTCTGTCTCTCAAAAAGAAATCAATAAACATCTAAAAAAAAAAAGGGGGCAAGAAGAAATAACATAAGAAAAAACAAAGCAGTTTCTTTTCTACCTATGAGTTAAGAAAGACTGATTTTTTTCAAAGGTAGTAGCTCTGCAATTTTACAAGCAACAATCCTTCGAAATAAAATACAGATGGCCTAAACCAACTGGATTAATAAAAAGGTACCTTTCATTTAACCATAATTCATTTTGATAATTATTGTCTACCTTAAAAAAATCTACTTCAAAACTGATTTTCTGCTTCCAGGATAGAAGGTGATATGTCACACAGAAGTCAAAGAAAAACCTAGGAATACCTACCTCTAGGAGCGACAAACGTTGGAGATGGGATTCTTCCTTTCAAGCCAATGACGTCAAGTGGGTGTAAAGGGAAGAGCTTCCTTACTTTCTCCTTCTTACCCTCAAGTCTGAAAACCTACACCTAGAAGTATTTTACCTAAGGACCAAGGAACAACGAGACTCCCCAGGGAAGAAGAGAAGAAATGACCATAAAGGATGGAAAGTGACTTTTAAATAAATGTGCCAGAACTAATCCATACAAACGGATGCTGCCACCTTCAAATTCATTACTTTGGAAATTATATACTTAATCCAACGATACTGTTATAGTCACTTCGGAATTTGTTTCAGAGCTCAACATTTTCCACATCCTTAAAACCAGGAAATGTTTGTCTCTTCAGGTTAGATTTGCAATAGTCAAAGGTCCTCAGAGTAGCTGCGCTGTTGTTTGGAAAGTCTTTCTTGACCTCCCAAGTCCAGGTTCTGTGCCCCCTCCCCGTGATCACTACATCCCCCAGCAGAGCACTTCTCACTCTATAATGGAATTGTTTACTTGTCATCTGTCGCCCTGGCAAAACTGTAAACTGCACAGAAACAGGGAACAGATCTTATTATTATTATACCCACAATCCTAGCATAGTGCCTAGAAAACTGCAGGCTTCCAAGAAATACTAAATGATGCACTCTACTTTAATACGAACTGGTCTGGAATCCTGTGCACCTTCTCCACTGCCCCTCCCAGCAGCTCTCAGAAAAGAGTGTATCTACAGAGACGAACCATTGCTTTTTATACTTGGCAGGGAGAAGTGATTGGATTTGATGATCTTCATTACTGATTTATGCATAGAGAAGCAAAAAATCATGACTACATCCTCACAGACTAAAAACATAACTTTTTCCCTCTCAAATCTGCAAGCACAGGAGTATCTTACCTAGTTGCAAGATCTTTATAGTGTCTCTGTAAGCTTTCATCACCAGCTTGAAGTGGCGATAAAGTGGGTAGCATAAAACTCTTCTTCCAAAAGACACCAGGATTTCATGAACATTAGTCCAAGTCTGTGAAGTATAGTTTAAATAAGTAATCATTTCCATATTACATAAATAAAAGGACACAACGAAATATGAAACTACTCTCAATTAAAAACTATAAGTTCGGATCATCACAAAGCCATGCAAGAGAGAAATATAAAACCGTGAAATGAGATTCTTTTTGTACACCTTACAATAAAATATTTAATTGCAGTCCTTGTAATTTCTCATACTTCATCAAGATATCACAAATGCTCCTTAAAAATCACATATGCAGCAGGAAAGTTTCAAAAAGTCCTTTAAGAATTACAAATATGAATCTAAAACACATGGTACTAACAAAATACAGATGCACATAAAAGACACTGTTAAATGATATATGTTTCATGTTTTTGTCCTTTAGGACCACTCAAGATGGTGTAGATGAAAGATGGAGAACTCTTTAGCGAAGTGTGTTCACAGTCTCCCTCTTCTTCTACTTTTTCTTTTTCTTCTTTTTTAGTGTTTAGGGCATGAGAAAAACATGGTATTTATTTCAGTAATTTGCTTTCACTTATCAAAGAGAAAAGTGCTTTCTTGAAAAAAGTACTTTATCTTGAATAGTATCAAACTGAAACCATCAGCAATTCAAAACTTACTGAAAACACTAGACGAAGGCAATTTTGTACAAAATTGTTTTTTAATTGGATTTTGATTAAAACTGTATGAAAAATGTAACCCATATATAAAATTTAAAATATAAAAGTAAAACTAAGGGAGCAGAAAAATTTCCATGTATATTAATCCTTAACAAATGAGAGATCTGATTAAGAATATTGAGTATCTCACAAAGAACAGTTTATACCTAAAAAGAACTATAAACTTTTTAAAAATTCTACCAAAAACTAATAAAAATTTCACATAGCTCTCAATAGCTCTGGCAATTCTAAGTTATCTCAAAATCAATAAAAATTTCAAAATGAAATCACATATAGGTGAATTTATTCATGTAGATTTTAATAAAAGAACTATGAAACTCTTCAGTTACTGACTACTTTGTTTTCAACATCAGTAATCGATGCCATTATTACCAAATCCAGTTTCTCCCTTATATGCTGATCACGGCAATAAGGAGAACTCAAATGAAGTCTAGGGAGCAGTGCTCCTCCATCTTTAACATGGATACGAATCCCTGGAGATCTTGCTACAGGTTCTGCTTCAGTGGGTCTGGACTGAGATTCTCTAACAAGCTCCCAGCTGAGATGCTGGTCAAGCCATTAGTTCATGGAACATTCTCTGGAGTAGCAAAACTCTCTAACAAAGCTGAATGTTTCAGTTCCTGTTCCCATCTTATCTATTATTTAAACAAAGTGATGCCATGAAGGGCGTCTGGGTGGCTCAGTCAGTTGAGTGTTTGGCTCAGCTCATGATCTTTTGGTTTGTGAGATTGAGCCCCGTGTCGTTGTCAGGATCTGAGCTGACAGAATGGATCCTCCTTGGGATGTTCCCTCTCTTCTCTCTGCCCGTCCCCACCACCCCACCCCATGCACCCATGCTTTTTCTGTCTCAAAACAAATAAACTGTAAAAAAAGTGATGCCATGAAACAACCTTGATTTTATAACTTACAATGTACTGTATCTAGGATTTTTTTTCTAATGTTTATTTTTGAGAGAGAGCAGGAAACAAGAGAGAAAGAAAGGGAGACAAAGAATCTCAAGTGGGCTCCACACTGTCAGGACAAAGCCCAACTTGGGGCTAGAACCCACAAACGGCGAGATCAAGACCTGAGCCAATGTTCAACTGACTGAGCCACTCAGGAGGCCTAAACTGGAAAAGCAAAAAACTAATTGACTTAATTGATGATGCAACTGTTAGTTGTGTAAAATGACACTTTTTTTTTTTTTTACATGCTAGCTTTTATTATTTTACATGCTAGCTTTTGTTCTTTTTTTTTTAAGTAGTATGTACACCCAGTGTGAGGCTCAAATTCATGACCCCAAGTTCAAGAGTCACATGCTCTACCAACTGAGCCAGACAGACACCCCTAAAAACTTTTTTAAATGTTTCTTTATTTTGAGAAAGAAAGCGTGTGTGTGAGTGAGGAGGAGCACACTGACAGCGCAGAGCCCGACGTGGGGCTCGATCTCATGAATTTTGAGATCATGACCTCAACCGAAATCAAGAGTCGGACACTCAACGGACTGAGCCATCAGGCCATCAGGTGCCCTTCTACTTTTAACTGCTGTTTTTACATTCAACAATTTGTTCAGAGCCAGTAAATTTTAAAATGGCATCCTCTGATATTTTTGATAAGATCTACAAAACGATTTACTGGGAAGTATTTATAAAAACAATGATTACTATACTAGAAGAGTTATCAGATCTGACCATACTACTTGTAGGACCTTGGACAAGTTATTTAAACTCTATGATCTAAGCTTCATCGTCTGTAACATAGTAGTAATACTTATCTCACAGACTGACTGGAATGAACAGGAGAGGTAATACATATAAAAGGCTTATTAGCACAGCTTTTGATGGTCAGGAAATGGCCCCTAGTAGAATTATCACCTAGGTTTGTTTCCCAACTTTGAGCTCTGAGCCCCAATACTCACCAACTTACAAACGCTGTTCAACTTCTCCCAAATGCTACAATACCCTATCTAGCTTCATTAGAAGAGTTACAAACGCAATCAGAATTTTATTTAAAAAGATGGGGGGAAAAAACTTGTATAATCAAGTTTCCACTTTAAAAAAGTTAAAGAATTGCTTGAATTACCCACAACAAACTAATGGAGACAGAAAAAAGAACTTTCTAAACAAACAAAATGGCAAGAACTGCAAATGAAAATCATACCTCAAACCAGCACAGTGTGGGACTCAGTTTTCTAATGTTCCATGCAGACTCAACCTTCATTTGTTTTGGAGAAAAGAGCAGTGTCATTTTCGAGGTAAAGTCATTCAAAAATAAAGTAAATATATCCATTCACTCAACCAGTGTCTCAGTAGTACTGCCATACATAAGAACTAAGAAGCGTCTGTGGCTGAGGAAAAATAATTGCTTTGCAGAAGCTATCAAAGGCAAGTTTCTGCCTACTTTCCTTGGGATTTCACAAAGTAAAGCTTTTCCACTGATAAGAGTACCAGAACATAAGAGCAAACAAGCAGGGGCTTTGAAACTAAAACTTAAAGCAAAGTGATGTTTGCTCAATTACTGTCCTTCTCAACTAACTTACCCAAACATTCTGTAAGTAATCTGCCAAAGGACTCAAAGATAATGCTGAAGGGCTGACTGTGGCACTTAAAAAGATGCTCGAAATATGGCCTTTCAGAGAAGGCTTGTGAGAGTAAGTGCATTCTAGAGAAGGTCTTGAAGTTGCAAGACTTCGCGGCATCAAACGTGCAAATAAAAGAATCAAAAATGGTCAATTTTATCAGGCATGACTGAACAGACTCACTCATTTCCTTAAGCAATAATGTGAAGTACTTTTTTCGTAAAAGAAAATATTTTCTCCAAGTAGTGTCCTTAAACGATGAACGGAAACAAAAACCATTTCCAGCTATAGTGTGCCCGTGATATACTCGTTAATATTCATTTGGGAGTCAAATGCAAATCCCAAGAGTCACCTTTGAAATTTTCAGAATCCTAACAACAGAAAATTTGGCACATATCAAATTCTAATCCTAATACTATGCTAATGCTGTGATGGTGAGAAAAGCAGATTAAATAATATACATCGTGACCCAATTTAAATACACATACACACGTACACAATGAAAGACTGGATGAAGAGATGTATCTCCTTATAACAGTAGCTATTTCTAATGGCTGAGATTATGGGAAATTTTAATTATTTTTTTCATACCTATATTTTCCTTTTATACTGATGGGAATTATCTGCATAATTTTAAAAAAAGGAGAGCATATGCTCAGCTTGAAAACAACTCTTGAGCAAGTACAATTATAAACAGCTGCAGGGGCACATGGACTGGAAAGACTTTTTTGGTTCTTCAGCCTTTTTAAAATGTATGATCACTGAAATAGGTGAGAAAGACGTTAAACTCTTCATTTATAAAATCAAATATGGATCAAGAAGAGATACAAAAAATGTTTATATTATTAAAACAAGACAATTTAAGAAATAATGTTCTTTACAAAAGGTTTTACTTTTACAAGATTTCTTTAAATAGCAAAAAAGATAGGATTCAGGTTTTTCAAAATGTAATTTACATGTAATTTTTTCAGAAGCATACATACTATATAAATTGAGGGACACCTGCAGAAAAATGCTCAGATTCCCTTTTTTGTAAAATAGATATACCTCACATCTGCTCATGGACAGCTTGGCCAGAGAATGTAAACGGGTATGGTAAAGTTCACCTCTTGCCAATGTCAAGTGTCACATGGAAACAGCCCTCTTTGAACAAGTCGTCTCCTAAAGAGATGAGAGTTCAGGATATCCTTTCTCTACCCTCAGCTTTATTGCCCCACTCCACCATGTGATAGACACTGATGTGCAGAGAGAGAAGGAAAAAAGAACAAGCCAGCAATATGTGCTCACATCGGTACCCACCACTAACACGCACGTGCAGCTCTGCCAGGAGCATCCCCCAAATAAATCATCCCAACAGGGCTTACTCTCCACAGGAGTGATGCCTTAGAGTTGATTTAGTCTGCTCACGTATGCCAACATGCACAGACACGTGTGCACTTACGTTCTTCTCTCCTTCAGTGACACGAGTTTCATAGCAATATGCCAGAAGGATATCAATCAAACTGTAGTACACTTGGCGAAGAGCTCTCTTGTCCAGTAGGTAAGATTTATTGACAAATTTTCGCAGCTGATATTTCTCTTCTTCAGAAAAAGACACTAGGAAAAAAATGCATTTAAAAATGAAACACTCCATTCAGTTTTGCAAAAAAAAAAAAAAAAAAACCCAGTGCGGAGGATTTGTCAAAATTAGAACTTCGATTATAGAAACTGAAATAAGAGTAATTTAACTCTGAATATAGAAGGAACTTTTAAACTAGGCTTCACAGTTTTATTAAGGGCTGTGCATCTGCTCAAACCCTAGTAGAGCTAAATAAAGGAGAAATGTCTAAACAGTATTTATTCCTTACTTCCGGGATGCCCCCTCTTTTTGCTACACTGTCCTGTATTCAAGGCAGCTAAATGCCAGAGCTATTGACTTAAAAATTCAGATAACACAGTTTGAGAACAGAAAACATAATGGCTAAATAAAGCACTCTGTAAATATTCATTATCCATTTTGAAAGTTCTATACAAAAGAATAAGAATATTCCCATATAATAGGCAATGTTAAGGGCAAAGTATCTATTAATATCTTCTAGACACAAAGTATTACCTACATAACACACAAATGGGACCACATCACACATATTTGACTTGTGGGAAGAAGATGGTTCTTTTCAACAGTGTGTCTTTTCTTCTCTGGCTTTCACCCTGTCTACATCTTCAACAACAGCCTCCCCCACATTAAAAATCTAGTATATATCATTTCATATTTTTCTCTATAATCATGTAATGCTATACAGACACATAAACATATACAAAGGAATTTAGATGATCCTCCCTCCCCCACCCATAGAATTCGATCCTTTTTTTCCACCTAGCCTACCTCACTGAATAACTCTGGCAAATCTCTCCAAGTCAACTGGCACTTAGCTAATTTTTGTAAAGGCGCAGAATATTCCATGGTGTGGTATGCTCTATCCAACCACTCCCCCTACTGATGGGCATCCACTATGCTTCCAGTTTTCTGCCACTGCTAGTAAGACTGCATAAATGTCCTTACCACACATCCTTGGATACTGGGAGGTTTTATTTCTATAAAAGAGATTCCCGAGACTAAATTCACTGGGTTAAAAAGTGCATCTGTTTTTTAAGAATACTTTACTTAAAGGCTACAACTCTCCTTTTTAATGGCCCTGGATACAAGTTCTCCTTCTACACCCATCCCTCCCACCCAGCGATAAATATCATAGCTTTTCCTACTCATTTCCATTTCAACAGATAGGAAGTGACTGTAGTATGAAGAATTCTAAGAGGAGACCCAGTGAATGTGGGCAGAATCTGTGACTTGCTTCTATCCAAAAGAATATGGCAATGGTGATCGGACAGTCACTGTCATGATTATGTCGCTTTAAAGAACAGACTGGAGCCAGAGACTCACCGCTGGTTTTGAAGAAATAAGATGCCATGTTATTAGAAGGCTGTTTGGCAGGAGAGTGTGGGGGGCTGTGAGATGTGAGAGTAGCCTCCAGCTGACAGCCAGTAAGGGCACTGGGACCTTAGCTCTACAGATGCAAGAACAGAATTCTGCCAACCATCAAATGAGCCTGGAAAAGAACCCTGAGGTCCAGAAAAGAACATAGCTACCAACACATATGAAAAAAGAAAAGAGAAGATGGCCATATTTATGTACACCCTGATAAGACCCTGAGCAGAGAACCCAGCTAGCAAACTCGAGTCCTGAGCCATGGAAAATGAGTCAAATTAGAACTGTTTCTAATTTGTGGTAATTGGTTACACAGCAAAAGAAACCTAATACAATGATATACCACTGTTACTGCGGTTAGTATTTTTCTAACTGCTAAACTTTAAGCATTATTTTATAGGTTTGCTGGCAACCTCTGAACGAACCATTCAATGTGTTTTGCCCACTTTTTTCTATTGGATGGCTTGTCTTATCAAATTTTTAAGAACTTGCTGTTATAGATATGAACCCTAGTCATATCTCCAAATCGACTGTATCTCTACTGACTTTGTTTATGGGATCCTTTGCCATTGATTTATCTATTTTTTTGCATGTAGCCAAATACATCCATCTTTAAAAAAAAAAAAAAAAAGATTCTGGATTGACAGTCTCCAATAAGTTTCCCCAACTCCTGAAAATGTACATGAAACCTCTCATCTTTTCTTTAAGATTTACAGTTTCCTTTCTAAAATCTTAAGTTTTTAATCCATCTGGAAGTAATTTTTTCATGTTAAAGGATTCTGGTTAATTCCAGGTAAACAGTTAATTGCACCAGCACAGTTTGGTCAGTAATCCATCTTTTCCCCACTGTACCGAACTATTAGCTTTGTCAAATAGATCTGCTGTTTTCTTACTAACAATTATTTCCAAGCATTTTCAGCTTTAGTGACTTGTAAATACAATATTCTCCCCCCCCCCCCCATTTCCAGTAATTTTTGATAGGACAGAGAAAAGCTATTTCTTTTCACAAATCACCTTACCCAGTATTTGGCTGCCTTGACTAAAAAAAAAAAGCGAAGTACTTAATAAATGCTAATAGTTAAAAAAAAAAAAAAAAAAAACCTTTATGTCTACATTGCTAAGGTAAGCAAGTATATAAGGCTGAAGTTCTTTCTAACTTTCCTCTGATGTTTACAATATAGACAAGCTATCGTCAAGGATCTATTTTCTCACATTAAAACATGAGCATTTTCTGGGGCTCCTGGGTGACTCAGTAGGTTAAGCATCCAATTTCAGCTCAGGTGATGGTCTTGTAGGCAGTAAGTTCAAGCCCCGCATTAGGCTCTGTGCTGAGAGCTCAGAGCCTGGAATCTGCTTTGGATTCTGTCTCCCTCTCTCTCTGCCCCTCCCCAGTTCACACTCCCTTCTGTCTCTCAAATATGAATAGATGTTAAAAAAAAAAATTTTTTTTAAACAATATGAGCATTATCGGTTATTATCATATATACGAAGTAAAATGCATCTTACCTTAGAGCAAGATTTACAGAAAGAGTAACAACTAACAACATAAGTGTACTCAGTTCCTAGCTAGTGTAAGTAAAACATGGCCTGCTACTTACCTTAGAGCGATTTCTCTTTTTTTTAAATATATGAAATTTATTGTCAAATTGGTTTCCATACAACACCCAGTGCTCATCCCAAAAGATGCCCTCTTCGATACCCATCACCACCCCCCCCACCCCCCATCAGCCCTCAGTTTGTTCTCAGACTTTAGAGCGATTTCTAAAGAAACTTAAGCATCTAGATATTTTAAGCTACCTCTAAAAAAAAGGTTATCAACCTTTTACCTTGCAAAGTAATCTTTAACTCTCGTTCCATGCCCTATCAGACCATTAGTTTCAAATTCACTTAAAAAGTTAGGCCCAATAAAGAGGAGCATTTTGCTTCCAGTTCCAGTGGTTCATACTAATGTAGTTCAAAACAAAGCAAAACAAAACAAAACTTTAAAAGGCTCTTTCTCCAGGTTTTAGAATTGCCTGTTACATTTAGGTAAGGACAGGCTAAACTGCTAACCAAGAGACCCCAAAATACAGTGGCTTCTCTGCAACAGAAGTTTGTCTCCCACACTACTATTCTGAGTGAATGATCCAGGACTGGTGAGGCATCAGCATCTCCATCATATGACTTCCAACTATGCATCTAAGAAAGCTGTTCCAGGTTTTTACCATTTCCTAACCAATGGGCAAGCAGCCTAAGACGGCAAGCTCCTTCAAGACCGGGGCCAGGGCACACACCACTTCCATCATTTCCCATCACCCAGGACTTAGGCACAGGACCACGCTGAGGGCGAAGAAGGAGAGCAAAGGGAGTCAACGGGGAAGTCACTAGCTGCATGCTCACGTGTCTAGCTCCAACTCAGGAAGCCCCTGAGGGGAGGAAGACTAAAACAGACACCAGGTGGCTGTGATGCTTTTAGGAGCCCAAAAATTAAGTTGCTTTTTAGTATTCCCAAATCACTCTCTTACTAGCCAGTTACCCCATCCCTTCTATCTGCTCAACAAAAACTGCCCTTTGCGGGGCACCTGGGTGGCTCAGTTGGTTGAGCGTCCCACTTTGACTCAGGTCACAACCTCGCAGTCCGTGAGTTCGAGCCCCGCGTCGAGCTCTGGGCTGATGGCTCAGAGCCTGGAGCCTGCTTTCGATTCTGTGTCTCCCTCTCTCTCTGCCCCTCCCCCGTTCATGCTCTGTCTCTCTCTGTCTCAAAAATAAATAAACGTTAAAAAAAAAAAAAAAAACTGCCCTTTTGCTCATCACAACTGGACAAGGCCAGAAGAGAGAGATTTCCTCACATGCTGAGCCCTTTTCACATAGTTTCCCAAACCCACTTCTGTCCTCTCTTAGGAGCCTTAACTTTAACATCGCTTCTTTTTGTTTAAAGGCTTCCTTCCAGCCATTTTACACTCTATCCTCTGGGGGAAAAAAATCTTAAGCGCAGTTATTGGAAATTACTAGAAGCAATACCCCTCTACTCATTAAAATTTACTTAGTGCAAAAAACCAGATCTTAAAATATATTTATGTAATCATTTTTTAATGATGTTAGAAATTCTTTGTTTAAAAAGTATGAGAAGAAACAGGAAATGTATTTGCACAAGTGCTGCTTACATAAATGACAATGATGGGAATGCATTTGCTTTAATTTGCTGGCAGCAACATAAAGATATGTGTATACTTTTAAACTTAATGCAGGTAGGTGTCAGGTGAAGCATTCTTTAAAGACTGGGATTTGGAAATAGAATTAATAAGACAGATAAACTGGGTGCAGAATGTCTCATTGAAGGGCTAATGTGAGGATCCCTTAATTTAAATAGAAGCTCTCAGTTCAATTAAAGCAATGTGATTTAAGGAAAATGTAAGAAAGCACATATTCACTGCATGAAGAACGTATACCTAACAAAGTATTTTAGTCCCCTAGTAATTCATAAGAAGGTTTGAGACAGTATTCTCATAGCTATAGTTTTGAGATGTTCATTACTTCAGCTAATAGCAAAGTGCCAGGTGTTCATGATGATATTATCTCACTTGAGAAAAGCCTTTATCCTAGTTGACTAATAAGGACTTCTGCTTCCAGATAATTCTAAATCATAAGGTAAGCATTCCCAGAACCATTTAATAATACATTTACTCATCTAAATGTTTATACCTTCATTCTCAAGTAATCACACCTGTATATACACTTAATCCTTTGTAAAGACTGACCTAGGAACTATAGGTTCTGATGTTCCATTACCCACAAGTAAGGGCCTCTGCATAACATAAGTCACTTTCCAAGACCGTGTATGTAAGAAAAGCCTACTTGAATGTACTCAAGAATTCTTGGATGCCAGGTGCCCCTAACCTTTCCTTAAAACACACCACCACCTTTTTCTGAGCGTTTTCAAGTCCATTTTGGCTTAAATAGCTCATTAATAATACACAAATGCCTTTAAATTCTGAAATTCAAGCAAAGGAACCAGAGATGATAAATAACAATATTAACAAAGTAGGAAATCACTAGAGAAACCAAAAGTCTTAGCTCCCCAAGGCCTTTTTGATTAGAGCTGTAAATCACATCACCCAAAGGGGAACTTGGGGAGGTTTGCACACAATCAGGTCTAACTAAGCTGTGGCAATGGAAATGACTACAGATGCGGTGCCAACAATACTTGGATGATTGCCACCATGAGTAACATTTGTCAAGCATTTGTATGACTAAGCTACACTACAAAGCAGCCTTGCTATACAGTTCACAACATTTCGGTTAATTATACTTCTATAAATAATCTACAGTCAAACAAAGGCAGCGGAAAGCTCAATTCATTTGGGGAAGACACTGGTGCACTAGCATGATGCAAATGGCCCGGGACCACCTCCCAATGTTAAAAAAAAACCCCAATCGGTACATGTGAAGACTGCAAAGGGGCTCCCATCAAAATGGAAAGTGACCTTCTTAACTTCACTTTGAACATTCTCTAGTTGTGTTACTTTGAAATCGTCCCTTCTCTCTAAATCCCCCTCCCAAATATCTGTCTTCTGTGGGGCAACAATTAAATAATCCCTGATCCAGCTCCTCTCGGAGGAATACAAATCTGTCTATTATTGTATACTTTCTGGAAACAGATCAAGGGAACCAGAAGAAAATGTGCTGCATTCAAACCTTTAGCCTAAATGGGTAGTCCCGCAGCGCTACAACTTTCAAAGCTGACACTGACAGTTAGCTCTACAAACACTGGAGAACTCACTGGTGCCAAACAGGATGTCCCCGCTAGGAAGTTCATTGACTAAAAATGTTATGTGGTGTCACACCATGCAACCATGTGCCAAGATTCTTGGGCTGAGATTAACCACGGAGAGACAACATGGGAAATGTGGTAAGTCCATCCTCATGAAACCAGAGCTCAGCAGGAGCATAGCATTTAACACTTCCATTTACAAGCCTTTGGGGAGGAAGACTGGGATCATTAATAAAAGTCTCCGTGTTGTAACTCAGGCCTACAATGAAAATCATAGGAATCATAAAATCAAAGGAATCATAACTGAGGCAAAAACAGGGAGCAAAGTTCACCACCTAAGTCTTATCTGGAATTCTAAACAATCTAGCTTACTATTTTATGATGAGACTGAATCAAAGGTAGAGCCCTCACCCACACTGCTGTATCTGCCTGGCAACACCCACTGCAGTGACACAGAAAGGAAGGAAGCCAGGGAGGCAAAGAACAAAGAGGAAGTGGAAGGGAAAATACAGCACGAGCATGCTCCTTGAGTAGGCTAAGGACTTGAAAGTTTATTTCTTGGTTTATTTCTTTTTGCCCATATTATCATCTGGGTGAACACACTTCAAAACATTTTCACAATTCTGGGGACCTCCAATACTTGACCAAGAAAAAAAGAAAGAAAGACAGGGGCACCTGGGTGGCTCGGTCAGTTAAACGTCTGACTCTTGGTATCGGCTCAAGTCATTATCTCATGGTTTGTGGGATGGAGCCCCCATCAGGGTCTCTATTGATAGCACAGGGCCCGCTTGGGATTCTCTCTCCCTCTGGCTCGCTCTCTGCCCCTCCCCCATTCACATGCACGTGCTCTCTCTCTCTCTCAACAATAAAAAAATAAACTTTTTTTTAAAAAAAGAAAGAAAGAAAGATCTCATTAACAAAAAACTTCCCCCTAAAGCTTCATAAATGTACAAAAATTTTAATTTCACAGAGAGGCCATTCAATTTCTGGCACTCCCACCATTGATGTTAGTCTACAATAATAATCTCTAACATTTACAACATGCTAGGGATTTCAAGTACATCATCTCATTCAGTCATCAAGACAACTCTATGTGGTAGGTATAAGATTTCCACAGCAACCCTGCCAAGTTGCAAGATCACACAACCAGCCTGTGATGGAGCAAGGTGTTAAAGCCCGAACCCCATCTTCAGCTTATATCCATCCTTAACCCTACACTTGGCACATTACGAAAAGTGCTTTCTGTACAACAACACAGAGCTCAAGTTCTTCTACCTTAGATCACAAGTCCTTGCTATTTTTAAAGGTGATTTTTAAAATGAATCACCATACTAGCTTAGCAGGCTACAATTGTTCTCTAAGCACCAGTCGGGATACATGTCACAGGTGGAATGAAGATGAAGGGACAGGAAAGGCAGTAGTTAAAGGGAAGAACTAGTCTAATCTTCTGTTACAATTACACACAGAGAACTAACTCAAAGGCTGGCTCTCACAGAAAACAGGACCTAGAGCAAGCTACAAAGGATCCAAGTGAAGCAAGTTCGAATTTAAATCAAAGAAAGGCAATGCCTTTTCTTGATTTTTAGGGCAACTAGCTCACCCTTGTGGACAGAAAACTTAACTACACAACCACCAATTTCCACCTGCACCACCTTATCAAAACACTGCACCAAATTTGGGGAAACTGATTGAGACCAGCAGATAGCCTTGATGATTTCAGAGTGAGCAGACATTTTAAGCAGACCTAGGTGGCATATACAATTACCTATCTCAACTGTCTTAGCAATCCTCTACCTGAAAATGTGTCAATATAATGTGGGAGGTCTCTGAAAGATTCTTAAACTCAAATCAAATATAAAACCAAGGATTTGTTGAAAAGAATGTAACAAGAGCCATTATTTATAAATGAGTTTCTCTACTGCAGTAGTCAATTATAAAAGATTAAAGCAGCAATTTTTCCATCTGGTAGAAATCACCTAAACTCTAACAAAACCGAACTACAAAAATACTTTGTACAGTATTTATCTCTTCCATAAATATTTACCAAGAACTTAGTATACAACAGGCACTCTGCTAGACAACAGAAATATAGCAAACAGACGACCGCGTTACTATGCAGAGAATCAAAGTACTGTTAGGCAATAGACTTGCAGCTATTTCAGACTGAGTGGCCAAAGAAGGTACTGCAAAAAAACTGTAAACAACCCAAACATCCCATCAGTAATAAATAGCCCAAATATCCATTGATCATGATAAAAATATACAACAGAATGCCAGGCAGCTATTAAAAGCTCAGGAAGAACCCTACATGCCCGACATGGAAGAGGTACAACATGTGCTACACACTGGAGAAAGTCAAGAAAGAACAGAGTGCGTGTGAGTCTGATTATAAATTTCTTACAGCTAATATTCAGATGTTGGTATATGCACTGAAAAAACCCTAAAACTGTTAAGAGTGATTACTGTTTTTAATACAGAAATAAAAGCCAAATCAGTATACCGCAAAACATGGGCCTTCTACTCTTGATCTATCTGAAACTGTTATAATTCTAACATACAGATGTAATATCATGAAAAACTTGGAGAGGACATATCCAATTCAATCAACAGACAAAGGGAATGAAAACTAGGTCTTTTCCCACCATTGCTAATACTCAAATGCCCTTACTACAGTGGAATGTTCAGATCTTTTAAGCAGATTATTCAACTATTACAGATGTCCTGTGTGTTCATGTCCCTAAATTTACTTAAAAAATAAAAATTTTTTAAAGGATCCCAATGATTCAACTATACTTCAAAAGACTGTTCCAAGACCAGTCTAATCATCGAGTAGCATTTTCCAGTCTGGGGTGAAGACTCCATTTCCAAAATTAGCAAACCAAAAGAATATCTTCCCTCCATGAGAGAATTACAACTGTGTGCTTAGTAACAGGGAAGACGGGAAACAGATGAGCCTAATTTTAAGTTGCTTACCTAATGCAGCATGATTTTCTTGCTCCTGACTCTTTCCCAAAGAGGCCATCATTTTTGAATATATGTCAGTCCACCAAGGATTATACTTCAAAATCTGTTCAACAGCCTCATCTTCAAAAAAGTCAGCTCTGGAAAGAAAACAGTCAACGAGCTTGTTACATAGAATTGAGCTGAGTTTCATTTTTCTTTTAATTTTATCTTAACTCCTTACGTTTGGTATTAGAAACAGAGATTGTTAATTCAAAGTACAGATCAAGGAAATGAGCACTGTGTTCACTTTCTGAGTGGTCACTAATCACCATAAAACGAAAGCTGGGGTCAGACTAAAGGGATATGTGACATTTCTGCTCTCCTCAGAAACAAAGTGGAGAAAGCACCAGTCCTTCCCTTGAAGGCCCACCCCCGTACTGCACTGGCATGGGATGAGGCAAATCTGAACACAAAATGGACTGAAGCACTGAACTTGGGCTAGGTTTTTAAGTACCACCTGTTCTGGTAAGGTTACAATAAAGGAAATAATCTTTTAATTCTACCAAAGGAAAAAAAAAATAATCAACAGGAAATACGAGATACTGCACACCCACCCACCCCCACACACACACCACTTATTAGCATGCACCCTCATACTTTCTACCAAGATGCAATTTCTCTTACTTAGCTCTGCTAGTCCTAATAGTCCCTTGGCTTAAAACTATTGGAAAAGAACAAAGCAACGTTTGTAAAGGAGAGAAAATTAATTTGCGTGTACTTCACTTTCTGGGTTTTAACTTGCAAAATAACCGCTACCTTCAAAATAGGTTCCTGGAGGACATTTATTCAGAAATTCTACCACCTTGCATTCAAGGCTGAAAACTGGTATTCGTGGGAACAGAACAACAAAAAAGTAGAACTCATGGTGAAAAATTCATTTATATGTCAGTTAATTAGAAACTCAAGGAATTGGTTGTTTTCACAGGTTGATTTTCTAGCTGATAGTTTTATGACCTGAAATATTTTTTCTCTCAACTGAGATAATGAAATCTTTCTAAAATTAGAAACTCAGATAACTGAGTTATTAACTGAGTTAATTTCTGATTAGAAAATCAGATAACTTACTGAATTCTTCATACATGCCAAGCACTGCACTAAATACTTTTCACCCATCACTTTCTTAAATCTTCACACCATCCCCATAGGGAGGGGGTACTACTAATACTCCCATTTTACATGGGTGGAAACTGAGGGTCAGAAAAGTTGTATATCATGGCCAAGGTCAAAGAACCAGGAAGAAGTGTGGCCAGGATCTGGACCCAATTAAGTCTTACTCCAGAATCCAAGCCATTAACCAATATAAACATTCCATTTTTATGCTTGAGGAAATAAAAGTACATATGGGACAAAACCGAATAGCAATGATCTTGAAATAGTAATTCTCAATTATCAATTTTTGTCAGGTACATGACAGATATTTCAAAAAGATTAAGTACTACAAGTAAACAGCTAAAATGCTTTAATAAAAGTCAACAGGAAGTAGTGACTCTACCCTGTGGCAACAGTAGTACTGACTCCATTTTGGGCACTGGGGTTACACGGCTGACAAGAACATGCAGTCAGGGTCCTTACGGAACTTACAGTGTCATAGGAGGGCCCAGCAGTCACAATATAAGTGCTATGTAACTACTATGACCTAACAGTACGAGCATCTATGGCAAAGTCAAACTGGGATGACAGGGAAGGTCCCTGAAGGGAAGACTATCTAAGCCAATAGCTGAACGACAATAAACAGTTAACTAGACTAAGACAGATAGGAGAGAGTATTCTGGCTACAAGAATAGGTAGCAAAGGCCAGGAAACAAGAAGGCACGTTTAAGGGGGCAAAGGGGAGTTGAGGATAGCTGAAAACAATACGCTGTAGTGACAACAACACTGTAAGCCATGTCCAAAAAATCTAGTGGATTTTTGTCACTAAAAACGACTAGACACTTAAAACCTTTTACATATGGGTCTCATATCAGTGTGCTTTGGCCCACTGCTCTCACTGGTCTGGAACATGGTCTAGGAGCAAGCCCCAGAGCACAGAAATCATGGAGGCCTGGAAGGGCGTAGTAGCAACGGACGTGGAGCAAAGTGGATCTGAGCTACAGTCAGAGGCTAGAATCCTTAGGATGTAGACATAAAGGGGGCCAGGAGTCAAGGTCTATATCCAGCATTCCAGCTGAGACAGTTCAGTGG
Organism: Acinonyx jubatus; assembly: GCF_027475565.1. NCBI lineage: Eukaryota > Metazoa > Chordata > Mammalia > Carnivora > Felidae > Acinonyx > Acinonyx jubatus. Next base: position 126,567,239 of record NC_069383.1, on the reverse strand, counting down.
ACAACAGTGCCCTCTGACGAGACAGGAACACAGGGACACTAAACAGAATAGCTGGAGACTTCCGCTTAGAACAGGCTGAGTTTGAGACATCCTTGCAGGACATACAGAGACTGGCGCAATAGGCAGTTAGCCACACAGATCTGATGCTCAGGAGAGACACATGGAATCGTGAGCATTTAGACAGTGACGGAGGCCAAGGGAGAACACACAATCACCCAGAGAGAACTTGGGAGAATGAGAAAAAAGGACTCCACATACTGGAGGGCTGATGACACAAGTCAAGAGTTGAAGAGCCCATCTAAAATGATTCTGGGTCTCCCTAGAAGAAGTGATGGGAAAAAAAAAACAAAACAAGACCTTGTAAAATCTACCACTTCCACGCCCTCCCTCTAAAAATTTCAAAATGTTTAAATGACTCTTTTGAGTAAAATCTCACTAATATAGTCCCAATAGTTGAAAATGTGATGGCTTATCCTTTACACTGTCCATGGTTCAAGAGTTTTGTGAACAAGATCTGAAGTTGACCAATGTTCTACTTTCCAAAATGAATTTATTTTCAAGTTTCTAAATGTCATTCACTCAATGAGCATTTACCGTGTGCCCCATGAAAATGCAGCATCAGGGAGATGAGGATCAGTAAGACACTCCTGACCCTTCAGGGCTCCACAATGAAATGGGAATGGATACAAAGAGAGAATATTGTAACATCAAGATGATCTGTCACTTGAAAGCCCCGAGGAGGGCTTCCTCTGCCAGTCTGAGAGGGGGTGTGCCAAGGGGTGACAGTGGAGCCCAGTCTTAAAAGATAAAAGTTATCCAAGCTAGGTGGAGCAAGGGAGAAAACAGCTGTCACAGGAGCATCATGAATACAAAGTGTGCAAGAAGTGGCGTGGTACAGGCAGAGAAATAACTAAAATTCATTACTGCTGCAGCGTATAGGGTAGACAGGGACAGGCAAAAGAGAAGCTCCAGACGTAAGCACAGTCCAGGTCACAGAGAACTTTCTACACCGTGCTAAGGAGGTAGAAGTTTATATACTTTAATTGATGGAGAACCCAGTGAAGATTTAAAGCAGATGTTCACTTTCAGTACTTAAGACATGATACTGGTGGTTTTATGGTTGATGGATTTGCAGGAGTCCAGGCTGGAGGTGGATACACCAAATACGAAGTCATGAGACTGCTGCACTAAGCCAGACATATAGGAGGACCAGAAAGAGATTGAGTGAAGGAAACAGCAAAGAGATAAATGGTACCACTTCTGGATGGATTAGAAGTGTGGAGAAAGAAAGGAGTCGAAGATAAATCCCGGGTTTCTACCCTGAGTGACTGGAGTGAAAAATGGTACACTCCACCGAACAGAAAATGCAGGAAGACTTTCCAGGTAAAAATGATGAGTTCAATTTTGGACACTCAGCAGAGGAGGTCAGCAAATACCCAGTCGCTCTCCAAACCCTTAACAACGTGACTTTTCTCCAGAGCACTTATCACAATCCAAATCTTGTCTCCTTCCCCACTAGAAAGTAAGCCCCATGAATGCAGTGACCTTGTGGTATTCACACAAATCCTCAGTATGTGTGACTCTGCCTGGCATGCAGTTCATTCAAACTGGGATTTGTTGAACAAATTAGTGCATATGTGAAAGAAGAAATCGATGAGATTTTCCTCTAATGCTTTTTCCTAAGCTTGCCGTTTTGAATAAAGAGCCATGCTGGAAGCAAGTGATCTTCTTCCCAGCCTCATCATTAGTACTCAGAGCCTTGACATTCCTCAATTAATCCAAAAGCCAGATGAGTGTATCAAACTCTTAAACAAATTTACAGCACTGAAAAGTTACAATTTAAAATGGCACCCCAAATGCTAGGGATCATTTTTGTACCTCTTCTCATCTCACAGATATTTAGAATGCTAACTCAATTCTTCTATTTTCTCCCAAAGAAGGACATAGGCAGATTTATGAATTGGTTCAGGTAAAAGATATGCTGACAATTAAAAAAAACAATATGCCTAGGGAAGGAAAGAAAAACCACTCTCGGCAAGAGAAATATGAAAACTTGGCGATGATAGGCAAAACAGGAAGGCCTATTAAAGAATGTTTCCAGATACCTTCAACAAACTGTAGTGTAAAAATAATGCCCAAAAGGAGTTACAAACAGCAAAAAATAGACAATCAAAAACAATGCATGTTTATGGATCATCTGTTATATGCCCAGTATTCTGCTGGGCTGCAAAACACACAGCAAGGAATAACATCACAGAATGGCCTCTAGATTTTACAACACAAGACCTAAAAAATAATTATTATCCTAAGTCATTTATATGTGCCTTTGAAAGGTATGAATTCTTCTATATACTGAATTTACCTCACTGTGTTCTGCCTTAGGATAGAATTAAAATTAGTTTTCCTTAAGCCTGTAAAATATCAGACACCGTGACGAGACATCACGACCAGTAAGAAGTCACACAACTTGAAAGTCTCATATACTTCACAATGACATATATTATGTATTACACATGTACACTACATTCACGTACATAAATGTCTAACATGACACACGCAATGTATTGTCTGCATGGTAGGTAAAAATTGAAGCAAACTCCACTGTGTTAACCATTAAGAACAATTTAAAAAGCACTGAGCTAAAAAAAAATTTTTTTAATTGAAAATTTAAAAGAATTTTACTTGGACTTCTCTAGTATTAACACATCTGGGTGAGTCAGTCAGCCAATATAAATAATGGGTAAGAAGTAACACAAAAACTACAATTAGCCAAAGTCTTACTGTTACTGGAGAAGTCACAAAGAACCTTTACTGCACAGCTCCCACTCTCCGACCTGCCCATGACTAAATTTAAACCACTCGTGTAAGAACTCTTCTTTAAATAATGGAAAGAATAGCTCATGCATACTATTAAAGAAAATGAGCTTCTGGATAAAGAAACACAGAAGATGGAGAAAAATAAGGGCTGCATATAATATCACACTGCTAACTATAAATTCCAATTTCCTAATTCTCTCAGGCCATGTCGTTATTCTTCCAGTTTTAGAAGAGAAGAGATAGGCAGTTCTTCTAATTAAGCTCCCTCCCACTTGAAATTTTACTCTTGTAAAGCTCATTCTGTTTTCATGCTGGCCCGAGAAATTTGCTGACAATGAAATTTCCCACTTTAAATATTCAGCATGATTTTAAATAGGTTTCTTCAAATTACTCTTCAGTGGACCTTTAAAGCCACAATTGGAGAGATAAAGGTAATTAGAAATGGCAATATAAATGGAGCTGAATCTCTCAGATGTCCTCCAAAATATAACATACCCTGCTCTTACCCAGTTCCCCCTAGGATGTTGAACAGTTCTGACCATTTATCACTACACATCACTCAATGCATTTGCACATCACAAGATATATTTCTGCCATTCCAATTAGTCTCCCACTGTGTCACAGGAGATAGAATGTTAATCACAAGAGTAACAGCAGTTAAACTGAAATAGTGTACATGAAAAGGAAATACAAAATGACAAATGGAAAGACTCTTTTCAAGTCCTGACGGAGCCACTTAGTAGTGGTATGACCTTGGGCAAGTCCCTTAACCTTCTTTACCCAACTGTTGTGAAAACGGATTTAAATAATCACTTGAGAGCACTTGATAAGCTGAAAGCACTATACAAATATAAGGGAATATGATGATTACAGCTGCATGTATAATGGTTTAGAAATTGTTGGCCCAGAGCTTGGGAAGAATAATAATTGAGGCCTACATCAACCTAGGACTCACATCCTAAGAGAGCCAGAAGCCAGGTGACAATCCCTTACTTGGAAGAAGTACTGCTTTTGTGGCCAATGAGAGACATCACAATGCTCAAGTGATTATTTACCTATGCATCAACTAGATAAGTTTGTTAGGCAAATACAAGCCTGCAAGTGACACATTATGGCAAAAGACACAATCAAGGCAGATGGGAAATACAACAAAACTTAAAATTAGATTTTATTTATACCCTACCGCAATGAACAATTATTTGTTAATTAGACTCAGATCTTCAATTACAGGTGCTCGGAAATGAAGTGTTGGTAAAACCCTGGATCAGCCAAGAAATGTAGTAAATGTAGATTCAAATTCTTAAAAAAAAACTGAAACATCTTTTTATTTACATAGACCATTAATTACAACAAAAAGTCTACTGAGAAGAACTATAAATATTCTCACGAATGCAGTGTTCTACTTTTAAGCTGGCAAAGAAAAACTTAAAGAAGTACATTAAGAGTTCTCCGATGCTGGAATGATATCTTAGAAAGATCACAGAGGCTTAACACTTTGTAGGTTAATTCAAAAGTCAGTTAAGGTTCTGAGCCATCACTAATTTCGAGAATCCCAAAACCACAGGCCTAGCATAGTTAAAAAGGCACTCCAAAAATTTTCAAATCAACGTCAGGTCAATTAAACGCTCAAAAAACTCAATACTCACAGATAATGATCAGGATCAAACTTGGCCAGCTCAGCATCCAGGCGTTTCTGCCTTCGTTCAGGTGCAGGAGTGAAATCTGGATCCTTAATATCAATAACATCACTCAATTCATCCTAAGAACACCCAGAAAAGAAAGAATAATTGCTATCTCCTATTTTGTCATTGAAAAATCTAATTTTGCATGAAAGGCCAAAACAAAGGAACAATCTGATCAGCAGGCCATAATACTACCTGTGACATGTAGATTCAAATCCAGCAAATGTTTGTTAAACACCTACTGCTTCCCTGTTAGAAGTTTTCACATAAGTTATCTCATTTAATTCGTACAACAAAGTGATCAATATATATCAGACATAAACGTTCATCATAATTTTTTTAATGTATATTTAATCTTGAGAGAGAGACAGAGACAGAGCACGAGCGGAGGAGAGGCAGAGAGAGAGAGACACAGAATCCAAAGGAGGCTCCAGGCTCCGAACTGTCAGCACAGAGCCCGATGTGGGGCTCAAACGCACGAACCATGAGATCACAACCTGAGCCGAAGTCGGACACTTAACTGACTGAGCCACTCAGGCACCCCTGAACATTCATCATTAAAAAAACAAAAAACAAAAAGCAAAAAACAGAATAACTCCCTGCAAGCAACAGGAACATTCAATTCTCCATCTCTTCCCCATTTACTCCTAGAGATTTTAAAGTTATTAACAGCATGTTTAAATACATTTCTAAATTTTTCTTTTAATGTTTATTTATTTTTGAGACAGAGGGAGACAGAGCGTGAGTGGGAGAGGGGCAGAGAGAGACGGAGACACAGAATCTAAAACAAGCTCCAGGCTCTGAGCTGTCAGCACAGAGCCCAAAGCGGGGCTCGAACCCATGAACCATGAGATCATGACCTGAGCTGAAGTCACACCCTTAACTGTCTGAGCCACCCAGGCGCCCCTAAATACATTTCTAGACTGGAAGATGGAGATGCTCCTGCCATGTTAGCAAACAGAACCTTAGGTAACTTTTGTGTGCCCATAAATCTCTGCTCGACCAGAAATCCACTAGACCCAGTCAGCCCATCTCCAGAAGCCAGGCCAACCCTGGGTGCTATGCTTACTTCCTGGTTCCCTCTTACCCCAAACAAGGTTGACTGTGTGGCCTTAGCCAATCAGACATTTCCTATCTTTCTTCCTTGTTATTCTTTATCCCATTAAAATTTTCTGCCTTTCGCCCATTTTTCCAAGTCTCCCAGTGAAGACTGTTCACTTCCTAAAGTGTTAAATAAAGTCTGTTTGTATCACTGAAAACTGTCTACTTTAATCACTTTTGAACATCTACATGCAGACTTTCCTTTTGTTTCTTCCTAAGGACTAACTCAGCTGGTCTCAAATAAGGATTTCCAAATAAAACTTACATATAAAACTGTGTGTGTTCTACTTTATGAGCATATTTAAGAATTTTTAAGGGCAATTTTGATGTATATGACTTTCTATCTGCAAACTTAAAAATCTAATCCTAACTGATATTCAATTTTACCGTAAAAGTCTTCACTGATGTATACACACACAGATACAGAGCATGTTTCTTAGGTCAAATCCTACAGAAAATAGGTATAGTAGGAAAACTGTCTAGGAAACCATATAATCTTTTTTTATTATTATTAGAATTATGAAGCCAAAAAACCTCATACAATGCAAAATATCCCTATAGCGACATCTTTTTTTCAACCTCCTCATTCCAATTACTGACCACAAATGAGAAGTATAGAAACTGAAAGAACCTTAACTAAAAAGAAATCCAGGGAAATTACTCGAGAGAGTCATGGAGGGAAACTGAAAACAGATTGGCAAAAGGAATGACAGGTTAGTGCCTAATAATCGAGCTTAAAGTCGAGAGCCGTGAGGCAACCTCACCACAAAGAAATGAGCTACAATAAGCTGAAGGAGCCAAGGAGACACTAAGATAAACACTCCTCACACAATCCAAATTTTTGCATTGAAAAAAAAAATTCTCTCATTCCTATCACAATCCACTTAGCTCAAGTAATATCAACAACATTTAACCTAAGCACATTCTAATACAATGAAAGGGCCCAGAAAACTTTTTGGATGTCACGTCCAGAATACGTTAATACTTCTAACTACAAACATTCCAGGCAAAAACCAGATTCTTGGCTGTCCCCAAATAAAATTTTGCATTCCAAAAGTTCCTTTACAGTTCACTTTTGGGAGATTAAGAATATATTTCCCTATAGAAATACTATTAAAACCAGTATTTATGTGCTCATGGTAACCCACAAGTTTATTCCACTTATAATAAACTTTAAATAGAGTACTCTCCATTTAAAGGGCGTACAACCCTGTGGCAATGTCTCCATGAAAAAATGCTTTCAGAGTTCCACTGCAACCCACCACAAACATCTCTTCCCCAAGCAGGACAGTCTGGACTCTTCCTCTCTTCCTCACCTGCCTGAAATGAAGTCCTCCAGGCACATAGCCAGAAAAGGTGCTGACCGTAGGCCTTGGGAGGAGAGGTCGAGTTGTACCGGGCCCACTGGACTCATGTCAGCCAGATGGCTACCATGAGAGCCGTTTCCTGCCCATGGACCCCAAGTCCTTCTTCCCAGCACCCTTAAGTCACACATTTGCTTCCCTACTAGCCCCAAGGAGTTCCTTGCACATACATACATGTACTCATTCACTCACTCACTCACTCACTTCTGAAAGCAGCCCAATGAAGCAGAAAAAAATGTGAATCTGTAGTCAGACAAACTGAAATTAAAACCCAGCTCCAGGGGCGCCTGGGTGGCTCAGTCGGTTAAGCGTCCAATTTCAGCTGAGGTCATGTCTTGCAGTTCTTCAGTTTGAGCCCTGTGTCGGGGTCAGACCCCGGAGTCTGCTTCAGATTCTGCGTCTCCCTCTTTCTCTGCCCCTCCTCCACTCACGCTCTGTCTCTCTCTCTCAAAACTAAAAATAAACATTAAAAAATTAAAAAAAAATAAACACCTCAGCTCCAGTCTAACTGTGCATCCTCCCTGAATCTTAGCCTCCCTTCTGTGAATGAGTCTAGTGACACCTCCACCGTGAGGCTGGGGACTAGTTTCCCCTTGCTGCTATAACAAATTACTACAAACTTAGCGCCTTAACACAACACAAATATATTCTCTTATAGGTGTGGAGCTCCCAAGTCCAGAGTCAGTCTCATTGGGCTAAAATGAAGGGAAGGCAAAGCTGGTTCCTTCTCAAGGTTCTAAGGGAGAATTGGTTGCTTTGCCTCTTTCATCTTGGAGGGTAGCTTCCTCATTTCTTGGCAGGTGTATTAAAAAAATGTCCCATGACAATGCCCTTCCTCCCTCGGCTTCCATCATCATGTGGCCTTCTCTCTTTTCACTTTGACTCTCTTACCTCCTTCTTATAAAGGCCCTGTGATTAGATAGGACTCACCTGGATAATGCCGGATAATCTCCCCATCGTAAGATCCTTAACTTAATTGTACGTGCAAAGTCCCTTCTGCCACATAATGCAGTATGTTCACATGTTCCAGGGACTGGCACACACAGACATGCCAGGGAATGGGGAGGGAAGGAGCATCATTCTGTCTACCACAGGCTGTTTTGAGGATTAAATGAAATAATACGAGTAAAGCATCAAGTACAAGGCTTAATACATTCAATAATTAGATTCCTTCCTCTGTGTCTCCCTATTCCATGCTATTCCCTGCACTCACTGTCCAACTTCCTACTGGGAATACCTGTCCTCCTTCCCCTTCCACGTCCTCACTTGCCAGTAGCAATAAAAAGAGAAAAATAGGGATTAAAATGTGCTGCTTCATTACTTCACCTGAACCAGATACAAGGTCACAAATGGGGTAGAATCTGGGAATTTCTGTAGGTAACTACATTTCAGAGGATAAACAGACTAAGGGAACCACAGGCATTTCAAAATACTAATTGCACTGAGAATAAACCCAGACTTTCCCCACAGCTCTGCACAATCTAACCCCTGTCCTGTACTTCACGCCTACCTCCTACCTTCCTCTTCTGGCTCAAATCCCCCAAGCCACATACCAGGCTTCCTTCCCTTTCTAAAACCCTGAGACTTTGCATTTACAATACACTTCTCACCATTCAAGACTCAGTGCAAATGTCGCTCCTCAAAGAGACCTCTGGGCATCCTCACCAAAGGAGTACCCCACAGTCTCCCACATTACCCCATCCGTTCCTTCACTTGTCACTATCTGAAATTCTCTAGTTTATTTGTTGTTTACAGGATTACAGACTAGCTTCCCACTAGAAGATTCCATGAGGACAGGAGTCTGGTCAATATTTTTCCTCACTGTATCCCTGGCACTGTTCCTGGCCTTCAGTATTAAATCATTCATTCAGCAAATACTGTATGAGGGGCTGCCTGGGGTGCTAGAGATCCAGAAATAAATATACACACCAGGTCTCTGCTCTCATGAGAGTAAGAATTAGACAGTAAGAATGCAGCTGTCCTTCATCTCTCCCTCCTCTCCCCTCTTGCTTCCAGACTCAGGGCCTCCACATGTAGCTATGCAGTCTGTACCCCCAAAGAACACGAACATCCCCAGCAGTACAAGCCCCACCAGGCTCGTCCTACACACGGTCATACACAGTGGCCCTGTTCAAACCGGACTCTCAAGAGGAACCAAAAGGAACTACAAAGCCAAGTTAGCGTGGGGGAAGAGAAATCCATCTAGGGCATCAACCAACCAAAGGTAGAAAGATAAGAAGATGGGAAATGTTCGGCCATACCAGAACAGCGGTGATTCTGCTACGGCCACTGTCAGTTGAACCATTTAAAGTGGGTATTGCCAAGAAAAGGTCATGCAGGATGAAAATCAGGCTTAGGTTAAATTTTGGCATCGCTATGGCAGAGACCCTCCAGGGAGAAAATGAACTGTGTGCACATCTGGCCAATAGGCCTCCTGGAGACAACAGCCTCGGGTCCCTGGTGCAGCTGCGGGAAGGAAAAGGGCCGGCCAGCCAGCGTCCTGTGGCTGCTGGCAGCGGTGGTGCCGGGAGCTTGCTGGGTTGGCGCCCAGAGACTCTGGGATGGTTGCTCCTGACAGCCCCCACCGCCTGATGCCGGTTGTGAGGCCCTGACTTTGAGCAGCCGGGGCAGTTTTCCAAAGGCGCCCTGGCGGCTGGCAGCGGTTTTAGAAAGGAAAGAAAAAAGGGATGGGGAGGGGAGAGATACGTTAAAAAGAATGTTTCAGCAAATACCACTTCTTTTTTCTTCTCATTATCAGTATGAAATATGGAAGTTTCTAAGCATATGCCGTGTACATGGTCGGAGGGGAAAAAAACATCGACTATAAATCCCCCCCCCATGAAGGATTAAATTATTCGATTAAGAGCAGATACCTGGGTCTTGGAATTACGAATGATGTTTCCTTTCTTTGTTATATTTTTATAATGAATATATATCGCTTTTATCATCAAAGAAAATAAACCTATTTTTCACTTAAGGGGGGAAAAAAGAGACTGTGGAAAAACTAGTAAAATACGAGCCATCAACAAAACTTCCTGGATATTTTCCATCCAAAGGCAGAATGAGAGAAAGTCTAAACTTGTGAGAAAACATTCTTTGAGAAAATGCTGACGTTTCTTAAGTCCATCACTTGAAAACAGAAGAGATGTTCTCAAAGGTATTTAGGCAGTAATCATTCCAGCTTCTTCTCATTGCTTCACTAGCAGAAAGACACCCACACCACTAACCTTAGTCAAATGATCGCTCAGTTTTTAAGCACAGGGTAGTGGTGTCATACACAGAGCAGTCATGAATGCAGAACAACTCTGCAAGGAACACCAATTATGTGAGATTTGGGGGCCACTATCGCACAAAACACACCTACGTTAATACCCCAGAGAGGGTGTCCTTTGGTTCACAGAGGATTTTTGAAAGTTTTCATTCCTTAATGGTCATGAAGAATACCACAAACTTCTAGTTTTATTCATTAGAACATATAATCTTGAGGGGAGGGTGGAGGAGAGGAGAAAATGGGTGATGGGCGTTGAGGAGAGCACTTGTTGGGATGAGCAATGGGTGTCGTACATAAGCGATGAGTCACGGGAATCTACCCCCAAAACCAAGAGCACACTTTACGCAGTGTATGTTAGCCAATTTGACAATAAATTATATTAAAAAAAAAAATCATTCAATAAAAAAATATATGTATATCATTTTGAAAAACCAGTACCTACATCTACTGGTTTGTCCACTGGTAAAAGGTGCACAAGTAACAGCAACGATGCCAGGATGGAACAGATACACACGAGAGCCCCGCACAGTGCCTAGCACAGGGACATAGTCAGTAGCTGTTGGCTGTTGATGCACAGACAGTGGTAGTCCAGTACCTGTTACTCAAGTCCCCCTAGAGAGGAGTGAACTTCAGCATTCAGACCTTTTAAAGAATTTAGAGAAGTTAACTGGTACACACCCATTACATATTTTATTTAACCCCCGCTAAATCTGGGGCAGCACCCTGTATTCAAATGCATTACTATTTCTCTGGCAAAATCTGTCAATATGCACACTAAGCGGGATTTAAGAAACTAACTAATAAAAGACTCACATCGGTGGGGTCCTGGGTGGCTCAGTGGGTTAAGGGGCCGACTTGACTTTGGCTCAGCTCATGATCTCACGACTCGTGGGTTCAAGCCCCCACATCAGACTCTGCGCTTACGGTGCAGACTCTGCTTCCAATCCTCTGTCTCCCTCTTTCTGCCCCTCCTGTTCCCCCTCTCCACTCAAAAATAAATGTTAAAAAAAATAATAAAGACATCAATTCAGATCAGGTTTTGTCACAAAACTAAACACACAAAAATGTTTACTTTGAGAACTTTCTGTTACTCCGTTACTACAGACATGGGTTATAAGCCTGCACCACTAGTTACCAGTTACATCACCCTCAGGGCTTGTTCACATCCATGGCTCTCTTTTTTTCCTCTGTCGAAGAAAATATGCATTCAAACAGCTTAGAACAGCAATGCTCATTCAGTTAAAATTTGAACATTTTAATGATTTTAGATCATCAAGCTAAAGGCTCGAGAATCATGAACATCAAATTCAGTGTTTCATTTCTGAGGGGAAACAGAATGATGTAATCAGGGGCTCTAACTATGCTGACATTTATTTTTAAAGCTGGGTGATAGGTGCCCAGAGATTTGGTGCCTTAGTTAAGACATTCAGAAAGACACAGAGAATATTTCATAACATTTTTTAAAATAAATCTAAATTACTTATTGAACATTTCCAACAGATACAAGAACTTGGGACCTAAAGGACTTGGCCTAGGCTTACGTTATGGCATTCCAGCATCTTCTCAGCAACCTGGCAGAAATCCCTTGAAAGGCTCTCCCCTCAACGGCAGCAGCAAGAAACCAAGTTCCCTCGCCTCAGAAATGATGATCCATCTGAATGTACAATCTGTACTTGGCCTGCTTGACTTGTATTAGCATTCATTTAGAGCTGCACACAGGTAAACCCCAAGTGACGGACCACAAAGTAGCTCTCAGCTAAACAGGTGAGGTCCATTCACTGTAGTTAGCGCTGTAGACAAAATGGACTCTAACTACCTCAGAGATGACCAGAAAATGTGATTGGGGAGAGAGACTATGGAGAGACCGTAATTCAGGGAAAAAAGCATATAAGGGTTTTGAAGGGAGTATCTAATCAGCATTATTTGCTCAAGTAAATCCCAATTTTGTTCTCTTCAAAGAGTCTGGAGAGCATTTTATATTTTTCATAGGCAGAAGTCTTTCTAGCATCCTATTCTTTTTCAAAGAGTTTTAATAATGCAGCATCTCCTAAGTTTTCTAAATGCTATTACAATGTAGATGAGTAAATTTATCCCTATTTGATAAAGAGGAGACAAGACTTGTTTATGATCAAATAACTGGCCTATCACCCCAAATCTAAGCAGCAGAAGTGGGACTAAAACATAGGTAAACCCTTCTTTAGTAAATTCAAATATGTCTTACTATAATAAACTACAGCCTAAAGAGATTTCATGTCCTCTGCCCAGGTAGGGATTGAAAAAAAAAAAAAAAAGTTGTCTGTTATGATTTCTTTCATTTAAAATTCAAACAAAACAAAATGAAACAAAACTCCAAGCTAATGGTTCAGAAATACTTTCCATCATATAACATTCTAGGGAGGCATTTTCTATAAAACAACACAGGTACAAAATAGTTCAAAATCTCTCCTCTCCATTTCATTCTCCCCCCATAAACTAAAATAAAGCGGAATTTCCTATGTTTTTTGAGGAAGAGAGACTGATGTCATTCCTTTTTAGCCTAAGTGACAAACGATTGGGTTCTAACAAGAGATTACATTCAACCCCCACCAAGAGTAAACAGACACAAGTGCCCACTGTACACCAAGAACTAAACAATTCGATCAAAAGACACAAATTCCTTCTCACCGGGAACATTCTCTCTCATTTATATTTATAAAACATCACGTAATCATTTTCATCTTTCAGAAGTGTAACACAAAGATTTGCAGTTAAGTATGAGGAAAGAGGAGTTCCGTTTTGTGTTTTGGAAACTTCATGTCTAGAATACTGAATGAAGTGGAGAAAAAAGAAAGTAACAGGACATCTGACATCTGTAAGCACAGTGTGACTGGGCAGAACCACCAATGCAACGGAAAGGAACAAACGTGTGTAATCACTACAGAGAAGCAGCTGTGACTTGTGCTCCGAATACATCACCTCCTATCATCTTCATTAAAGATCTCCAAGTAGGAGCAGAACTGAAATTAAAATATCAAAATGGTAAAACCCTATACAACAAGGTCTTTTAGAAAGAAACCGTACCTGTAACCGCTGAAACACTCCGGATCGTAAATTTCCAAATCCATAGTGGTACTGTGGATTCAGAGCACTTTCTGATACCTCTTCATAGGGGACCTGTTCAATTTCCCAGTCAAACTCTTCATCCTCAGCTTCTACTCCTCCCTCAGAAACTTCAGAAGCACCTGAATGTGTTAAATATTAATTTATTCAAGTACTGGGTTTCCTAGGTACAACTTGGAGGGGAAAAGGTATAAAAAATGCCTGCCCACATGCACTGAAAGGTATGTAAAAGAATATACATAACCTCATTATTTGTAAAATTTTAACGTCTAACTTTGAGAGACAGAGGGAGAGGACACGGGAACAAGCGGGGGAGGAGCAGAGAGGGAGGAGACACAGAATCTGAAGCAAGCTCCATGCTCCCAGTTGTCAGCACAGAGCCCAACGTGGGGCTCCAACCCACGAATCGTGAGATCATGACCTGAGCCATCATCAGATGTTTAACCAAATGAGCCACTTAGGTGCCCCAACCCCACTATTTTTCATAGCTTCCCCCCCAAAAAAGGAACCAATCCGAAGGCCCTCAAGAGTCAGATGTATAAATAGTAAATGCAATGAAAGCAAACAAACCTCAGCTATAGATGGAAAAACCTCACAAAAATATTAAGTGAAAGAAGCCATACAAAAAAGAACACATACTGCCTGAGTTATATACACAATTCAAAAACAGGCAAAACTGAAGGTAGCAGTAACACCGCAGAGGAGGGAGGAAGAAGGGACCAGGAGGAGGCACAGGGTAGGATTCCAGGGTATTGGAAACATTCCATTTCTTGACCTAGGCGGTATTCATTTTATGTAACTCATTGAATTTATAAACTTTTGATCAAAGCTCAAGAGGCCATTACTTTGCAAAAGACAGAGATGATGTTTTAACTGGTCCAAAAATGTGACTGACACACTGAGTCAGTAATGTGTTTTTTGTCTTTAAATTATATGTCACCAGGGCACCTGGGTGACTCAGTTGGTAAAGCGTCCAACTTCCGCTAAGGTCATGATAGATCTTGCAGTTCACAAGTCTGAACTTTGTGTTGGGCTCTGGCTGACAACTTGAAGCCTGGAGCTTGCTTCGAATTCTGTGTCTCCCTCTCTCTCTCTGCCCGTCCCCCACTCATGTTCTCTCTCTCTCTCAAAGATAAATAAATGTTTAATAAATAAATAATAAATGAAATAATATGTCACCAAATGAGCTAGTTTTATTTTCATGTGATGTCCTTATCTTGTCACCTGAAGCATTTTCTCCCATTTCCTATTTGCTATATCCCTCTTCCCCCAGAAACACAAAGCACTCCAAATTTTCTGTTTATCTTTATTTCTTCTTAACTACAATAAACATACCTATTTCTTCCACAAGTGGTTTGGCAGTCCTGGATTTTCTTGGTGCCAGAAGAGCAGTTAACATGTTCAGTCCCTCAAAATGCTGGCCAGGAGTTTCTTTTGGCAATCGAATGGTAAAAATTCCTTAAAGATAAATTTGTTTTATACTTAGCTCTATTAAAAAAAATCAAAGACTTCACACAAATACATCCAAGAAATATGTATTCCTATTTCATAGGGCTCCAAAATTATGCCCTTGTTATATAGTGAATAAAAATCAGGATAGAAAAAGGTTTGGGCCCCTGGGTGGCTCAGTAGGTTAAGTGTCTGACTTCAGCTCAGGTCATGATCTCGCGGTTCGTGAGTTCAAGCCCCACATTGGGCTCTGTGCTGACAGTTCAGAACCTGGAGCCTACTTCAGGTTCTGTGTCTCCCTCTCTCTCTGCCCCTCCTCTGCTCCCGCTCTGTTTCTCACTCAAAAGTAAAATAAATATTAAAAAAAAAAAAAACCTTGGGAAAAAAAAGAAAAAGGCTCAAATAGGGTTTTTCAGAATCACTGATTCAGCTGTCACCTGTATAAGAAATTAATCTGCTAAAGCTGCAGAATGCTTTAGTCTTACACAGTATCCCCTTAACCTACTGGTAATATTAAAAGTCCAAGCCAAAACCTCTAAAACTCAATGACCTGAGAAGGCAGTAGCTTAGAATTAGCCCATAGCTACTTATAAGATTTATTTCTGAACTAGGAAAGAAAAATCAAGATATCTAATCCAATGAATAGCAGCAATTTCAAAAATTCACAAAATCTTAAAGCAATTATAGCTTAAAAAGCTATCTGAGATCTCAAGAGACATATCCCCAAAGTCTAAGACAGACTCAAATTCTACCTATGCACTTCTTTCCTTTCCCTGACTAGGTTTATCACTTCATCGAGGTTACCCCATAGACTTCTTACATTATTTACTACTGTGAATTTAAAATATTTTTTACCTTTTTCATTGCACTTAAACATATTTCAATACAGTTGACCCTTGGACAAAATGGAGCTTAGGGATGTGAACCCCCACCCAGTCAAAAATCTGTTTAACTTTTGACTCCCCCAAAAGCTAACTATGAATAGTCTACTGTTGATTAGAAGCCGTATCAATAACATAAACTGTTGATTAACACATATTCTGTATATTGTATGCATTAAATGCTGTGCCCTTACACTAAAGAGAAAAGAAAATGTTGTTAAAAAAAATCGTACGGAAAATACATTTACAACACAATACCGTATCAAAAAAAAATCCGCATATAAGTGGATCTGCACAGTTCAAACCCACGCTGTATGAAAGTCAAGTATATATCAAAAACAACTCAATCCAAACCCACAGGTGCAGCTTCCTAAATCCCTGGGTACTTTTGAAATTTAATAAATTTGTTTCAGTATGCAACTTCCCTGCAATTAAAAGCATACTTACTACCTAGAAAGGCAGTTTCATATTTCATTATCACATTAATTACATTATATTATGGGTTATAACTTTGTCATTTAACTTTCATACCATCCTTCCTCTCTTACCCTAGTTTACTGAGGTCAAGAAATATTCACTTAATAAATTACACAAGACTATACAAGGTATTCTTATTTCAGATTCACTGATAAAGAAAAATCCAGAGGCATCTACAAAAGGAAAATAAATGGTTTCGACAATAGCTAAACTGAAGGGCTTATCAATCATGGGAAGAAAATGCAGTCGGCCTTTAATTGCCACCTTTGAACAGTTTCTCACTTACCTGTTATTAAGTTTTAACTTTAAAAAGTATACAAGAAAAATTTGATTTGCAGCTTCCAAAATCATCCACATCTTTTCTCATATAATCTAACTTTTTTAAAAAGTTTATTTATTATTGGGCAGGGGAGGGGCAGAGAGAGAGGGAGAAAAAGAGAATGCCAAGCATGCTCTGCTCTGTTAGCACAGAGTCCGGCGTGAGGCTCAAACTCTCCAACCGTGAGATCATGTTCTGAGCTGAAATCAAGAGTCAGTCGCTTAACCAACTGAGCCCCCCAGGCACCCCCCACATAATCTAACTTTTAAACTCTTATTCAAAGTAGAAGAAGTAGAAAATAAAACACCTAGGAAACAGAAACAGGGTATTTAAGTAACTTTAAAGAGTACTGTGAAGTACTTTACAGGACTGAGGAAATTGTAATTGTCAAGAAATCCATGAACAATAGGCACGGGGCCTTAAGAAACAATGAAGTGTGCATTTGCAATACATCTAAAGGTCCCCATAGTATCTTGAAAGATTATGATGTACTTATTCTAACATGAAGAATCCAAAGAAAAAAAGTAACAAAATTCCAAAGGCAATACCTTTATCCGCATCATAGGATCCCTGTTCACTTCCGTTTTCTACAACTCTTCCAGGAAGGGTTAATCTGCAGATTTAATAGGTTACATCAAGTCCTTAAATTACAGAGTATAAGTGACCATCAATGATAGTACATTTACCACTGAAACCTATCAACCATTTTAAAAGGCAATTCTTCAGCATTTCTTTAACATCTTGCAAACTAAATAACTTACATTTCTTCCCTAGCTAAGATAAAAGAAATCACAGCTGCCTCATCTTTCTGTCTGAATACTCCCTAGTCACCAATAAAAGCGATGCTTAAAAAAAAAAACCACAATAAATATTAGTCATCAGTATTTCTACAGTACTTTCGTCTTCCTAATGAGTAAGGGAGTTATTAATATACCTGGTGCCTGATACAGCAGGGGCTCCAAAAAGGTATACTAAATGGCCCCCCTCCCTCTCAAAAGCATTTTTAAAATGGAAAACAATAAAGAAACAACAAAACCAATTGTTTATTTGGGGCAAATTAATACTTTAAAAAAAAAAAGCAAAAAACAAAAGTTTTTCTCAACTCTCATTATTACTATACAGGGATTTTCCCCCTTTCACTGTAAAGGAAATGAACTGATTTCCCTGTTTCCAGTTTTACTCTGGTTCAGTCGCGTCTTCCACAGAGGTCCCAAAAGAATTTTTCTAAAATAGAAATCAGGGGCGCCTGGGTGGCTCAGTGGGTTTAAGTGCCCAACTTCGGCTCAGGTCATGATCTCAGTGTTTGTGGGTTCAAGCTCCGCATCAGATTCTGTGTTGACAGCTCAAAGCCCGGAGCCTGCTACGGATTCGGATTCTGTGTCTCCCTCTCTCTGCCACTCCCCAACTTGGGCGCTCTCTCTCTCTCTCTCTCTCTCAAAAATAAATAAACACTGAAACAGACTTTAAAAAATTAAATAGAAATCAGAGTGTCACTTTTCTAGTGAAAAAGTTTTCATGGCTGCCTGACATCAACTCAATAATTTACACTCATGAGTACCACATATGAGACCAGCTCCATTCCATTCCAAACTTAAAATGTGAGGCTCCTTTCCTCCCACATCTCCTATTCATATGCTTCCTATTCTAACATTATAATAACAACAACAACAACAATAACAAAACTTGGCAGGTCCCAAAGGCCCGGGCTTCACAACCTAGTTAACTGATCTTAAGGCTTCCTGGAGCTACAATGCAGTTTCCAAACCAAAATCCTTTCTAAGTCCAACATAAGAAGTCCGTTTATGGATAAACGAGCTTGTTTTAATGGTTACAAACACTAACTTCACTTTCAGAATCTGAACTGAGTTCCAGCTCTGCCATTCGCCATCTCTCCAACTTTTTTCGTAGAAGTTAATCAACTTCGAAGCTCATACACTTCATCTGTAAAAAGTGAGAAATAACAGATCTCCCCCAGAGTTACTGCAAGAAGAGGTTATTACTGTGAAGTAGGTAAGCATTCCAAAAATGTAAGCTATTAATACCAATGTTCTTCTCCTGAATTCTTTGTAAGTATAGAGTTAAATTCTTACTGCATAAGAGTGAAATCCTGTTTGTTCACAGATCTGCCACCCCTGATAGACTCTCAGTTTCCCAAGCAGAGGAGCGAGGAGGTTTTATTCACCTCTGCTGTACTGTAGCCAACTGTATTTTCAAAGATGGCCCATCTCACATCACTCCTCCCAACTGTGGGGTCTATGTCCCCTCCCCCTAAAACTGAGTGAGCTTGCAAATGTCCATGGGTAAATGAATGAATAAGTTGCAGTGTGTGTGTACGTGTATACACATATACATATGTATATACATATATATAAAACACACACACATATATGTATATATATTTGCTCAGCCATAGAAGAATGGAATATTACGCAGCCATAGAAAAGAATGAAATCTTGCCATGTCCAACAACATGGATGCATCTAGAGTATAATGCTAAGCAAAGTCAGAGAAAGACAAATCCCATATTCCACTCATATGTGTAATTTAACAAACAAAACAAAGGGAAAACAAAAAAGAGACAAACCAAAAAACAGACTCTTAACCAAAGAGAACAAACTGACGGTTACGGGGGCGGGGGGGGGGGGGCTGAATTAAATAGGTGAAAGGGGGGGGGAGCTGAATTAAATAGGTGAAAGGGATTAACATCACATTTATCATGATGAGCACTAAGTAACATGCAAAACTGCTCAATCACTATATTGTATACCTGAAACTAATATAACAATGTATATTAAATATACTGCAATTAAAATAAAAATTAATTAACTAGGTTTTTGTTGTTGTTGTTTAAACTGAGTGGCCTTGGGGCCAATAAAATGGAACAGAAATGACAGTGTGATTTCTGAGGTTAGGTCATAAATGATATGAACCTGCCTTGTCCCCTGGAATACTTGACTTTTGAAACTTTCAGCTCCACCCCCCCGCCCCCCACAAAGGAATCAAACTAGACCATGCAAACACACCACACAGGGAGTCCTGAGAGTACACAAAGAGAGAGGCTGTGCCCCAGCCACTCCACCAGTCCCCACCTGCTTTGGCCCTCACTGTTCCAGGTCCAGCCAATATGTGACTACAACTGAATTAAAGATCTCAAGTCAGAACAGCTCGGCCAGGCTCTTACCAAATTCCTGAGGTACAACCAGGGCAAGAGAGTTAGATAACTGTTGTTTTAAAACACTATTTGATTGGTTATGCAACAACAGATAACTAGAACAATAGGCCCTTATAATAAATATCTACTGTTTACTGAACATATGGGCACAGCAATAAAAACTATGCATCCATTATATCAATCCTCACATCAGCTCTGGACGATCACTAATATTAGTCCCATTGTAAAGATTAGGAAACTGAGACAGCATAATTTGCTGTAAGTGCCAGAACTGTTAAGCATGCTGAGACCCAGGTGTGCCCAACTCCCCAGTCCCTGCTACTCAAGGAATGGATGAACTGGTGTAAAGAATACTCTTTAAAGTATTTCACAAATAACCTCTTATTTGGGCTTCACCAAGACTCCCAAACTTAGGCAAAATGGTTTTTACCTTGAAACTCCTGTTATTGTATTTAATTTTACATTCCTATCACATTTAACATCTTTTCTCTGAGCCTCTGATACCTCATCTGTGACATGAGTTAACAACAGAAACTATGTTGTAGGACTGTCCTAAAATCAAATGAGATAATCCACATAAAGTATTAACCTGAAGTGAAAATTCACTAAATGCTTGCTACCACCATCACCATCTACTTCCCATTCTTCATGTCCTGCCTTAAATATCACTTCTTCAAAGTCTTTCCCGGGGCCACTTTACATTTCAACAGGATCCCCTTTATTTTCTTTCCGTGCACTTCCCTTCAGAGTACTTATCACAATTTGGAATCACACCTTTACTTGTTCGTTATTGCTGTTCTCTCCCCATTAGAATGTAAACTATATGAGACACCACTACACCTCCAATACCTAAAACCCAGCCTGGTATAAATAAATCAAAGGAACAAATGAATAAAGAAATAGGAAAGTGCAGTATATGCAAGTTAAGTCAGGGCTTAATGGGAATCTGAGCAAAACGGTTTCCCACCAGTGAAGGAACCAGCAAGAGCAAGGTTTATTAGGAAAGTACTTGGGCAGAAAAGGTAGGCTACAGCTACACTTGAATTAGAAAGATTAGGAGAATGGATTTTATGTAGCAGGAAAGGGAAAGGGGTTGACAATGTTTTAGGAAGAAAAATCCGCAGTGTCTTCTGTAAAAAGAAGCTAATATCAATCAATGCCTATTTCCAAGGAGCTCTCGCTGCCCAGGTCAAATGGGATAATACACACAAATACACATAATACGCCTGTATGCGTTAAAGTCAGCCCACGGAGCTGTTGCTACTTTTGTTATGGTTCTGTAAGGAAAAAATGCAAACAGGTTGTGATGAAGGGCCCTCACTGCGAACGCACGACAACCGCAACTAAAGGGCAAAATCAGACAAGTTAGGAGGAGGTAGGAGAACGAGGTTAATTTGGTGTCAAGGGGGCAAAGAAAGGAGAGAATATCAGGAAGTAGGGAGCGGCCCGCCAAGCGTCGACACAACTCTTAAGCAGAAGGTCGACTGATAAAAGTCAAAAGGACTGGTCAGTTGGGAAGTCAGCGCGCACCGTCCTGGAGCAGGGGATAGGGTAGGAGGACCAACGCAGGGCGATAACAACAGTAAAAAGGTACGAGAACTAGGGCGATAGGACAGAAACTGCAGACGTTACAAGATCCCAAACGCCAGGTCTTATAATGGCTCGAAATCTTTTTTACGGTGGGGATTTAACAAAGTTTAAGAACGGAATGAGCTTGTACAACACGTGGAATGCACTTCTGACGAGGTCATTTCCTCAGCACTGAAAGAAGCCGCGGAAATCTCGGGAAAAGGCAATCATTAAATCCCTCGCTCTTTCTTCTTTCCTCGGTAAACAGTTATCTCAAGAGTAACTGAGAGATGAAAGATCAATCAACGAATCAATCCCCTATATACATTCTCTCCAGGGCCGGACACAGAGAACTCGCCTGAGAAAGTACGGCTTGGCGTAGAACTTAAAGTCGACCCCCTCGAAGTAGACGTCAAACTCGGAGACCCGGGCGTAGGGCACGCGGATGGCGACGGTAAGGAAGTCGGGGTCCTGGCTGAGGTCGAACGCGGGGGTCAGCATGGCCGCGCCGGACTCAGGTGTCCCAGCCACTTACACTCACGGTCGCCGCAGTCCCACCACTCAAACTACCCAGTAAGTACCCACGCGGGAGACTGGCTCTCGTAGCCAAGGCGCTTCCGGCTCGAGACGGAAGTGTTTGCGCGTGAGGCAGGAAGTCCCGCCCCACGCCGATCTCCATGGAGACTGGACGCTGTTAGTGGAGAAAGGGCGCGGAGCGTGGGGATTTGACCGCAGAAATGGAACTAAGGTCAAAACTTGGAAAAACCGGGACTACAATCCTCCTTAGACCCACCAACCCTGTTTCGAAATCCTAAGAGATTAATTTTAACCTCACTGGCCTTGGAGGTAGACAGACCTGCGTTCGAATCCCTTCTCGGCCACCTCTCAGCTTAAGACCTTAGGGAAGTTACAAAACGTTCCCATGCTTCGGATAACTTTTCGATAAAATGGCACTAACACTAACCCCGCAGAGATGTGATGATAACATGATATTATGTAAGTAAGGCTCTAACAAGGTACCTGGCAAGTTGTCAACGCTTCTTGTATGGAAGCAGTCACCGCAGAAACCACAGCAGCGTCGTTACTGTGGTTTCCTTAGTTCTCACCTGCCTTGTCCGCAATTCCCCCTTTCTCCAGCCCCCCTCCGTGTTTCACTGCCCATTTCTCTTCCCCTTCCTTTCCCTCTCCCTCTCTTTATCTGTTACTTTCTTTTCCCTTCCGATTTCCTTGAGTAGTTTTCTCGTATACAGATCGTCCATCTCCCTAACCTCGTTTAATCTCTACTATGAGTTTCAAAGAACACGAGTCAAGAGAGGTTAAGCACTGTATCTTATAATCATGCATCTTACAATTACCAGAACCCAGAACGTTGACTCTTAAACCCTGTTAGTGCCTGAATTGACAAATTGCTGTACCTCCATATCCCTTCTTTCCTTTTCTCACTTTTCTCTGTACACTTTAGTCTATGCTCCTCATACTCTCCCAGTACCCATCCCACTGATGTCCATCTTTCCCTACTTAGTCCCTTGGCCTTGCTTCTTCTTGTTGTATTTGCTGTTATTCCACCAGAAACTAGATTAGTCCAGGAAATAGTATTTACCTCCTGGTTTTAAATGTCAATGGAAAAGGGGTAAGAGTCATCTCTGTGGTAGTGGACCAGATAACTTCAAAAGCCTTTTCTACCTCCAATTTTTATGAATCTTAAAAATTAATTAGGACCCCGGAAAACAATAGTAGGAGCAAATAAAATAAAAATTTCAAAATAAAAACCACTCTGTTTAACTCTGGGAGTTTTTTGTTGTTTTTTTTTTTTTAATGTTTATCCATATTTTGAGAGACAGAGCGTGAGCCGGGGAGGGGCAGAGAGCGAGGGAGACAGAATCCGAAGAAGGGTCCAGGTTCCAAACTGACCAAACAGAGCCAAACAGGCCGACACGGGGCTGGAACTCACAGACCGTGAGATCATGACCTGAGCTAAAGTCAGACGCTCAACCGACTGAGCCACCCAGGCACCCCATAACTCTGGGAATTTTTTTTAAAAATAGTTTACTTACTTCTGAGAGAGAGAAAGGGGAGCGGAGGGGCAGAGAGAAGGGGACAGAGGATCCAAAGCAGGCTCTGGCCTAACAGCAGTGAGTTGGATGCAGGGCTCAAACTCACCAACCATGAGATGGTGACCTGAGCCGAAGTCGGATGCTCAACCGACTGAGCCACCTAGTCGCCCTAACTCTGGGAGTTTTAATAAACACAAAATAAGAGGTTGTGTGTGAAACACTTGAAAGAGTACCTTTTATCTTTTTTAAGTTTATTTTATTTATTTTGAGAGACAGACAGTGCAAGCGGGGTAGGGACAGAGAGAGAGGGAGAGAGAATCCCAAGCAGGCTCCGTGCTGTCAGCACAGATCCGGGCTGGGGGCTTAATCTCAAGAACCGTAAAATCATGACTTGAGCCAAAATCAAAACCCGGCCGCTTAACCAAATGAGCCATCCAGGCCCCCGAAACAGTACTCTTTAAACATTGATCTATTTCCTGGATAGCAGAAGGATTCATTGAATTAACTGAATACTTAGTATGTGCCAGCGCTGTGCCAAATCCTTTATAATGATCTCCCTTTTCCCTCCTGACAGCTCTTTATTTTTTTTTAATTTTTAATGTTTATTTCTGAGAGAGAGAAAGAGAGAGACAAAGCATGAGTGGGGGGGGGGGCAGAGCAGAGAGAGAGGGAGACACAGAATCCAAAGCAGGGTCCAGTCTCTGAGCTGTCAGCACAGAGCCCAACGCAGGGCTCGAACCCACGAACCATGAGATCATGACCTGAGCCAAAGTCGGATGCTTAACCAACTGAACCACCCAGGCACCCCTTGACAGCTCTTTAAAGTAGGCATTCTATATTCCCATGGCAGGCACAGTATCTCACAGCTTTGAGTGGTGCAATGGGAATTGAAACCCAAATGAGTCTGATTCCTGGGCCCAGGCTCTCATATACTATAGAATTGACTCTATGTTACCAATCCCTCCAATATTACCATGTACCCAATTGTTCCACATTTAGACCACAGGTATTATCATAGGCACTCAATATTGAAAATGAATTGATGCAAACATGGAATCAGCAAAACTCTCAAAGGGTCCCTTGAGATAGGCCTTTGGCTGCTCTAGAAAGAATCTTTACTTCTACCAGGGGACCTCATTTCTATAGGTCACAAGCATTAATATTTTTAACTTATTAATGCCAAAGAATTAACTGAGACTGAATCTATGTTATCCATGAGGACACCGTAAGTGAAAGCACCTTACAAATTAGAGCTGTGCACTTCCTAGATATTTTATTCTGTGTTTGAACACACACACACACACAGTGTTGCAATACAGTTAGACTGTATGGTTCACATACAATATATGTAAGAAACATACATTGCATCTGCTATAGCACAAAATATTGACAGCTGTACCTATATAACAGGATTCTGTTGTTTTACTTCTCAGCAAGAGTTCATTTTATTTTGTATTTCCAATTAGCAGTAAATTATACAAGTTAAATACATTCTCTTTTTAAAAAATAGAATATTACATACACATAAGTTTCCCATATAAACTTACATGTAAGTCTTTGCCATCTAACTGGTCCTCTCTTCCACTTCCCCAAAGTTAATCATTCTAGATACACTTGCAAACATTCGACATTTCTGTATACATTTCTAGGTACCGTGTTACTTTGTTTGTCTGTGCATAGGTATGTTATCACACTACAGATGTAAATCTACAACATTATTTTAATTTTTTACTTTGGTAATTTTTTATACATATCTACATTGACTCATAGATCCAGTTGAGTTCATGTCTAGATATAGACATTATTTCAAAAGAAAGACAATATTTCATTTTTTTGTGTGTTAACTCTAGAGGAAAATCAAACAGGAATGAAGTTTTTCATCATTTTTTGAGCTATTCAATGGCTACAGTATTTGTTTACATTTTTCCTTCTCCTTAAGGCTTATTTTGGATGCCATTCCGGTGTTTTAAAAATAATCTTTTGCTTGGCCACATTATTGAGGATATGTATATAATCTACATCTTTGATTATATTGAATCAGCTCCTCTTCTAACAAAACTTGATTGTGATCTTCAAGGTTCAAAATTAAGTATTAAATTTAAAAATATTTTTTCTATAAACATTTCCAATTTCAGCCTTATGGCAAAATGCTATTGTTCTAGCAGTCTTTTAGGGTGAAATACTCCTTGTTTCCAGAAGGTGGCATTCGTACAGTCGATTAAGACAATGTTATTACAAAGAACAGAATTTTAACTTATGTTGGAAATAGCTTCCTCTAAAAAGCTATTTATAACTCTAGTTGATTCTCTGAGCCATTTTAGGAAGCAGTGGGATCTTATGCAGAATTTGCAAACGACACCTTAAATTGTTATTATTTTGGCATGCCTCCTTTCAGACTCCATGGAAGTATAGAAAGACGTTTAAACAAAAATGGTATCATGCTCTATATTTTTAATTTTTTCCACCTAACATAGCATTGAAATATTTCCATTTGGCCACTTTTTTGCCAAGAATATTGTATCATAACCATACACTCCTTATTTACCTGTTAGTATCATAACCCTTAAGAAATGAACAAAGTGGTGATTGTTTTTTGAGAGATGAAAAAAATGAAACCAACAGTAGAATCATAAACATAGATCATAACCCTAGGATAAAAATACAGAAGTTAGGAGGCGCTTGGGTGGCTTAGTTAAGCATCCGACTTCGGCTAAGGTCATGATCTCACAGTTTGTGGGTTTGAGCCCTGCATCAGGCTCTGTGCTGACAGCTTGGAGCCTGGAACCTGCTTCTGATTCTGTGTCTCCTTCTCTTTCTGGACCTCCCCACCTGCTCTCTCTCTCTTTCTCTCTCTCTCTCAAAAATAAATAAATGTCAAAAAATACGAAAGTTAGAATACAAACTCAATAAAAACATTTTGAAGTATGAAATAAAATTATCCTTTTATATAACAGTAGTAAATACAGTAAGACTAGATATCCTAAGCTTTGCGATTCCCAGAGGGCTTGGATGAATTCTTGGGTAACTTACAGATAAATACTGGATCGTAAAAGAGGCTTAAGGGATGGTCCCAACAGGAAATAGAGCAGCCCATGAGTCTCCACTGTTTTTTAAACGCTTTGTAGTTAAGCACTTTTTCTGATCCTTGCACCAATCCTTCAGCAAATTCAAGTTACGTTGTTAAAAGAGCACAGCACTGGCAATAACAATAGCACAGTAATGGGTATTTCAGGTAGGATTTAGTGCAATTTAAATTTCATACAAACTCAGGAAAGTTCTGAAGAAGATCTAACATGGCTGCAGCTGACACCATTACGCTTTTTGCAACATTTTTGTGCAGTGTGTAGCCAAGGGTTTAGCACCACATATTTCAAGATGCTAGTCTCATCCCATTAGATGAAACGCAGATCACATAAGAATGCTAACCAAACAGCGTCTCAAGCTTCCTTCATTGTGTAACATCATATTTCTAAAAGACATCTACATAAGGTGCGGTTTTGATGCCCTGCCCAGGTGCCCTTTAGGAAAACAGGGAACCCATCTGTCACTAGTAAGGAGTGTTGTTAGTGGCTTGCCCTTAACCGCTTCTTCAAAGAATTGCCTTAGTCCAGTGTTTCTCCACCCCAAGTATTTCTGGAAGACAAGTCTTTGTTGTGGGGGGCTGTCCTGTGCATTGTAAGATGTTTAACAGCATCCTGGCCTCTAGCTTCCCAATACCAGTCCCAGCCCTGCAGTTGTGACAACCACAAATATCTCCAGACTTTGCCAAATGTCTCTTAGGGGACAAAATTGCCCACAGTTGAAAATGACTGCCATAGATTGATTGGAGGCTCCAGGAAATAATTACCACCAACACCACTACCACTCTGCCATCAGGCCCACAACCATGAAAATTGATCTGGGGTACTGAGACTGCCTTAAAGGAGCAGATGACTCCAGTGTGGCTTATGCTTCAGAGTTCCTTGTGGCCAAGAGTAGATTTTTCCTGAGTCCACATGCTCATTCAGTTCTTTCCCTATCTTCATCTTTCTTCACTTCTCCCTTACTGGTTTCTCCTGCAAACACATCCTGGATAAATCACAGGCAGCCAAATCCTTGCCTCGGGATCTGCTTCTGGGGAATAGATCTAGGGCACCTGACCCATGAGCTCATCTTAAAAAACTCCTTCCTTCACATTCTTTACACTTCTGCAAAATGACTGGAGAAAAGTATCTGCAATATCTACAGAGACTACCTGATGAGATTTTATGTTAGTTTTTTTTAAGGTCTCATAATCTAGTTATCATTAACCTAACTAATGCTGTCTTTGATTCAGAGTGAACATGTTTTTCATTCTTTATGCAGAAATTATTTAAATGTACCTCTTCTGGCGTCAAAGATTGTGGTAGATTGTACATTGATACAAACACCTTTAAAAATTGTTGGGCAGTACATACTAATAAAGTTAGACATGTGTATGCCCTAACATCCTGCAATTTCTCTCTTTGATATATAACAGAAATGAGTGGTAATCATCCCATCAAGAGGTATGAATGAGAATGTGCATAGATGCATCATTCATAATAGCCCAAACTGGATACAATTCAAGGGCCTATCAAGAGTGCAAGAGACAGATTGTAATATATTCACTCTGTACTGCAACAAAGCAGTAAGAAAGAATGAACTTCTATACAACACCAAAAGAGTTCATATACTATGTTTCTATTTATATGAAGTTCAAAAGGGGAAAAACTAATGTATAGTCATAGATGTGAGAATAGCAAGTACCTTTGTGAAGGTGGTTATTGACTGGGAGGAGAGATGAGAAAACCAGCTGGGTGGTGAAAATTTAGTCAATGTCTTGATTTTAGTGGGGATTACACGAATATACACATAGATAAAAATTCATGGAGCTGTATATTTGAGATTTGTGCACTTTATTGAATGTAATATTTATTACATATTGTATGTTGTATGGAATGTTTATTGTATGTAATATCTCAATTAAAATGAGATTCTGTGCATGACTAGAAACCAATCAGAGATTTGGATCACTCCTGGATGCTACCAGCAGATAGCTCACATCTGTGTCTCTCACATGGGATTGCCCTTGACTGCAGAGAAGTGCCCTGTACAGAGTTAACCCTCTCCAGAAAGCGGATGCCATATACAAAGGCCTGGTGTCCTATCTCATGTGGGACAACTTTGAAAGTCATCCCCACTCCAGAACTTCCTGTAGAATTGGCAGAGGCCTTGGTTGTATTGCATCTTAGGCCTCTGTCCAGTCCCACCCTCCCCTTCTTACAGGTGTAGTTCCCAAGAGCATCACCCCAAAACCATCTGCATTCAACTGTCCTTCTGAAAACTGTGTTTCCTAGAGTCCCAAACTAAGATGTTGTATGTGCTACAGATCCACTTTCCTCTCAATACTGAAATTCCCAAAAATAACTCTATGACCGTTTTCTTGATTTTTCTGCAAGGCCATTTCCCGACATTTCCTCACTAAGGGGGTCTTATAGCCATGATTTTGACTGTATTGCAAAAAAACTATTGCTAGGGCTCTCTATTTTCCCGAATGCCTTTTGAATATTGCAGCCACTCAGAAGAAAACCAATCTTGCGAAGAAAATAGTCAATAAAACTATGAGCTCTAAGCAGGAGAAAAATAGTTTCCCCTGCAATTTGAAACAATTTCTGTTGATTATATGTATTGTAAACTCATTACAGGCACTCCTCTATAAAGTTAAAATGGCATAACTGGATTGTTTTATATTGTTTTCCCAGAAGAGTTCACATTAGTCACTTTTTTTCCTGAATAAAGATAAACCCTTTCAACAAGATGCCCTAGTGTTTAACATGTGGTTAGTAATTATGTTATTGTCAATTG
This sequence comes from Acinonyx jubatus, assembly GCF_027475565.1. Taxonomy (NCBI): domain Eukaryota; kingdom Metazoa; phylum Chordata; class Mammalia; order Carnivora; family Felidae; genus Acinonyx; species Acinonyx jubatus. The sequence goes on along the minus strand of NC_069383.1, from coordinate 126,538,119 downwards.
TACATAATCAAGACATAGCCTTGGATCCTTCCAATCTTCTCCTTTCGCTTTGCTCCATTCTGCCTTCGGGTTGTGTATATTCTCTGTTAAGGGTTCCTTCACCCCTCAATTGATCTACACCCCTCAATTGATTCTTTTCCTGCACTGACATTTTCTTCATTTTACATCTATTTTTTTCCTTTATGGGTTTTGTTTATTTATACTTGTTTTCTTGATCAGGTCAGTACTTAACAACCACTTTATTGTGACTCTTTAAATCATAATTTATAGCCAATTAGACCTATCCTCTCTTTAGACAAGACTTTAAGAAACAAAAAGAAACAAGAAAACTTCAGCTATGTCTTCATAAGTTTCCAGCAAATGGGATAGAATTTGAATAGATACTCTAGAGCCAGTTACTTCCATTATCATAGTTTATATAACTTTTTTTTTTCATTCTGGAGAATAATGCTTGAGTTCTCCACTTTTCCCCTAGGCAAAACTGCTCCCAATTATCATAAATTTGTGGTATACATTTAGTCAACAAAAATAGCTGGTATTTATTGGTTGCTTATTATTTTCCCAAGTGACTTTCAAACAATATCATTACTTGATCTCTGTATAAACTCTATGAGGAAAAAGCTATTACATCACCTCCAACATTATTTTGTAGATGAGGAAACTTGGACTTGGAGAGGTTGAGCAATCGCCCGAGTCCCATGGCTTATAAGTGACACAGCCAGGATTGGGATCCATAAACTTATCCTATGTCTATCCCCACTGTCTATAAAACACATGTTTCTGTTCTTGATGCTCTGGGAAGAGAGGAGAAGTGAATGGAGATAATAAAAGATGAAAGACGTGACTCTCAACTTCAAGTAATTTGGACTTCAGTTGAGAAAATAAAACACAGAAGGATTAGGAACTGTGGTGGCCAATTTCCAAAGACGCCTCCTCTCACAATGAGCCACTACTCCCAATGATCACACTTTGTTTGGTCCCTTCCCACAGTGAATTGAGGTTGAGCCCGTGTGGCCAGGAGAATGCAGCAGAGGTGACACTACATGACTTCTGAAGGCCAGGTGGTAAAAGGCCTTGCCACATCCACCTTACACTCTTGGAACAGATGCTCTGATGGAAGCTAGCCACAGTGTAAGAAATCCAACTACCCTGAGACCTCCATGCTGTGGGGAAGCCCAACCTAGCTACATGGAGAGGGTGTATAGCCAGCTCCAGCTACCTCAGCCGTCCTAGACCAGGCACCGTTCACAGGAGTAAAAATGCCATCTTGGACATTCAAGCCCCAGCAGACTCCACACAGAGAAGAGAGGAGCCTAGCCATCTGCCAGAAACAAGGCACACGGCTTATGGCCCCATCCCAGCCACCTCCAATCCTTTGAGTAACGCCCCAGCCATGTGAGAGGAAAGATAAGCCACCCCTGCTGTGCATAATTCCTAATTCACACAATGGTCAGCATAATAAAATGGTTGTTATCTTAAGTCATTAGGTTTTGGAAAGGTTTGCAATATAGCAATTGACAAATGGAACAGCAGTGAAAGACCACAAAGGGTGTACAGATTAAGTCAGGGAGATCCAGAGATAGGGAAATGCCTGGGGATGGAACAATTAGAAAAATCCCATTTCTGATAAGAATGTCTGGGGCCCCAGCAAAGGCTCCAGGGAGACAAAATACAGATAAATAGTGTAGAACCAGGTCACCTTATCTGATGTGAAGACTGCAAGAATGGAAGCAATAACTCAGGTTGGAAAAGAGTCTAGGGCAGAGTGGTGAGGGTGGTGAATGCCAAGGAAAATAATGTTCCAGCTGAACAGGACTATGAAAACAATCTAGTACAACTCAATTTCTTTTTTCTTTTCTTTTTTTTCTTTCTTTCTTTCTTCCTTCCTCCTTTTCTTTCTTCCTTCCTCCTTTTCTTTCTTTCTTTCTTTCTTTCTTTCTTTCTTTCTTTCTTTCTTTCTTTCTTTCTTTCTTTCTTAACAAATGAGGAAACTTAAACCTAGGGAAAGAAGTGATTTAGGGAAGGTCACATAGCTGTTTGGCGCAGACATTAATACTCAAGGCTAGAGTATGATCTCTTTCCTCTAGGAACCCACAGTTGGTTAGGGAAATGGGATCGCTCTTTTGCATCTAAATCTAGATAAGCTGTCTCCCTGGGCATCAAAGTACCATAGTATACCCGCCTTAATATATCTGGAAAGCCACTGCACATATAAAGCCAGTTGCTATAATTTGTAGTTGTGAAGTCTCAAACATGTTTTTTTATATATTTATTTATTTATTTATTTATTTAGAGACTGAGCGAGGCAGAGGCAGAGAGAGGGAAAGTGAGAATCCCAAGGAGGCTCTGTGCTCGCTGTCAGCGTGAACCATGAGATCATGACCTGAGCCAAAATCAAAAGTCAGATGCTTAACTGACTGACCCCCAGGCGTTAGTGTCTTCTCCAACACTCGTACCTCATTCTCTTCCTTCATGCTAGAAACCAAACCAAATGGAATCTCAATACCTTTCAGTCTCTGAGCTTTCACCACATTCTTCACTAGGTTGTTTTTTAAACAACTTCACAGAGGTATAATTTACATTTCATAAAATTCATTCCATTTTCAGTATGCTCTTCGGTGATTTTTTAGTATTGATTGGTGCAAGCCTCACCATTGTCCAGTTCCAGAATATTTCCACGGCCCCAGTAAAATCTCTCTGCCCATTTGCAGTTATTCTTTGTTCCCTTTGGGAGCTGCAGACGAGAAATAATTTACTTCGTCCCACTATTTGTCTTTTGTGAACATTTGCGATCAATGGGGCCAGGCAATAGGTTGTCTCATGTCTGTCTTCTTTTGTGCAGCACGTTTTGGAGGTTCCTCCATGCTGTGACATGCGTCAGTATTTCATTCCCTTTTACATATGAATAGTATTCCACTATACAGATGTACCCCCATCTTATCTATCCATTTATCAGTTAACAGATATTTGAGTTGTTCCCACTTTTTTTTGCTATTGTGAATAAGGCTGCTTCCGTTAAGTCTTAATCGTAGTAACGATTGCTAAGTATAGAGACATTACTTACAGAAGTTTTGGGGGTTTTGAAGGGATTGCTTACTAAAATAAGAAAACACAGAAAACCATGAAGAGGAAAATAAATTCATTCAGGTACACTTATGCTATTAGTATTCTACACCTTTTTTCTAACCAAATATATGATTCTTTTCTTTATAATACTAAATGGTACGTACTTTTTAAAAATTGTTATTTTTTTATTATTTTTTTTATTTGAAAGAGAGAGCATGCAAGCAGGGGAGAGGGGCAAAGGGGGACAGAAAGAGAGTGAGAGAGAGAGAGAGAGAGAGAGAGAGAGAGAGAGAGAGAATCCCAAGCAGGCTCCATGCTCAACACAGAATCAAACACAGGGCTCGATCCCACAATCCTGGGATCATGACCTCAACCAAAATCAAGAGTCAGATGCTTAGCCAGGTGCCCCAGCATGTGCTTATTTTAAAATTAATGTTTTCGTGAATAATTTTTCTACATCAGTAACATTCTGTTGAATTGATATACCATAATTTGATCCCAATTACTAGCTAATAATTTATCCCAATGATTAGATAACTCAGATCTATCCATTTGTTTGCCATTATAAATAGCATTAATTGTTGCTATGCTCACAACAGCTATCTACAGACTCAATTCATAAAACTACTTACTTCTGTTTTCTTTCAGATCTTTTCTGGTTTATTGTTTACATAACTTTTTATTTCATCCTGAATGTGGTTTGGTGTGTACTCCAAAGCCATCCTTCCATGTTGACTTAAAAAGCATTCTTCGTTGCACAGCACAGGTAAAGATCACCCTGAATCTTTTTCTAGGTCTATATTCTATTTCATCAAGCAACGTCTACGTGCCCATACCAGCTTGTCTTAACTATACCTGACTAATGCATCATGATACATACAGGTGTTAGTCTTTTGTGAACATTGTCTTGTTTCATGTTGTCCTGGAAAGTCCAATTTTTGTTAATATCTATGGCCTGGGAATTTTGAAACAATTTACACATTTTAATAGCAAAATCATCTTCTGAGTTCACCAAGAGAACTCCTGGGTTGAAGGCAACCTTAGGGTAAGTTATTTGTAATACATACAGTTATGGTTCCCTCTTACCCCGTCTTTCTCCATCTTTGTCCATTCCCTCACCTGACCACCATCTTTTTTTTATTATTTTTTTTAACGTTTATTTATTTTTAAGACAGAGAGAGACAGAGCATGAACAGGGGAGGAGCAGAGAGAGAGGGAGACACAGAATCTGAAACAGGCTCCAGGCTCTGAGCTGTCAGCACAGAGCCCGACGTGGGGCTTGAACTCACAGACCGTGAGATCATGACCTGAGCCGAAGTCGGATGCTTATCCGACCAAGCCACCCAGGCGCCCCATCCACCATCTTTTATTCAGACCTGAGCTCTGAACTTCCTTCCCTGTCCCTGTGATGAGATGAGTGTGAGCTGTGAATCATAGTGTTCTAAAAAATAAATGGATCTTGAAACCATAGCATCCCTACACAGCATTGCTATGATCTGTATTAGATAGGAATTTTCAATGCACAAAATTCTGGTGTGCCAAAAAAAAAAAAAGGAACTTTGACTTTCCGTATCTGAACTTCTCTTTCCAGCTGTAGTTTGCCAGTCAGTTCATGGTAAACCCAGTCACTTGAGAGTTTTTCCTCCATCTCTTTGGGATACATTTCAAGAGGTCAATGTTCTTCTCTTCCTCCCTAATTCATCTCATTTCTAAGAAAGTTTTCAAAGAATCATGGCATTGAGTAGAACAGGGTGAGCTGAGGAGACTGCTGACCCTTGGAGTCATTGCTCTTGCATAGACACATGAAACTATGAAGGCATCCAAAGTTCTATTTCATAGCCATACAGTACATGTCAACTTCTGCTGAGTCACCCCCTCATCAGCACAAGGACCTATCCTGTCTGTATACCCTAGCATGTTTTAGAGGCCCTACTCTGGCCCTTCTCAGGCAGTGCCCATCCAGAGCTCTAGCCCCTCCCCTTTGTAGCACACCCTCTGGATAGCTATGACACGATAAGTCCCTATCTAAATGCTCCCGAGTCCACTTGCAAGGTTGATGTAGGCTTCTTTTCCAAGTGACCCTTCTAAAGTCTAACTCTCTCTGGCGTACACAGCCTCACGCCTGAGGGTGACCAAGGGTCAGCTGTTGGCAGGGCCATGGATGAAACTTTGATGTGTGGGTGGGGTGTCCCTGTATGTGTCAGGGGTGGAGGGAGAAGGGGGTAGGCCAGAGGCTGAGGCTTGGGATTCGCTCTCACCACCTCCATGTATAAGTATAGAACGCTTAAAGTTCATTCTGACCTTCTAGGTTGTTATAAAAGCATATGTGTCAGGCATGAGCATAGAGCACATGTTATTTGACAGTGGTTACTTTGGCTTATGACTGCCCAATATTTCAGCAGGTGGTAGGTAGGTCTCCATTTATACTCTTGCCTCAGACCCTGTGAATACTAGGGGATGGGCCTGATAGGTCTCTATTGCTCAACTTAGTGCCCTTCTCAGGACATAGAACTTTCAGCCATGCTGTGACCCACTCCAGGGCCAAGGAAGCTTACCTCTTCTTGTCTGCTCTGATGATCTCAGCCATGGGTTCCTCCTTAGTGTTCTCACTCTGCAGAGCCCAGGGAACACCTATGACATGGCCACTCCCAAGGCTCTTTTCCAGTGTCCTCTCAACTCAGTTCCCTCCAAATAACTGGAAGATCTTTCATCCTGCCTTGAGTATTGATCCTAGTGTCTCTTTTGAAATCACCAGCAATTACCTTGAAATTTTTAAAACGATACTTTTTTTTTTTTTTTTTAGTTTAGAAAGCATATCAGGTGCACAGCTTGATGAATGATCACAAAGCAAGCATGCCCATGCCTACCACCCAGATCAGTAAACAGAACATGACCACCACCCCCAAACTCCCTCTCTATCCCTTTTCCAATCACTACCTCTCTCTCCTCCCCAGAGGAAACCAGTATCCTGACGTGGAACAAGAGTAGTTTGGCTTGTTTTTGAACTTCATACAAACACAATCGATTTAGATTCTTTTGTGTGTGGCTTCTTTCACTCAATATTAGGTTAATCAGATTTACTCATATAATTGCATGTAGTAGTAGCTTATTTACTCGCGTTACCATATAGTATTCCATCAAATGAATATGTACCACTATACATCCATTCTCCTTTTGTTGAGCATTTGGATTATTTCTGGCTTTTAGCAACTATAAATGAAACTGCCATGAACTTTCTTTTACGTAGCTTTGGGTGCACACAGATATGATTTCTACTAAATATACATTATACCTGCAAGTGGGATTTCTGGGGCATAGATTATGCACACGTTTTGTTAGTAGATTCTGCAATTTTTCCGAAGTATTTGGACCAATTTATCCTCCTACCACTGAGGTATGAGTTTTGGGTGCTTCACAATCTCACCAATGCTAGATAGTATCAGACTTTTTTTTTTTTTTAAGTTTTTTAAATTTATTTTTGAGAGAGAGAGAGTGAGGAAGGTACAGAGAGACAGGGAGAGAGAGAATCCCAAGCAGTCTACACGATGCCAGTGCAGAGACCAACAGGGTTGCTCAAACCCCCAGCCTTGAGATAATGACCTGAGCCAAAACCAAGAGTCTGATGCTTAACCGACTGAGCCACCCAGGTGCCCCAATATTATCGGACTTTTTGATTTTAGTTATTCTGGTAGAAATCTCACTGTGAGTTTTCACCTCTCAATATTTTATTACAAAATTTTTCAAGCAAACAAAAGAGTCAAAAGAAATGTTACAGTGAATATTTTATGTTCACCTGTACCCTCAATTTTTATATGTACATTTTTAAAGTTAGCTTTAGATTCTATACATAAAGAACATAAAGAATCTAGGTTTTGTTAGGAAAAATATAAACAGTATTTCTATCCTCTTTCTGGGCAGAGCAGGGATCTTAACCTTTTAACTTTCTTCTGAACTATCTCAATCGATCTTTCATGTTTTTGTTTATAGATGTTAGTCGCACCCTGATTATAAAACTCCTCCAAAATATTACTTTTTAAAATATTTGTCAATATGTTTTACCTATTTCTTTTCTTTTAAACTTTTTACTTATTTTTGAGAGATAGAGACAGAGCATGAGTGGTGCGGGGCAGAGAGAGAGAGGGAAACACAGAATCCAAAGCAGGCTCCAAGCTGTCAGTACAGAACCTGATGCAGGGCTCGAACTCATGAACTGTGAGATCATGACCTGAGCCCAAGTCAAACGCTCAACCAACTGAGCCGCCCAGCCACTCCTGTTTTACATATTTCTTAACCCACCTCTGCTTCTTACATTCTATTCCTTCTTGAGTTCAGTTTCCTTCGTCTCAACGTATATGCTTATTATTCATTCACTGAATACTCTCCGGACAGTACACTTCCAGACTTTGTGCACTGCATTGTACCCTCTGTATTAGATTGCTATTGCTACTATAACAAATTACCACAAAGTTATTGGCTTGAAACAACAGAAATGCACTCACTTACAGTTCTGGAAGCCAGAAATTTAAAATTTGTTTCAGTGGGCTAAAGCCAACGTGTCAGAAATGCTGGTTCCTTCTGGAGATTCTAGGTCCCGAGCAATTTTGATCCAGCTAGACAAACTCCATTAGTTGCGATGCCTGAGAACAATCCTCTGTGGCGCTCGGCTCTGCCTTCTGAGCCCACAGCTTTGCCTTCTGAGTTATCCTTCTCTTTTTCTGAAATGAGAGCACATGTTTGCAGTGGAGTTATTTTAGGAACCCGTTTACTGCCTGTAGAATGTTGGGGGTCCCATGGCCTTCTTTCCTTTAGTCTTATCTTTCTGCCTGAGCTGGCAGTGTTTCTACTGATGATACGTTCTCAAAAACCATGTGGGTCTCTCATGTGAGTTGTGAGAATTCATCCTATTAAACACAGGTCTTTGCTGGACAATATCATCTCCATGCTTGGCTTCTGCAGAGACAACTGAGGATATCCATGAGTCACACACCTAATCTCTTTGAAGAGCCCTCTGTGAAGTTGAATATCCAAATATATATGCTCCTTTCCAGGTACTAGCAACATGTTGTCCAGCCACATCCATGATTTTCTCTCCCGAGTATAGTTTCCTTACACTGAATCTTCTAAATTTTTCCATTTCTTGCAAAGTGGATAGGCTGAGAATTTCCCAAAAGTCCTGGTTCCCCTCCACCTTTTTTCAAACAGTTCTTCCCTAAATTTATTTCTTACCTCTCACATTTTGCTAAATGCAGCCAGAAGAAACCAGTCCGTACCTTCAACATTCCACTAAGTATCAGAGTTCGTCGAGTACAAATTCTGCTTTGCATGTCACTGTGGGAGGCAATTCACCTAGGCTTCTAACACTATGTCCTAAGGATCTCCTTTCCTCCACTTTTCCGTAATGTGTTTCTCATTTCCCCGTGAGCCCTCATCAACAGTTTGTTTAGCATTTTTATTTGTATCAACATTCTGTTTATGACGATTTAAGTATTCCCTGAGACGATATACACCTTCTCTTTTCACTTCCTTGTGAATGCTTACCAGCAACATCTCAAACATCCATATTTCTACCAATAATCTCTTGAAAGAAATCTAAGATTTTTCTATCATGTGCCTCAAAATTCTTCCAGTCTCAGTCCATTAACCAATTCCCCAACTGATTTGATATTTTTAATATTTTTTACGTTTACACCCTCTAAGTTGAATGACTATTCTTCAGGGCATAGAAGTCCAGGTTCATACATTTTTCTTCAGCACATTGAAAATATCACGTCATTATATTCTGTCTATGTTATGGCTGATGAGAAATCTGGCTTTCATTCCCTTGCAGGTACACAGATTTTTCTTTCTGCAAATCGAAGTTTCCTTGTTTTTCCTTTATGTTCTGTGTATTCGTTGAAATATATATAGGCCTGTGTTTCTTTTCATTTATCCTGTTTGCAACTCACTATGCTCTATCAATTTAAGGATTTGTACCTTTTTACAGTTCTGTAAAATTCTCAGCCACTTTCATTTTTAACATTGCCCCCTTTTGCCCCATTCTTAGCTTCTGGAAGTTTAATTAGAAGTATATTAAATTGGGGTGCCTGGATGGTTCAGTCAGTTAAGCATCTGACTCCTGATCTCAGCTCAGGTCTTGATCTCAGGGTCGTGAGTTCAAGCCCCACGATGGGCTGCTCGCTGGGTGTGAAGTCTACTTAAAAAAAAAAAAAAGTATAGTAAATATTCTCACTCTATCCTTTTTGTCTTTTAACCTATTAAGTTTTTATATTTATCTCTTCATGCTACATTTTCATCAGTTCCTTATCTTCATTTTTTTAAATCTATCTTCCTTTAGTTTAAAAACCACTTAAGTTTTTATATTTATTTATCTCTTTGTACTACATTTTCGTAAGTTCCTTATCTTTTTTTATTCATCTTCCTTTTTTTTGAGTTTTCTTTTCAGTTAGATTTTAAATGCAATTTAACTTTTAAGTTGGGCTTCTAATTTTATTATTACAAATTTTGTATTACTAGAAGTTATGCTTTTTTATTTTCAAATCTTCCCTCTCCCTTTTGGTAGTCTCTTATACCTACATGTAGTTTCCATAACCTCTCTTGTAAAAAAGGTATTGCACATACTTATGTTCTTTTGCACAGTGACCGTTCCAATGCCTGTCCTTTTTACAGATTGTTCTCCACATTTTGTTCTTTATGTTGATTCTTTTTTTTCTATCATAATTTATTTTTTTTTATTTTTTTAATGTTTATTTATTTTTGAGAGACAGAGACAGAGTGTGAGGTGGGGAGGGGCAGAGAAAGAGAGAAAGACACAGAATCTGAAGAGGCTCCAGGATCTAAGCTGTCAGCACAGAGCCCGAAGCAGGGCTCGAACTCACAAGCCACGAGATCATGACCTGAGCCAAAGTCGGACGCTTAACTGACTGAGCCACCCAGGCGCCCCTATCATAATTTATTTTATATGTGTATTTTATAGTTTGGGATGATGAAATCAAGTTCCTTGGAATTTTATGTGTGTGAATTTCCTGAAACCTAGTGTATTCATTTCTTAGGGTGACCATAGCAAATCACCACAAACTGGGTGGCTTATGGAACAGAAATGTACTGTCTGAGGCTTCAGGATGTTGAGAATTTGAAATCAAGGTGTGACCAGGGCCATGCTCTCTCGGAAGTTTAGAGGAGAGTCCTTCCTAGCCTCTTCCAATTTCTGGTGGCTCACAGCGTCTCTTGGCTGTGTCAGTATGACTTCAATCTCTGCCTCCATATTTACAGGCTTCTTCTTTCATGTATCTGTGTTTCCCTGTGTCGTCTCTTCTTCTTACCAGGATAAGTATGCCAATCATTGGATTGAGGGCCCGCCCTACATTCAAGGTGATTCATCTTGGGATCCTTAATCACATCTGCAAAGATCCTATTCCCAAATAATTCATAGTCTGAGGTTATGACTAGACATAAATTTTAAGGAATCCCTCTTCAGCCCACCATACCTAAGATTTAAGTGTGTTTTGCCAATTAAAGTTTGCTTTTGCTTTTGGAACTTGGACTATCTACCACTTTTTGGTTGTTTTAACCTAAAATTTCTCCTTGGATGTTTTTTCTTCTTCTTTTTTAAATTTATTTTTAGTAGTTATTATTATTATTATTATTATTATTATTATTTTGCCTCACAGAAGCCTATGTGAAAGTGGGTTGTTAAAAATTCTCATATTATTTTCCTCATCTGAGGAACATAGTCAACACAGGCTATATCTTCCCCATCTTCTGTGAGATGGATTGTTTTCTAGATTTCTATCAGGGTGCCACTCTTTGAGGGGACTTGGTTTATTTTTATGGTATTCTTTTTTTTTAATTTTACTTATTAATTGTAGTATAGTTGACATGCAATATTATATTACTTTCAGGTGTACAACATAGTGTTTTGACAATTCTGTGCTTTACACAATGTTCACCACAATAAGTGTAGTTACCATCTGTCACCATACAAAGTTATCACAATATTGACTATATCCTGTATGCTGTACTTTTCATCTCCATTACTTACTTATTTTATAACTGGAAGTTTGTATCTCTTAATCATCTTCACCTATTTCATCTATCCCCGTCACCTCCTCCCCTCTGGCAACCACTAGTTTATTCTCCATATTTATGAGTCTATTTCTGTTTTCAGTTTGTTTGTTTCTTTGTTTATTTGTCTGTTTCTTTTATGTTTTAGATTCCATCTATAAGTGAAACCACGTGGTATTTGTCTTTTTCTGTCTGACTTGTTTCACTTAACAGAATACCTTCTAGGGGCACCTGGGTGGTTCAGTCAGTCAAGTGTCCCACTCTTGGCTTCGGCTCAGGTCATGATTTCAAGATTTGTGAGTTTGAGCCCCATGCAAGGCTCTGCGATGACTTTTTTTAATTGTTGAGTTTTAAGGGTTCTTTGTATATTTTGGATAACAGTCCATGATCTATTTTGTCTATTACGATTACTTTCTTCCAGTCTGTAGTTTGTCTTCCAGTTCTCTTGAGATTGTCTTTCGCAGAGCAGAAGTTTTTTATTATAATGAAGTCTAGTTTATCAATTATTTCTTTCATGGATTGTGCCTTTGGTGTTGTCACATACAAGGTCATCTAGGTTTTCTCCTATGTTATGTTCTAGGAGTTTGATAGTTTGGCATTTTACATTTAGGTCTAAGATCCATTTTGAGTTAACTTTTGTGAAGGCTGTAAGGTTTAGGTATAGATTTTTTTTTCTTTCTTTTTTTTTTTTTTTTTTTTTGCATGTGGATGTCCTATTGTTCCAGCACATTTGTTGAAGGGACTATCCTTGCTTCATTGTATTGTCTTTGCTCCTTTGCCGAAGATCAGTTGACTATACTTAGGGGGGTCTATTTCTGGGCTCTCTAGTCTGTTCCATTGGTCTATTGTCTATTCTTTTACCAATACCACAATGTCTTGATTACTGTAGCTTTATAGTAAGTCTTGAAGTCAGGTAGCACCAGTCTTCCAATTCGGTTCTTCTCCTTCAATGTTATACAAGTTATTTTAAGTCTTTTGCCTCTCCATATAAACTTTTGAATCAGTTTGTCAGTATCCACAAAATAACTTGCTGGTATTCTGATTGGAATTGCATTTAATCTATAGATCAAATTGGGAAGATCTGATATCTTGACAACATTGAGCCTTCCTACACATGAACATGGAATCTTTCCATTTATTTAGTTCTCTGAATTTTTTCATCAAATTCTGTAGCTTTCCTTATATAGATCTTACACATATTTTGCTAGATTTATACTTGCGTATTTCACTTTGGAGGGTGCTATTTATTATACATGGTATTGTGTTTACAGATTTCAAATTCCACTTGTTCAACGCTAGTATGTAGGAAAGTGATTGACTTCTGTATGTTAACCTTGTATCTCGCATTCCTGCTATAACTGCTTATTAATTTCAGGAGTTTTTGTCTATCCGTTTGAATTTCCTGCATAGACAATTATGTAATCTTTAAACAAAGTAGTTTCATTTCTTCTTTCCAAATCCGCATACCTGTATTTTCTTTTCTTGTTTTATTGAAATAGCTAGGACTTCCAGTATGATGTTGAAAAGAATGGTAATGGCACAAAAACAGACACATAGACCAATGGAATAGAATAGAAACCCCAGAACTAGACCCACAAATGTATGGCCAACTCATCTTTGACAAAGCAGGAAAGAACATCCAATGGAAAAAAGACAGTCTCTTTAATAAATGGTGCTGGGAGAACTGGACAGCAACATGCAGAAGATTGAAACTAGACCACTTTCTCACACCATTCACAAAAATAAACTCAAAATGGATAAAGGACCTGAATGTGAGACAGGAAACCATCAAAACCTTAGAGGAGAAAGCAGGAAAAGACCTCTCTGACCTCAGCCGTAGCAATCTCTTACTCGACACATCCCCAAAGGCCAAGGAATTAAAAGCAAAAGTGAATTACTGGGACCTTATGAAGATAAAAAGCTTCTGCACAGCAATGGAAACAACCAACAAAACTAAAAGGCAACCAACGGAATGGGAAAAGAAATTTGCAAATGACATATCGGACAAAGGGCTAGTATCCAAAATCTATAAAGGGCTCACCAAACTCCACACCCGAAAAACAAATAACCCAGTGAAGAAATGGGCAGAAAACATGAATAGACCCTTCTCTAAAGAAGACATCCGGATGGCCAACAGGCACATGAAAAGATGTTCAGCGTCGCTCCTTATCAGGGAAATACAAATCAAAACCACACTCAGGTATCACCTCACGCCAGTCAGAGTGGCCAAAATGAACAAATCAGGAGACTATAGATGCTGGAGAGGATGTGGAGAAACGGGAACCCTCTTGCACTGTTGGTGGGAATGCAAATTGGTGCAGCCGCTCTGGAAAGCAGTGTGGAGGTTCCTCAGAAAATTAAAAATAGACCTACCCTATGACCCAGCAACAGCACTGCTAGGAATTTATCCAAGGGATACAGGAGTGGTGATGCGTAGGGGCACTTGTACCCCAATGTTCATAGCAGCACTCTCAACAATAGCCAAATTATGGAAAGAGCCTAAATGTGCATCAACTGATGAATGGATAAAGAAATTGTGGTTTATATACACAATGGAATACTACGTGGCAATGAGAAAAAATGAAATATGGCCCTTTGTAGCAACGTGGATGGAACTGGAGAGTGTGATACTAAGTGAAATAAGCCATACAGAGAAAGACAGATACCATATGGTTTCACTCTTATGTGGATCCTGAGAAACTTAACAGGAACCCATGGGGGAGGGGAAGGAAAAAAAAAAAAAAAGAGGTTAGAGTGGGAGACAGCCAAAGCATAAGAGACTGTTAAAAACTGAGAACAAACTGAGGGTTGATGGGGGGTGGGAGGGAGGAGAGGGTGGGTGATGGGTATTGAGGAGGGCACCTTTTGGGATGAGCACTGGGTGTTGTATGGAAACCAATTTGACAATAAATTTCATATATAAAAAAAAAAGAAAAGAATGGTATGAGGGAAAAACTTTGCCTTGTTCATGATCTTAGCGGGAAAAGTTCTCATCATTAAGTATGATATAACCTGTAGTTTACTGTTAATGTTCTTTATCAAGTTGAGGAAAGTCTCTTTATTTCTAGTTTTCTGAGAGTTTTTCTCAAGAATGGGTGTTGAATTTTTTCTGCACCCATTGACATTTGATGTGATTTTTTTCTTTAAATCCTGTTGACATGATGAATTACATTAGTTGATTTTTTAATGTTGAACCCACCCTTGTATACCTGGAATAAATCTCACTTGTTCATAGTGTATAAATCTTCCTATACACTGTTGGATTCGATTTGCTAATTTTTTTGAGGATTTTTGTATCTATGTTCATGAGAGATACTGGACTATAGTTTTCTTGTATGTCTTTTTCTGATTCTGGTATTAGGGTAATGCTAGCCTGATAGAATAAGGAAGCATTCTCTCTGCTTCTATTTTCTGAAAGAATTTTAGAGACAACTGGCATACTTTCTTCCTTCAGTGTTTGTTAGAATTCATCCATGAATCCACCTGGCCCTTGTGTTTTCAATTTTGGAAGTTTACTAATTATCATTATTTTTTAATATACATTTTACTTAGTTTATAGTGCAATATCGGGTTTAGGAGTGGGGAAGTTTATTAATTACTGATTCGATTTCTTTAGTAGCTATAGGCCTTTTCAGTTCATCTATTTCTTCTGGTGGTTGTTGTGTCAGATTGTTATTTACAAGGAATTGGTTTATCAAATTGCAGGCATAAAGTTGTTCACAGTATTCTTTCATTATCTTTTAAACCATCCATGGAAATTGTAGTGATACCTTAACTTTCATTTTTGATATGAGTCATCTATGTCTTTTCTTTTTTTTAGTCTGGCTAGCAGTTTATCTATTTTGTTCGTCTTTTCAAAGATACAGCTTTTGGTTTTATTTTCTCTGTTGATTTGCACCTTTTAATTTCATTGATTTTTGGTCTAATTTTTATTATTTCTTTTATCTTACTTTAGATATAATTTGTTCTTCTTTTTTTAGATTCCTAAGGTGGAATCTTAGGTTATTGGTTTTCCACCTTTCTCTTTTCTAATATATGCATCAAATACTATAAATTTCCCTCGAAGCCCTGCTTTCCCTGAATCCCACAAATTTTGATAAGTTGTATTTCCATTTTCACTTAGTTCAAATATATATATATATATAGTTTGTTTTAATTTTAGAGAGCATTGTGAGCAGGGGAGATGGGCAGATGGGGAGAGAGAGACAGAATCTCAAGTAGGCTCCATGTTCAGTGCAGAACTGAATGCGGGGCTCAATCCCATGACACTGAGATCATGACCTGAGCCAAACTCAAGAGTCAGATGTTCAAGTGACTGAGCCACCTACGTGCCCCTAGTTCAAAATATTTTAAAGTTTCTCTTGAGATTTCTACTTTCACCCATGTGTTTTGGAAAAGTGTGTTGTTTAATTTCCATGTATTTTAGAGTTTTTCAGTTATCTCTTGTATTGATTTTTAGCTTAATTCCATTGTGTTCTGAGAACAGGCATTGAATATATTCTTTTAATTTTGTTAAGGTGCATTTGATAGCTCAGACTGTGGTCTATCTTGGTGAATCTTCCATGTGAGCTTGAAAACAGTGTGTATTCTGTTTTTGTTGGATGAAGTAGTTTATAGATGTCATTTATAGATGGATCAAAAGTGCTATGTCTTTAATGATTTTTTGCCTGATGAATGTGTCCATATCTGACAGACTGCTGGTAAAGTCAAGTCTCTAACTATAGCAGTGGATTCACCTACTTGTGGCATTGCTACCAGTTTTTGCCTCACGTATTTTGATGCTCTTTTCTTAGATGAATACACATTAAGGATTGTTATGTCTTCTTAAAAAATTGACCCATATATCAATATGTAATTTCCTTCTTTACCCCTGATAATTTTCTTCCTCTGAAATCTGGTTCTTTTGAAATTAATGTAGCTACTCCAGCTTTCTTTTGATGAGTGTTAGCATGGTATAACTTTCTCCACCCCTTTGCTTTTCCATCCTTTAACTTTTAATCTTTATATGTCTTTGTATTTAAAGTGGGTTTCTTACATATAACATATAGTTGGGTCTTGTTTTTTGATTCACATTGAAAATCTCTTTTATTTAGTGTATTTAGACAATTGATATTTAGAGCAGTTATTGATATAGTTTGATTAAAATGTATTCTATTTGTTACTGTTTTTGATTCATCGCACTTTTCATTTATTCCTGTTTTTTTCTCTTCCCTTTCTGCTTTTTGTGGGTTTAGTCAAGTGTATTACATAATTAAATTTTCCCTCCTCCCTTAGTATATCAATTATACTTCTTTCTAAAAATAGGATTTGCAATATACATTTACAACTAATCCAAGTCTGCTCTTAAACAGCACTATACTGCCTCACAAGTAGTGCAAGTACCTTACAGTAAAAAAATATTTCTAATGCCCTCCTTCCATTCCTTTTATTATCGCTGCCATTCATTTCACTTATACATACCTCTAAGCATCAGACACATATTGCTATTATTATTTTAAACAAACTGGCTTTTTTAAGATCAATAAAGAATAAGAAAAAAAAGTTTTTATTTTACCTTATTCCCTCTTTAAGCATCAAAGATGCTCTTCCTTCCTTTATGTAGATCTGATTTTTTTTCTTACCTATATCATTTTCCTTCTTTCTTTCTTCTTTATTTTTTTAAAAATTTTTTTAACGTTTATTTATATTGAGAGACAGAGTGTGAACGGGGGAGGGGCAGAGAGAGAGGGAGACACAGAATCCCAAGCAGGCTCCAGGCTCTGAGCTGTCAGCACAGATCCAAACACGGGGCTGGAACTCACAAACCACGAGGTCATGACTTGAGTCAAAGTGAGAAGCTTAACTGACTGAGCTACCCAGGGGCCCACATTTTCCTTCTTTCTGAAGAAACTCTTTTAACATTTCTTGTATGGCAGATCTGGCAGCAAATTCTACCAATTTTTGTTTTTCTGAGAAAGTCTGTTTCTCCTTCACCTTTGAAAGATAATTTATGAGGATACAGAATTCTAGGTTGGTAAATTTTTCTTATAAATCTTTATGTATTACACTTACTCTTTTCTTGCCTGCAAGGTTTTGGATAAGTTGGACATAGTTCTTATCTTTGCTCTTCTATAGTTAGAACATTTCTTTATATCTGGCCTCTTTCAAAATTTTTTCTTTATCTTTGATTTTATGCAGCTTGAATATGATATTCCTAGGTGTAGTCTTTCGGACCTTTATTTTGCTTGGTGTTCTCTGAGCTTCCTTGACCTGTGGTTTGCTTTATGACATGAATTTGGAGAAAATTCTCAGTCATTTTTGCTTATAGAATTTCTTCTGCTTCTTTCTTTCTTTTGTTCTCTTTCTGGTATTCCCACTACATGTGTGTTACACCTTTTGTAGATATCCCACATGTCTTGGTTGTCTGTTCCTTCAGTCTTATTTTCAGTTTTAGGAGTCTCTATTGACATGTTTGTAAGCTCAGAGATGCTTTCCTCAGCTGTGTCTAGTCTGCTGATGGGCCCATCAAAGGCATTCTTCATTTCTGTTACAGTCTGTTCACCTGATTTATGAAAAGTTATTGGGAGTGCACTGGGAGAGAAGATGGGTTTTTCAACAAGCGGGCCAATTAAGTATCCATATAGAAAAATATAATCCTGATCTTTACCTTATACTTTACACAAGCACACATACACAAAAATAACCCACAATGAGTTGTATACCTACTTGTGGAAACTAGAACAATAAAGTGTCTAGATCTGTAGTATGCAATATAGCAGCCACTAGCCCAATATGACTATTTATATAAAATTATAAAAATTTCAGTTCCCCAATCATAGTAGCTACATCTTAAGTGTTCAATAGCCACATGAGGCCAATGGCAACCATATTAATATAGTGTAGATATACAACATTTAGTGTAGATATAAAACATTTCCATCATCAGAGAAAGTACTATCATACAACTATATACTAGAATGAAATAAAATAATTTCTTTGTGACTAAGGCAAACATTTGTTAGACAAAACACCAAGTATACCAAACATAAAAGAAAAGATTGAAAAATTGGACTTCACTAAATTGAGAACTTCTCTTTATCAAAAGATACCATTAAAAGAGGGAAAAGCCACACAGAGAGAAGTTATTTGCAAAATGTATATCTGACAAAAGTAATATAGTAATATAGTAATAATATATAAAGGACTCCCACAAATTAATAAGAAAGAGACAAATGCCCTAACCCCCACCCCCAAATAAGCAAAAGACCCAAAGAGGCACTTCACAAAAGAAGATACCCAAATCGTCAATAAATATGTAAAAGGTGCTCAAGGGAAATGAGAATTCAGACTGTAACACAAGATTCTACACACTTACCAGCATGGCTAAAACTGGATTAGCACACAAGATCAAGTATAGGTGGGGATGTGGAGTAAATTGGAGTGCTATTGGGAGGGCAGATTGGTACAACCATTTTCAGAAACCATTTGGCAGCATCTAAAACTAAATAAATGCCCACAGTATGACCCAGAAATTCCACTTTAGGACACATACTCAAAAGAGATGTGTGTTTATGTCCAGCAGTAGATTTGTACAAAATGTTCATAATAGCTGGAAATAATTTCATTATCTCAATAGTAAAAATGAATAAAATAAAAATAGTAAAATGAATAAAAAATAATAAGCTATGGTATATTCATATAATGGAATATTACCCATCAAACAAACCAACATATATACAAGCAAACCAACTGATACATGGAAAAACATGAATTGACCTCACAGACAATATGTTGAATGAGCATACATATCATATAGTTCTATTTATATAATGTTTCAAAGAGAAGACAAAATTAATCTATGATTATAGAAGCTAGAGTAATTATTATCCTTGAATGTAACCCCTGGGAGAGGGCATAAAGAGTCTTCTGAGATGTTAGAAAAGTTCTGTATCTTGGTTTTTGTGGTATATCCAGTTATACAATTAAGAACTATATATGCTAGGGGTGCCTGGGTGGCTCAGTCGGTTGAGTGTCCAACTTTTGATTTCAGCTCAAGTCATGATGTGAGGGTAGTAGGATTGAGCCTTATGTTGGTCTCTGCATTGAGCGTGGAGCCTGCTTAAGATTCTCTCTCTCTCTCTCTCTCTCTCTCTCTCTCTCCCTCTCTGTCTCTCTCTCTCTTTCTTTCTCCCTCTGCCCCCTCCCCTGCTCAATCTCTCTCTCTCCTTCTCTTAAAATATATGCATATATATATATATATATATATATATATATTACTGTCCATAAATAATCACTTGGAAACATATAAACATATATGTGTATGTGTAATGCGTATCTGTGTGTGTTCATATATGTGTATGTGTGTGCATCTATGTATGTATACACACACATACAATTGGTAGTAAGTGTTGTAAAGGAAACAAAATGGGCAAATAGTAATAAGAGGAACACTATCTCCTTAAAAAAGGAAGTCCTCCGGGCGCCTGGGTGGCTCAGTCAGTTAAGCGTCCGACTTCGGCTCAGGTCACGATCTCGCGGTGTGTGGGTTCGAGCCCCGTGTCGGGCTCTGTGCTGACTGCTCAGAGCCCGGAGCCTGTTTCAGATTCTGTGTCTCCCTCTCTCTCTGACCCTCCCCCATTCATGCTCTGTCTCTCTCTGTCTCAAAAATAAATAAACGTTAAAAAAAAATAAAAAAAAAAAAGGAAGTCCGCAATAGTCTTGCTAAGGAGGTGGCTTTAGGCCAAGATCTAAATATTGAAGTGCCTTCCAGAGCCTGGATTCAGCAAAAGGAACCGCAAGCACAAAGACACTGAAGCAAGGAAAATCCAGGAATGGTAGAGGCCTTGATGGAAAGGCACTGGAGCTGGAAGGAGCCCCAGGATGATTGTAGTTGGAGCTGCAGTCAGGGGCCAGATCATGCTGGATTTAGATGCTATGGTAAGGAGTTCAGACTTATTCAAAGAACCATGAAGAATCACTGCAGAGTTTTAAACAGGGGACAAATAAGATTCAATTTATGTTTCTTAAAAAAAGTCGTCCTGTCTTAAAACTTGGAAGAAGGCATGGGAAGAAACAAGGAGAATAATTAGAAGGTAATTGCTATTGCATGTAGGCTGTAAAATAGCCGCATCATGTAACAGGGGTGGAGACTGGGGGGTGGGGAGTGGAGTTGTCACAATTTATATGGAATATGGTAGGAATGAGGCTATTAAGAATTTATCAACATTTGGTCTTGTCAGGCAATCATGATTGGCAATTCAGAAGGAGAGAGCTGGACAGATGGCAATCAGATTTTAGAAGTAGCTTTGACAGAATTTGCTCGTTCTCTGGATATGGGAGGTGAGAAAGGCAGCCTTCTAAAATGACTCCCAATAATCCTGGCCTCCTGATATTCAAACCCTTGCATAATCTTCTCCTCTTGAGTATGAATGAGATGTAATGACTTGCTTCTAGCAAGAAGAATAAGACAGAGTGACAGAATGTCACTTCTGAAATTAGGTTATAAAAGACTGTGACTTTTGTATTGCTGCATCCTACCTCTGACTCTTCTTACAGGCTTAGGCTTTTGCTGATAGAGAGGGTCACCCGACAAGGAACAGAGAGCATCCTCTGGCTAAAAGATAGCAAGGAACTGAGACTCTCAGTTCATTGGCCAGAAAGAAACTGGATTCTTCCAGCAACCATGTACGGGAGCTTAGAAGTGGATCCTTCCCAGTTGAACCTTCAGATGAGACCACAGTTCTGAGCCAACACTTTATTGCAGCCCTGTGAGAGCTTGTGAAGCAGAGGACCTACCTAAGGTGTTCTGGATTCTTGACACACAGAAATGATGAGATAGTATGTGCATTATCTTATGCTACCAAATTTGGGAGTAGTTTGTTATGAACAACAGATAATAATAACTAATAATAGATGATAGGTAACTAATGCAGGAGGTGAGGGAAACAGAGAAATCAAGGATGACTGCCACCTAATTTCTGGCTTGAGCAACTAAGTGTCTAGAGATATCAAAACTCCAGGAGGAGAAACAGATTTCAGGAGTGAGGGTGGGGGTCAAATAAACAAGCATTTTGTGTATTAAACATCCAAGTGAGAAGTTGTGTGAGCCATAGATAGATATGGAGTCTGGAACCCCTTTTTCATGATGTCAGAAGTTGTACTTCTCCGCCAATCAGAGCAATGAAATCCAAAAGTTGAGTATGGATTTAGGAGAAGGAGGTAAGTCAGTAGAGTTTAAGAAAATTAAGTCCTCTGTTTGGTCAAGCATAATTATCCCAAGTTCCATTCTGGTGTTTGAGGCTAAAACCCTAGGTGCTACTTCATTGTCCCTATGCCTAATTTTATCCTTGTTGTATGTGTCCTCCTTGAGGAAGAAGGGAGGCGGTAAGACAGAGTATGGGAGTTTTTGATTCACTGGGCCACATAGCAACATGACAGTGGCCATTTCTAAATCTGAAAGGCCTATACACCAAGCTTTAGCATAGCTCAGCATTTCTCCGCAAGGCGTCCATGTCGGCACTTGGCCCAGGACAATTCTTGTTGTGCTATTGTGTCCTGAGCATTGTAAGAGGGTTAGCATATGACAGTAGAACCAGTCAATCATTGTGACAACCCAAAACATCCTTTTCACATTTCCAGATGCCTCCTATTGGAATGGTACCTCACCCTCATAGAGAACCAATGGTAGCCTACGCTTGACCTTGCACTCTGCCATTTCCGTGGTGCCTGCTTTGAAGAGTTTCCAGGTTAGTAAACATTCTCATTCCTAAAATTTTAAATACAATGGTATCCCAAATAATTAAAACATAATGTTAATATAAGAATGATTCAGAATATAATTGAATTTAAGAAAAAAAATTTTAATGTTTATTTTTGAGAGAGACAGAGAGTGAGTGGGGGAGGGGCAGAGAGTGAGAAGGAGACACAGAATCAGAAGCAGGCTCCAGGCTCTGAGTTGTCAGCACAGAGTCCGATGCAGGGCTTGAACCCACGAACCGTGAGATCATGACCTGAGCTGAAGTGGGGAGTTAAACTAACTGAGCAACCCAGGCTACCCAGGAATATAATTGACTTTGAAATGATTTATGGGGTGCCTGAGTGGCTCAGTTGGTTGGGCGGCCGACTTCAGCTCGAGTCATGATCTCACAGCTCGTGAGTTCGAGCCCCACATAAGGCTCTGAGCTGACAGTTCGAAGCCTAGATCCTGATTCAGATTCTGTCTCTCCCCCTCTCTGTCCCTCCCCCACTCAGGCTCTGTCTGTCTCTCTCTCTCAAAAATAAATAAACATTAAATTTTTTTTTTTAATTAATGATCTATAAGTCAACATGGAATCTGGTAGAAACTCAGAGACATTGTTATAACTGATCTTCTTTGGCCATGCTGAAAAAAGAGTTAATAGAACATTGGCTGGCAGTTCATAGTGAATAATAACACTTTGTGTCCTCATGCTTCAGATTTGTGACTGGAGATGCCCTGAAAGAATAGTTTGAAAGTTCTAAAACTTAATCTGGTGACTATAGCTGTGAAGGTCTCACAAGACTCTATTTGTACGTTGGGGGTAAAGTATTACTCTATCTCAAATCTGTGTCAGAGAGAAAAAATATTTGCATTTACATATTTATGATAAGCTACGTTTTATTGTAGTGATTATCACAGAGCTTTTATTGGGCACCTATTGTGAGCCAGGTACTGTGCTAGTTTCTTTGAATGTGTTTTTAAATTTAATGATAATACTGCTCCTGTGGAGAGCAGTATTATCATTCCCAGTTTGCATGTAAGGACATGAAGGTTCTAATTGTGCAACTTGCTCAGGATCACTAAGCCAGTAGGAGACTGAGTCAGATTTTAAACCCAGACTTTGAAATCTTTTCTATGACTTCTTTAGACTACGTGGACCTGGAGTGATTTGGTCCAACAGATATCCACCAAGTGCCAGGCCCTGCATTGGGCAAACAGAACAGAGATGCCCCTGCCTGAATGGAAGTGTATAAATAGGTGCACGGGTGTGTGGAAAGACGGATAAAAATAAATGATGGGGAGAATGCATACAATAATGAGATGCAACCGGAGGGTAAGTGAGTGAGTGACCCACCGAATGAGGGAGGAAATGGAATGGTTAGGGAGGGAATGAATGGATGGATGGATGGACGAGTAGATGGAAGGATGGATTAAAGAATGAATGAATGAATGAATGAATGAATGAATGAATGAATGAATGAAGAGGTATTGAGGCTGCCCTACCTGAAGCCGAAGCGCCAGTCTCCCGGCTGCTGCCGGGTGGGCGGACGGGCGGCTACTCCACACAGTACGGTAGACGCGGGCCGCTCCTCCTCGAGCCCCGCTCGCGCCTCCTCCTTCCCTCCCGCCCCCTCCTCGTCCTCCTCCTCCTTCGTCGCCCGCCCGCCGGCCGGCCGCCCGGACCCCAGTCCCCGGCGGGCGGGCAGAGGAGGCGGCCGCCGCGCTCTACTGCGCTGGCCCCGCCGCAGCCGCCCGGCGCGCAGCGATGCGCAGAGGGGCCGCGCCGCCCGGGGGCCGCCGCCGCCGCGCCGCACCATGAAGCTCCGCAGCAAGGCGGCGGCGCTGCTCCTGCTCGCGCTGGCCGCGCTGCTGCTCGCGCTGCTGTCTCTGCGCGCCGGCCGCGCCGAGCCCCCCGCGCCGCCCGCGCGCCCCGCGTCCGCCCCGCAGCGCCACCCCGCGCCGGCCCCCGCGCGCCTCCCGGGCCCGGGCGCCTTCCCGGGGGCCGGTCCGCGCGCTCGGCGGCGCCGGCCCCCGCGTCCGCGCCCCCGAGCCGGCCGCCGGGGCGCCGCGAGCCTGGAGAAGTTGGCGAGGTGAGTCGTGGCAGCCCCAGAATCCCCTCTGGGACCCGTGTCTCACTCCCTCAGCCGGTGCCGAGTCCAGTGGAGGCTTTGGGCTGGAGGGACGGACTCCCAAGTTCACCCGCGGGCTGCCCACTTCTGTTTCTTGCTCCGCTGGAAAGTAAGAGCCACCTTCGTGGAGTCCTGTTGACAGCCCAGTGCTGTTGATCACGTACATTTTTGAAAGAGAAGTGTCAGGGAGGGTGGCTTATATATTACATTTCTTAACAGTCAGGGCAAGGCGTGTGTTTGCATTCTTGCAAACGTGCGCCCTTTGTTTAATCTTTCAAAAGCCATCACGATGCAAGAATGCTTTATCTAATTCTCATGTTTCACTGGAGGATTTTTTTTTATATATATACCAAAAACTTAGATATAATTCAGTTGGAAAAGTTAGATGTTTACCGAACACTAGCTGCCTCTCATTGAACCTTGAATCGCCCTGTGCTTAGAACAGAAGAGGCACTCGACCTAAGTTTATTAAAAAGTTTTCTTCTTGGAAGGAGCGTGGCGTGGCACGGGCAAAATAGAGTGACGGTTTCCCTGTTCCTCGTTGTGTTTCAGACTTAAGTACGGTCCAAGTGTCTTACAAGCAAAACATCTTAACCTTTGACATTATGTTTGATATTCTCTTTCTCTGCGTGGAGTTTAACCCGCCACAGCTTTTCATCGGAGCGTTTTATCTTTGTCCTCAGGGTTGCTGGACCGCCCCCAGGTTAGGGATTTGCGTTCATTTCCTTTGTTGTGGAGAGCTTTTTAACAATCCCCTTGCAGCGAGTCTGTTTCCTCTGCCCTTTGGAAGCTGGTGATGTTTGTAACTGCTGTTGCTGCGTCTGCGTGTGCTGGGCTCCTTAATTACTTGAAATGAGTTGAAGAATTCTTTTTGGCTGTAATGACTAAATCTGTTTTGCCGCTTTTACTGTAAGAGAAAAGACACAAAACCTCAAGAAGTAGCTGTGTCAGCTTTTGTTTCTCTTCTGCCTCATAATAAATGTACAGATGGGTAGTGACAAGTTTTAGAGGGGGAAAAAAAACCCCAATGATCTACAGAGTCGCTTTTAAGCCGTTAGAGCCATTTACGGCATTTTATGAATGTATGCATACTTTAAGGCTATATCTGTTAGGAACTGAGGTTTCTTAGAATGTATTATGTTAAGGTTCAACTGCAAGTTTACTATGATTTGTAGTGGATGGGACAACTTTTACATCAATAATAATTGACACCATTTAACATAGCTAATAACCTTTTGCCAGGTACAGTGCTCACAGGGGTATGTAAAGATAGTCATTGTTGACATATACCGTGCATATATTAACCATGTCAACCACACCGCAACCCTATGACAGTGGTTCTCAAAGTGCAGTCTGAACCAGCAGCAGCCGTGTCACCTGGAGCCTTGTTAGAAATGCAGATTCTCAGGCCCCACCCTAGCCCCATGAAATCAGAATCCCTTGGGATGAGGTCAGTAATCCGTGTTCTAACAAGCCCTCCTATTGTTTCTAACACACACCAGCATTTGAGAGCCTGCTCTACGAAGTAGGCACTAATATCATCCCCATTTTACAGTTAAGGAAGGTAATGCACACCGTTCAGCCGCCTGTTCAAGGTTCATAGATCACGTGTGATAGATAAGCATGAAGATTCAGGCAGCCTGGGCCCAGTACATTCTTACCTGCTATGCTGATGTCCTATGCTAACTAGTCTTGCCTGTGTGTCGTAAGTTTTTCTGAGATTTTTCTAAAGAAACATCATAGATTTTTACAGTGGTCTCATTCTTCAAGGTATTGGGAACATGGGGCAGCATCTTCTTGTCTCTATCTGAACAAATTGGCTCTGACTAGGAAGAGATCATGAACAGAATCCAGATGGATGTTTTAGGAAAGGACTATTTCCATGAGCAGCAGTAGCTCCTGAAGCCATTTTTCTTTTTGAACATATCTCTTATATCATCATGGAAGTCATGGCCAACACCATAGGAATATAGAACAAAATTTAAAAACTCAGGGCAGAGTGGAAAACAAAAAAGCCACCAGAAGTCTCAAGCTCAAATGCATAAAGATGAAAGTCTAGTGTCCTCTGGAGAAGTTGACATTTTCTGGGACGTAATAACTTTTTTTTTTTTTACTACCTGGACAGAAATGGCGACAGAAGATTCTGAGACACTGAGGGAGCAGAAGGAAAGATCTCTGCATGGGCTCCTTTATTGCTTTCCTAATCCTGCTTGGGTTAAATTTTTGTGGTTTAGAAGGAATTTCATTTTAGGGAGGGAAAAGAAAGCCTCGTGTTTTTAGAAATTGGGTGCTTTAATCTCGTTATGTGGCTAGAATCCAGAAGAGATGAAGGTTACGTGATCTCATTTCTCGGGCCTGGGGAGTAGTGAGAGCAAGCTTGCAGTTGGATGTGATACAGTCCACCACCTGCTGACCATCCGTGGACCCGGCTGCCTTGCCTCCCCCAGGGTACTGTTGGAAGTGAAGTTCTGCCACGTCAGCGCAGGAAACATAGTCCTCTCCTTCCACATCTTGTTTTCATTTCAGAGAAGTTTCCAGGGACTTGCCTAGTTAGCAGACAGACCCTACAATTTTATAACTAGTCATTTGTATGCAATCTGTCCTGCGGTGGCCTCTCCTCTCTATAAATATAAAGCCCGGAGGTAAGGTCTAAGCTTTTAGGTCAGGGGTGGGATCTGAAAATGGATACCACGATCTAAGTAGCAGTTCCAAGCACACAAGAGAAATGAAATCTTCCTTTTGTTTTGGTTTATTGGTGATTTATACCTGGCTGACTTCCATAGAGAATTTGAGATGACTTTCAGTAAAAAAAAAACCATATATAATAAGGCCATTGAAATCATCATAAAAAATGAAAAGTCATAAAAAAGAGGAGGAAATAAGCACTGTTTGTCAAAAACTGAGCCACCATTGTTATGAGGATTAAGTATTAAATTTAGCTTTAAGCTTCCTGGCAGCCATGTCAAAAAGAGAATCACGATGGGCTACCTTATTTTCACTGAATGATAAGAGGAAGAGTTGCTCATGAAGGATGATTTGGTTTTCATGGAAATGAATTCCAAAAAGAATTTTACTGGAGAGTAAACTTTAGACGACTGTCTCTCCAGTTTGCTTCTGAAAACCTCCTCTGTGAGCCTATGTATGCTAAAGGCAGTTGAATAGCACTGCTAATCAGTGCAATGTAGAAAAGAATTTGGCATCTCGAGGCCAGAAAATTGGGTTCTAGTCCCCAAGCCATTTCACCTTAATTTCCTCATCTGTGAACTGAGCACATCAATCCAAAAGTTTTCCAAAATCTCTTCCAGCTCTGACATTTGATGATCCCGTGATGAGATCATCCAGTTTAGCTGTGAAATCCCAACAATGGCTCTTGCTAGGCCCTGTGTGCCATCTCTTGCAAAATCAGTTTCTCATTTATTGGCCGTAGCCTAGAACCCTTACTGATTACTCAATCTCAACCCTCTCCTGAACTTTATTCTTTTTATTCTTGCACTAGCCTGGATATTGCTGTTTTCTCTCTTAAAATATGGTTTCTACACTACTCTAAACTCTGCAGAGGTCCCCTGCCATTTTATTCTGCATTCAGCAAATGTTTATTGCACGTATATTCTGGACCAGGCACTCATTGTACAGTGGTGAAAGGAGTTGGTGCCCTCCCAGAATTTGGGAGGGATGGGGGCGGGGAGACAATAGAGAAACACGTTACACTTGGCAGCCGCCCCGGCTGCCCCAGTGAGAGGAAGCATGTTTACTCGCTCGTCAAGAGACACCATTTCCTGCGGTTCCCTTTGGTGTCTGAGATAAGTCTTCTCAGAGGGTTCAAGCCTGAATAAAGGTCTCACTTAAGCAGCATGGTGTTACAGAGCAAAATGCCAACACTGCGGTGATCCTATAATTGTCTGGTAGCGCCACGACACGTTGAAGGTACTGTCTGTGATATTCTGTACTGCTGAGTCTTGATTCTGTTCACATTCATTTTTGTGGATTGGTCCATGATTCCGCCTTGTATCGATCAGCAAGCCATTCTGGTTCAATCTCAAAATATATGCCCCCTCTTGGGGCACCTGGGTGGGCTCAGTCGGTTAAGTGTCCAACTCTTGATTTGGGCTCAGGTCATGATCTCATGATTCGTGAGATGGAACCCCATGTTGGGCTCTGTGCTGAAAGTGCAGAGCCCGCTTGGGATTCTCTCCCCCTCCTCCTCCCCCACTTGTGCACACGCATTCTTTCTCTCAAACTAAATAAACCCCCCCCCCAAAAAAAATTTAAAAAAAAAATACCCCCACTCTCACCTTTTCTACTGCTGCCATGCTTACCACTGGCTTCTAACCACCATCTTTTACACGTGGACCTCCACAGCAGCACAGGATCGGGTTGGCATCCCTCCACTCTAGCACCCTCTACAGTGTGTTTTCTGTATAGCTGCTGGGATAATGTTAAAGATGGCAGACCACATCAGGTCTTTGCTGGTGAAAGCCCTTCGGTGACAGACTTCTTGTCACCATGAGAAAATTCAGTTTCTTAGTCCGGCCTTCAAGCCCTTATCTGATTTCAGGCCCATTTAGGTCTCTGACATCATTTTCTACCACTCTGCTTCAGCCACACTAGCCTTCAGATACCCTCAGCTCATTCCTGCCTCAGCACTTTTTACTTGTTCTCTGTGCTGGAATATTCTTTGCTCACATCCTTGGGTTGCTAGCTCCCTTCTTTCAAACTATGCTTTCGTGTTTTCTTCTCAGACGGGTCTTCCCAGCTGCTCTAGAAAAAAGGACCCTTCCCACCATTCTCTACACCCTTACCCTGGTTCGTGTTGTTGTTGTTTTATAGCTTGCGTTATTATGTGAACATTCTATTTTATTTGCTCCTTCCCTACAATGTACACTTCATGTCTTATTAATCACTGCACCTTGCCACCTAGAACAGAGTGATCTCCTAGCAGGTACTCAATACATATTTGTCAAGTGACCTAATGAATGAATTCAGCACCCACCTTGTGCCAGCACTATGCTAAGATTTTACTTATATGAGTAAATTACATATTTAATAATGTTCAAAATAATCTCATAGTGAAGAACAATGAGAAGCATAGTGAGGATCTTTAATTATAAAGATCTTTAATTATAAAATCTTTAAAAGAGAGGGGTTCTTTTTTCTTAAAAAAATTTTTTTTAAGTTTATTTATTTCTTTTTAATGTTTTTACTTATTTTTGAGACAGAGAGAGACAGAGCATGAGCAGGGGAGGGGCAGAGAGGGAGAGAGAAATCCCAAGCAGGCTCCATGCTGTCAGTGCAGAGCCCTATGCAGGGCTCAAACCCATGAACCCTGAGATCATGACCTGAGCAGAAATCAAGAGTTGGACATTTAACCAACTGAGCCACATGGGCTCTCCAATAGATGTTAATTGTTAGAGCAGTTTGGGATTTTTAGAAAAACTGAGAAAGTAGTACAGGGTTTCCCAATACCCTGCACCCAGTTTCCTCCATCATTAAAACCTTACAGTAGTATATTATAATTAATGAATTAATAGTATACATTATTACTAGTGTTTCATTTTTTTTACATTTCCTTAGTTTTTATAGAATGTCCCTTTTCTGTTCCAGGATCCCAGCCAGGATAGCACATGACATGTAGTTGTCATATGTCCTTAGGCTCCTCTTTATTGTGGCAGTTTCTCAGACTTTCCTTGTTTTTGGTGACCTTGAGAGTTTTGACGAGGTCAGATATTTTGTAGGATGCCCCACTATTGGAATGTGTCTAATGCTTTACTCATTATAGTACTAAGTTATGGGTTATTGGGAGGATAGCCGAGAGGTAAAGTACCATTTCCATCACATCATATCAAGTGTATACGCTATCGACATGATTTATGACTGCTATTATCGGCCTTCATCACCTGGGACAGGTGGTGTTCGTTTGTTCAGGTTTTTCTACTGGCAGCTTGCCCTTCCCCCCACTCCCTTTCCATACTGTGAAATTTAGAAGGAAGTTTATGCACAGCCCACACACCTGAAGAGTGGGAAGCGATGCTCTCTCTCCCTCCTTGAAGGTAGAGTATCTATATAAATTATTTGAAATTGTCCTGCAGGGGAGATTTGATTCCTCTCCTCCATTTATTAATGTATTTAGTCATTATATCACTTTGAGCCTGTGGATATTTATTTTATACTTTGAGTTACAAGCCAGTAGGACTATTTTGTTGCTGGAATTGTTTCTTTATTGGCCATCAGGAGCTCTTACACTTGGCCTCTGTTCTTCTTTGACATAATCCCATCGGTGTGTTTTTGGTTTTTGTTTTCATTTCTAGTTTTTTGAGCATTTCCTTACTCTCTGGCCCTACAGGATGCCCCAGGCTCGTCTTGTATATTTTTCTGCTTCATTTTTTGAATCAGCCATTTCTTCAAAGGGCCCTGATTCCTCTTATTGGAGCCTGGTATTCGAAACCAAGATCTGGGTATGAGGCATGCTAGTTGCTACTGGGATACCATTTCTTTTAGACCCTCACAGCTGACAGAGTAAAACATGTTTGTGTTAATACTAGCCTACTTATTTACACATATACATATTTCCATATGTAACCGTCTCTGTGTTAAGCTAAACATTACTACCTGGACCATTATAGCTTCCTTCCCTTACCTGTTAGGGAGAGAGAATTTTTGTGGTTCCCCAAGCCCCAGTTTTTTCGCATCTCACTGACTTTGATTGGCTTAAATGCCTGTGGTATGGAGGAGGGACTGGAAAGGAGTGGAGGGGTAGGATAGGATTGACTACTTGACTGAAACCGAGCAAAACCCAACGCCTGAGTTAGAGATGAGGGCATGACCACCCAAACCACCTGGGGAAGGTGATATGGTAGATCTTATGATTGGCTCCAACCTATATTCCTCCCACCCCTTGCAGTTTGTGGGTGGACCATACATACCTCCAGGAGATGGTCTACGCCAGGCCCCACCACTTTCATGGTATGAACTGCATGTATCTAGGACTGAAACATTCAATAAATTCATTTCTTGGCAATGGTTATTGGTCCACAGGTGTTACCTGACCCAAGTTGACCGAATCGACGGACATATTTTATATTATTAGATGAAAGAGACTCCATGTGCTAGATGTGGACAAGGAAATGAATAGTCCTAGTTCCTACCATGATTCTTGTAGAAGCACCTTTAGGATGAAGCCATCACTGTGAGCAGTAGAATAGAAAGGAGAATATGGATCCTTGAGGACATCGCTGAGTCAGCGAATCCTGACTCCTGCCCTGTCTTGGGCCCTCTAGTTACCTACTTTGGAGTTGAGGTTTCTGGCATTTTTATCCAAAATCATCTTGCCCAAACCAGATGGTTCTTTAGATCAAAATCCGCTGCTGTTGATGGAGAGAAAGGGGAATGGTTGCAGGGAGCACATAGGATATGAATGTCCACCACACCATAGAGCAACCATTTTGTGCCTTCAACCTTGTCCCAGTTGGCAGGTGATTCAGAGATAGGTTCTTGGGCCAAATTAGACCCTTTCTTAGGGATTTAAAAAATTGGAGCAGAGACAGTATAATGGCAAACTGTTTCTAGTGGCTAAGAGTAAGGTATGAAATTCAGGATTGACAGCCATGTTTCTGCCATGTGGAGAAAGCTGGTGTGCACTGAGAGTACATGAACCCGAAGTGAGAAACTACACAGAGCAATGGGGGTGGGGGGTGGGGCCTAATGTTGTTCCCAAGGCCAGCTCCTGCCCCTTGCTGGCCATGTTGTTTCATCCCTTTCCTAGAATCCATGAATTGAGTTTCTGTCACTTACCACCAAGGAGTTCTGACTAATTTCGATACGTAGCTACTGCTTTTAACACCTTCACTAAGTTCAGTAAATAGTAGCTATAGTGACTCTTATCCCCATACACATTCACAGATGAGATTCTTTGGAAGAAAATTTGACAACAGATTTTGTTTTTCCCTTTGGAGATACCTCCCTTCACAATATCTCACTGCAAGAAAATAAAAGAATTATATATGTTATATATTTTACTACCATTTAAAATATTTCTTAGAAAAGAGAAAATAAGAGATTTCTGTTGAAGAGGAAATTCCTTTTGTGTTCCTTTCCAAATCTTCCCCAGCACTTGATTTATTCCAGATCATGAAATTCTAAAAATTGCCCCTGGAAAGAGGAATTTCTTGACTTGATGCCTTTATTGGGACTCCTTGATTTTGCGCCAGCAAAGAGTGACTTTGATATATATGAAGGTGATGTTTTGATGTTTGCCTATGCCCCCCCCAACCTCTTTTGGCAACAGACAGACTGAAATGGTCTAGTAGAAATTCATCACGGTACAATTTAGAATCCAAGCTTTACATTAAGTAAGAGACAATGGAGAACACGACCCCTTTTCACAGGGAAGGAAACTGAAGTCCAAAGAGGTAAAATGATAATAATAATGTACATAAAGTACCTAGCACAGGGCTAGCTCATGGTGGCCGCTCAACAAATGACTCATTGTTCCAAGTACTGTTATTATCCACTGTTGTTTATTAGGCAGGAACTGAATCTTAACTAGACCCAGCTCACTGGCAGTCTAACTTTGAATTATTCCTCCTTGGCAAATCATGGCTTTCTCCTAAGTTCAATGATGAAATGAACTATCGCAGGTAGAGTGCTGGCACAGTATGTAGCACGCAAGAAACTCTCAGCAAACGGGAGCTAGGGCTCAGATGCAGATTAGGGCAGGCTTTTCTTGGATTATGAATTGAGGAAATCAAGACTCAGCTTTCATATGTGATAAATAATACAGGGGCACCTGGGTGGCTCAATTGGTTAAGCATCTGCCTTCGGCTCAGGTCACGATCTTGTGGTTCGTGAGTTCGAGTCCTGGATCCTCTGTTCCCCTGTCTCTGCCTCTCCTCTGCTCATGTTCATTCTCTCTCTCTCTCTCTCTCTCTCTCTCTCTCTCTCTCTCTCTCTCTCTCATAAATAAACATAAAAAAAAATAATACACCAACCCCAGTCTTCTGATCCTCAGTAGAAGCTGAAGGAGTAGATTAGGGAGGATCATTTTGACTGCCTCTCGGGCAGTTGGACTGTTGATCTGGAGAGTGTCAAGCCTGGAATAGTGGCTCTCTGTAGCTTTGATGTCTCCTCAAGGGCAGGGAGCTATTGTTTGCCAGCTCAGAAAAGTGGAGGGTGAGTGAAGCGTTCACGTTCATGTGCATGGAAATTAGGAGGTTGTTCTCAGAGCACCCAAATGCAGAATTTTGTCCACTGTCGCTGCTATTCAAGGGGCCTGCCTCTCCAATTGAGCTTGAAAAGGCTCTGCATTTTCCTCCCTCCAGTTTTGTGAGACTCACAAGGACCTCAGCTGTCTGGCTGCCAGCCTTAAAGTAACAAGCTCTGATGTTCGAGTATCAGATTTTACCCCTCAGGGAGAATGGGTTGTTAGGAATTCCTGCCTTATTATATATATATTTTTTTCCTTTTTAGAGAGAGAGGGAATCTCAAGCAGGCTCCATGCTTAGCTTGGAGCTCGATGCAGGGCTCAGTCCCACGACCCTTGGGATCATGACCTGAGTGGAAATCAAGAGTCTGACTGAGCTACCCAGGGGCCCCCAAATTGCTGGTTTAGAAGAAACACAAGAGAAGTTGGAAATGCATTGGAAATTGGCATTTTAGAAGAAACATTTAAAGTTTAAAAAGTGTACAAAACCTTCAAATCTGATCTGCAATAAGATAGAGTACTGATACTTGAAGTAATATGCTTTTTACTGCTCTGCCTAGCCTGTTTTTATCATGGATTTGAAATAGAGAAAAATAAAGGCTTCTTATACATTTCAAGTTATTTAATAATAACGATGATGGTAATAACTAATATTTAATGAAGACTTAAAATATGCCATGCTGCTGTATGAAGCACTTCCACGCATTATTTCATTTCACCTTCCTAAAAGCCTATGAGGTACTATTACTGGATAGGTCAGAACACTTTCTGTTGCAAGAGTTAGAGTCTCAGCTCATCAGCTTATACCACTTAGTCATAAAAGGGGGTTTACTGGATCGGTGCATGGGCGCCTTGGGTGGCTCAGTCGCTTGAGCATCTGACTCTTGATTTCTGATCAGGTCATGGTCCCAGGATCGTGGGTTTGAGCCCCAAGTCAAGCTCTGCACGGAGCTTGGAGCCTGCTTGAGATTCATTCATTCTCTCTCTCCCCCTCCCTCCCTCCGGCCAACCCTTCCCCACTCACATTCTTTCTCTCTCTGTCAAAAAAAATAAATAAACTCTCTTAAACTTAAAAAAAAACCAAACCAACAGCTGTAAAGTGCAAAGTTTACAGGTGTATCCCGGATTTCTAGCCATCTTGCCTCTGTCTTCAATCTCTGCTGCCTTCTGTGTGGGCCACACCCTCGCGTGGGTTTCTCCATTGGAGAATTCCAGCAGGTCTGGGCTTACCTTTTCCTCCTTCAGTCACTGCCAAGGGAAAAACTTCGTCCAACGAGAGTCCCAGAGTTGCCTCTATTGACTTGATATGGATCCCATGCATATCTGATTGTTGATGTCATTGCCTAGGGAGTGGATGAATCAGCCCCTCCAAACCTCATGGACTGAGAGCAGAAAAGGAATGGTTTCCCCAAAAGACAATTAAGGTGCTCTTATCAGAAAGAAACTCTTGGAAATGGATGCTAGTAAGAAACACCAAAACCAGAAGCAGATGTCCACTATAATCAGTATGCCCATTTTACAGATGTGGAAATTGAGGGTTAGAGGTGGTTAAAGCATTTGCCTGAGATGGAGCAGCCAAGAATTTGAAGCCAGGCCCGTGTGCTTTTGAAGTCACACTGCTTATCACCATGCTGTCCTCGGGAACAGATCTTGCAATTTGAGCTACTCGATTGCTTTCTAGAATCCCTTTGAAGAAGATCCTTTGATAAAGTCTCTCTTTATTTTCAAAGATTTTTCGTATTTGTAAGGGAAAAATAGGCTATAAAATTTATCCCTTAAAAATGTTTTAATGTATTTACATAGTTCTATATACACATTCACATATATTGAATGTAACTCTGGAAGGTTATTCCATTGTATGTTAACAGTGGTTATGGAATTGGAATTATGGTGCCCCCCCCCACTTTGGCTTGTCTGTATTTAAAATTTTTTCTGTGATGAATGTTTGCATTCCTTTTATAACTTACCAAATAAGTTAAAATATATAAATTATAAAAATTAAAAATCCCTTATTGGCCTGAGGCCTAGGAGGATGGAAATTAAATGGAGAGACCATTTCTCCTCCCCTTAAGTTGGTGTTTCATGTTCTTTTTTCGGAAATGGGCTAGAAGTGTCCATTTGCACAATATGTAATCCTCATTCTTTTCCCTCGTATGTCACCAACCATTTATTTATCTCAAACTAGCTCTGCTAGTTCATATTTTGCCATCTCAATAACAGCTTAATTTGAAAAGAAGAGGGAAGTGGAGAAATAGAATCTCCTGTGTGTCAGAAACAATCATAAGGGGAACAAATGAAATGAGAATTAGTCCAGGCAGTATCACAGATTTAGAGGGAGAGGAATATGTATAAATAATTTGTGCATGATGTCAGGTAATGGCAGATGCATGGGTTACGAAGGCAAAGTTGGTAAAGGTGTGCATTGAGCATCCTGCCTGGGGGGGGGGCTGTGTATGGATGGGGTCTAAAATCCTATCCAAGCTCAGATCACTGAGTGTCGAGCCCTGAGTACAGATAAAGGGTTTATTTGCCCGGAGCAGGCTCCTTTTCTAGATCACTGGTGTATAGCTCCAAATAGAGCGTAATGATGAAATAATTTTTTGAGAGAATCTCAAAAAATAAAATAAAATAAAAAGCTCCAGCTTTTCAAAGTCCAGCTTCCTGAGTCTGAATCCTTGCACTGCTACTTACTCACCATAAAGGAGGTATATGTGTCCAAGAGTTTCTAAAAGCAGACACGCACACATATAGACATATAGATAAGATTGACAACTTCAGGCTTTGAACATCTCCTATGTATTGGAGCTAGACTTTGTTTAGGAGCACAGCCATATTTTAGATATTGTGATCCAAACTAAAAATATGCTATTCATAATTGAGCATACTTATCAAATAATTGTATTATGCACTGCCCCCCCCAGCAGTTTTTTGGCACTGTATACACACTATTCGTATAATAGCATGGCTTCAAGGCAAACGTCAGCTTCTCTGCCTATCGTGGAAGATTAATGATACTTGATTTAACTCCAAACCATGGGTCATTAAAAGTGATTTAACTGTTAGCACGGTCCTCAACGTCATGTCTGGGTTTCTAAGTGAAGACTGTACTCACAGCTCCAGCAGGGAAATTTTTTGTCAGGGGACGAACGTGTTCCCAGACCTGTGGTTTGCAGGGAACTTTATTAGTGCCTCTCACTGCCAACATGTAACGTGGATATAATTACCCATTACCAGACTCCTTCCAGGGGCTGAATCGAGGTGTTTCCACTTCTAAACTGCCACTCTGGCCTCATCTGCAGGCCTTCTGCAGGTTCCAAATAGCTATGGTTTCATCTGGAAGGATTCCACTTGGGAGGGAATCTATTCTTCCCCTAGATGTGATTTCTTCAAATTCATCTTCTGCCCTCCCCCCCCCCAAATATTTCTATATTTCCTTCCCTCTTAAAACAAGTTACCAACAGCACGGTTTTAGACTGTATTTAAAATTTTTTTTCTTTCTAATGTTTATTTATTTACTTATTTTTGAGAGACAGAGAGAAACAGAATGTCAGTGAGGGAGAGGCAGAGAGAGAGGGAGACACGGAATCCAAAACAGGCTCCAGGCTCTGAGCTGTCAGCACCAAGCCCAACAAGGGGCTCGAACCCACAAACCACGAGATCATGATGTGAGCAGAAGTTGGATGCCCAATCGATGAGGCACCCCTGTGCCCCAGACTGTATTTTAAAGAACTGGGATTTTCTGCGAATCTTCCACTGCTTGTCTGTATCACAGCATCAGGTTTATCTGAGTTAATTTAGTTCGTCAGTTCAGGAGAAGCCCTGGTAAGAGAGGTAGCAAGAGACAGCAGGAAAGAGGGTCTGAGTGCAACCAATTACTTGCTTTAATAATTCAGTGTGTTTTGCAGTAATAGGCTACAAAGTAAATAGCGCTACACATAAGTGCCGTATTTCATTATTTATACACTCCAGAAATTGAAGTTTAATTAAGTCACACTCCTGAGACTTTTAACGATTAAGGAGACGCCTCGTGTTGGACAGTGTGGAGCTGGTGAGGCAGCTCTCCCTCTGAGCCTTCTCTGAATATCATTTTTCATTTGTACAGGGAGGGGTTGAGCCAGGACAGTTGAGGCAATATTTTCCAAACTGCAGGCAATCCTGCATCAGAGCCATCATTCTTATAATATGGCTCTACTACCATTGCTAACCTGAAACATTAAAAAAAAAAATTGTCATTAAACATCAGTGATTTATTTACTTAATTAATAGCTTGATAGCGATACAATCCAAATACCCTTTCAAGGTGTACAAGACAGTGGTTTTTAGTTTATTTGCAGAGTTGTGCAACCATGACCACATCTAATTTCAGAATATGTTCTTCACCCAAAGAAGAATCCCTGCACCCAGTAAGCAATCAGTCCACATTTGCCTCTTCCCCTAGTCCCTGGTAACCACTAATCTGCTTTATGTCTCTATGGATTTTCCTCTCGTGGACTTTTCCTGTGTATGGAATCATCAATATGCGGTCTGCTGTATTTCCGCAAGGTTCTCACTTGTTTAAGGTTCATCCATGCTATAGTTACGTCACCACTTCATTCCTTTAATTGGCAAATCATTTTCCATTTTATGGATATGCCACCTTCTGTTTGTCCGTTCATCAGTGGTGGACTTTTGGGTTAGACTCTTTGGCTATTATGAATAATGCTGCTGTGAACCCTTGTATACAAGTTTGCGTGTGGATGTATGTTTTCATTTCTCTAGGGTAGATACGTAGGACTGGAATTGTTAGGTCACATGGTGGCTCTGCGTTTAGCCTTCTGCAGCACTGGGGAACTGTTTTCCAAAGTGGCTGCACCATTTTACAGCCCCACTAGCAGTGAGTGAGGGTTCTAATTTCTGCACATTCTAAGTTTATTCGTTTATTTTTGAGAGAGAGGTGGGGGAGGGGCAGAGGGAGAATCTTAAGCAGGCCCCGCCCTCAGGGCAGAACCCAGTGTGAGGCTCACCATCGGTGAGATCATGACCTGAGCCAAAATCAAGAGTTGAGCGCTTAACTCACTGAACCGCCCAGGCACCCTCTTAGTGTATTTATTTTAGGGGAAACTTTTCTATCGCTGCCATGGATTGTCAGCAGTAACGTAAATAAGAAATAATCATCAAAGGAGACACTGAGAAGATGAAACAACCTTGCTCATTTCTAACTTGGCCGTTGAAGTTTCTGTATCTGAGTTCTGCTGTCTTTTTAGTTGAAAGGGAGGATTAGGCAACATTAGAAAGGTGTTCAAGACATGTTGGCACCAAGTTGAGACTCTCTCATTGACATTGTTGAGAAAGAACCGGAAGTGGAATAGCTTTCTCACTCAGAGACTCAGAGTGATTTGATGCGGTGTCTTAATGATAATTGTAACTGACGCATCACCCTCTAGAACATGCGGAATTTGGAGGCACAGATGCCGTATGCAAACCCATCTCATCGTGTTTCCACAGTCGGCTCCATGATTATGTCATACAAATACTCAGAGGTGTAGGGGATCGTGTTTGTTATGTTTGGGGGGGGGGTTGTTTTTTCTCATGGTATGGTGTTTTCTAATAACTCTTGGGTAAATTTGAGAAACTGTCAAGGTTACTACATTCTTGATAGGATGATGACCCACTAATGTCATTTCTGGGAATGTGGTCAAAGGACATAATGAAAAGAAGAAAACAGTCTGTTGGCACACACGTGTTTAGTGTCAGACTTTTTTTTTTAAATACGGCAGAACAGTTGGAAACACCCAACAAAAGGGAAATGCTGATAAGCTATGGTGTTTTAGTTGGAGGGAATAGTAGAGAGGCAGTGAAAATGATGGTTCTAAAGACTTAGAAAGTGACAAGAAGAATAAAAATCAGATGAGAAACAATATAAAATTGAAAACAAAAAAAAATTGAATGCCTACTATTAATATAGCTGTAAAAATATGTATTCAGTGGAATAAAGACCAGGAAGACCAGGATATAACATGTAAAAAGTAGTCATATAGGGCAAGATCCTTTTTCATTTACCAACTTTAATATTTCAACACATATGTTTTATATTTTTTAGTTGGAAGTGTACATTGTGTATTTTTTTCTGATCTTTTTTATTGTTTTTTTTTTAATGTTTATTTATTTTTGAGACAGAGAGAGACAGAGCATGAACGGGGGAGGGGCAGAGAGAGAGGGAGACACAGAATCGGAAGCAGGCTCCAGGCTCTGAACCTTCAGCCCAGAGCCCGACGTGGGGCTCGAACTCAAGGACCGCGAGATAGTGACCTGAGCGGAAGTTGGACGCTTAACCGACTGAGCCACCCAGGCGCCCCGATCTTTTTTATTTTTTTAATTTTTATTTATTTTTGAGAGACACAGAGCACGAACAGGGGAGGGGCAGAGAGAGAGGGAGACACAGAGCTGGAAGCAGGCTCTAGGCTCTGAGCTGTCAGCACAGTGCCCGACGTGGGTCTCAAACCCATGAACTGCGAGATCATGACCTGAGCTGAATTCGGACACTTAACAACAGACTGAGCCACTCAGGCATGCCTATTCTGATCATTTTTTTAAAGATAGATATTTTTTGTTTACTTACATGGTCTTGTTTTGATGGTATATAATGTGCCCTTGATATAAATTAAAAGGAAAGAATTTGTAACCACCAGCTGAGATAAGATTTTGGAAGAAAATAAGCAAAAACCGTGACAGAGAATAAAAGGGAGGGTGTTCCCTTGATGAGGTAGTCAGGGAAGCTCATCCTGCTGTTTAAAAGAAAAGGAGGATCTGTGCAAAGGGAAGAATATTCCAGGCGGAGGACACAGTTTGTTTTAAAGGTCCAGGATGTGAGCATAGCACTGGGTGTCTCAGGTAGAAAGAAGGAAAGGTGGTGGGTGCAGAGGTCATGAAACACAAGGGTCAGGAGGCTTGAGCATCTTCTGAACAGTGGGTGAAGTCCTCAAGAATGCTAGCAGGGATTGATGGGGGGAAGAATTCTGTGAGTGAGGAGCTAAGTCTCAGGAAGCTGGGAGATGCCAGCAAGAAAAAGGTAGAAGAGTTTTCATCCACAGACTTCACTCTGAAGACACGTGCCATGTCTGGGTGTAGCAGTGAGAAACAAGGAGGACACCAGTCCTCTTATTGCCCCGGGGGCTCCCAGGGCAGGGGAGGAAGAGCAGCCTCCACTTGGGGGTTCTGCTGGGGGGGGGGGTGGCATCCTCACAAAGCGGCCATGTTTTCATTAAGTCAAGATGCAAAGAGAATTCCCTGAGGAAAAGCTGAGCACAGAGTGGGTTTTCCTGAGGGCCTGGAGGGAGAGTTTGGGAGAGAAAGGGGAGGTGACAGGTCAACTCAGATCTTTAGTTCTTGGCTATAGCTGAACTATGGGTGGTTGTGGTACAACTGTGTTAATAAGCAAGCTCCAGGATCTCTCCCAAGCCCCACTGATTCGGAATCTCTGTGGTGTGGAGGTTTGCATATTAACAGGCACCTAGCATGACTATAATGTGCAGCTGGGTAGGGAATCCCCTGCGCTAGATGCTAATTGGTATCTCTTCCAGCTATAAAACTGTAAGAAGGATGAGCCTTTGGATCAGGGCCCTAGCACTGAGCAACAAGGAAGAAATGGATTCAGTGAGCATTTCAAAAGCTGACTCAAGGTGAGAATATGAGAGAGGTGGCGCTAGTCAAAGGGGGTTGGAAACATTTTTAAGCCCCACATTAGGACTCTTTTGTGATTGCTACACCGTAAGTTTGTTTGCATGTGGCTTAAGTAAAAGGAAATGTATTGGCTTAAGAATCAAACTGTATCCAGTTATGGTCAGGGGCACCTGGAGGCAAGTATTCAAGTAATGCCAGCAGACATGTGACCCCACCCCACCCCCATCACCTTTTGGCTCTGCTTTCTAGTGTGTTGACTCACTCCCATTCAGGTTCTACCAGTGTGGTGGCCAAGATGGTTACCATCAGTTCCCGCCTTAGCTGGAAGTTCCTCAAAATCCTGGACAGCAAGTGTCTACTCCAGTCTCCTTTTATAAAGTATAAATAAGAACATAGCCATCCGTCAGAACAGTGTTCCAGTTCCCTATCACCCATTCCCTGCCCAAACTCTGTAATTCAAGGCGTTAAGGAGTTTTAGGTTCATAGACTGGACTTGCTTGATCCTCAAAGGTCTCAAGTGACATCGGAGAGGTGCT
Organism: Acinonyx jubatus; assembly: GCF_027475565.1. Lineage (NCBI taxonomy): Eukaryota > Metazoa > Chordata > Mammalia > Carnivora > Felidae > Acinonyx > Acinonyx jubatus. The sequence goes on along the minus strand of NC_069383.1, from coordinate 126,496,755 downwards.
GAGTGCGTCATTGGTAGGAGCTGGTGAAAGGCACACCATTTCAGTGCCCTTAAACTTGACTATTCATTGTGATCACGTGACAGAAATGCTTACTACCTGAAGCCTGAGATTTTTAATGTAATGTGAGAAGTAAGAGAGTGGGGGCAGCAAAGGTCTCGTTAAATCCCAACCACTGATACTTGACCTGCCACCAGGAGAGGCCTTTATTTTTCTTTTTTAATACCTGTCACCAGACACCAAGAAAGATTGCAGTCCCTAGCCCCTGCTTTTTGTACTGTGCAGTCCCAATCATGGAAGTCTGCAGAGAGTAGCTTGTAGGCTGCAGAGGAGGGCAAGCTTTTTTTAATTAAAAAAAAAAAAAATTGTCTGGACACCTGGCTCAGTTGTTTAAGTGTCTGACTTCGGCCTGGGTCATGATCTCACTGTTCGTGAGTTTGAGCCCTATGTCGGGCTCTGTGCTGACAGCTCAGAGCCTGGAGCCTGCTTTGGATTCTTTGTCTCTCTCTCTCTCTCTCTCTCTCTCTCTCTCTCTCTCTCTCTGTGCCCCTCCCCTGCTCGCGCTCTATCTCTCCCTGTCTCTCAAAAATAATAAACATTAAAAAAAATTGTCAAATAGTTTGGGCATACAAAATAATACAGATAATAACATAATGAATTTCTGTGTACCTAGCACTCATCTTAAGAAATAAAAATTTAGGGGCACCTGGGCGGCTCAGTCGGTAGAGCATCTGACTCTTGATATCTGCTGAAGTCATTGTATGGTTGAGCCCCATGTTGGGCTCTGCACTGACAGCCTGGAGCCCGCTTGGCATTTTCTCTCTCCCTCTCTCTGCTCCTCCCCTGCTCTTGCTTTCTCACTCTCACTCTCAGAATGAAGAAATAAACTTAAAAAAATTTAAATCCCCAGAGATAACCACCATCCTGCATCTGATGTTTATCATCCTCCCGTATGTTTACTTTTACTACACGAGTCTGTGAACAACACAGAGTGCTACTTTGCTTGCTTTCAAGCTTCATCTAAGGTATTATTCTTTTGAAAGTTGCTTTTTTCCTCTTTGGCCTTATGTGGATATGTGACATTCTGGTTTGTTCATTTTCACTGCTATGTAGTATTCCTCTTAAACACATTACATATATTCATGTTCTCCTTTGCATGGACAGCAACGTTATTTTTAGTTCTTCACTATTACAAACCGGGCTGCTGTGAACATTGTTGAATGGGTCTTGTGTAAATGTAAAAGATTTCTTTAGGTTACATATGTAGGTGTAGGACTACAGGGCTGGAGGGTGTATGTGCATCTTCATTCCTCCTAGACATTCCCAAATGGTTGTCCAAAATGTTTGGGTCAGCTTATACTGCCCCTGGTTCTTTCTGAGCTGTCCCCCACACTCATATCCACTCCGAAGCTTGTATGATCCAACGTTTATTTTATTCCTTAATTTTTGCCAATCTGAAAATAAAATGGAATCGCTTTATTGTTTACATTTGTATTTCCCTGATTACTAATGTCAAAGCCTTTGTTCAAGCAGAAGCTCAATATGTAAAGCTAAACTGGACAGAGTTATTTGGAACAGGGCAGTATTTCATATTTAAGGTAGCTATGCTATTACATTGACTGTTTTCGAACCTTTGGATGATACCTGTGCTCCTAAATGTGGAGCATAATTTCAAGGAAACGAGTTTGCATTGAATCTTATCAGTAGCATATTTTGGCCAGTCTTTTGCATGATTTGTAACTGACTGTGATTTTAGCATTATCTGTGACACAGCCTTCTGATCCTTTTACATAAGTTAATTGGGAGCTGGCTTTAATAGTAGGTATGAAAACCCACCCACAGGGCTCAGGAAGGGAAGACATCAGAGTCCTTATGGCAGGGGTCCTTGAATTTACCAGACATGCTCCTGATTTTGTACCTTTGCTCTCACTGTCTCCTCTGCCTGGAATGCTCCTCACCCAGAAATGCCCATGACTCATATCCTCACCTCCTTCAAGTTGTCGTCAGATCTCACCATCTTAGTGAGTATGTTCCCAGCTTTGCACTGCATAAAAATATCTACCAGCCCATTGGCCACTCCTGTATCCCTCCCTGTTCAAGGGTATACCTCCTTCATAGTCCTTATAGCCAGATAACTTTCTATATAAGCTATTTAGTTACTATTTGCTTTGAGTGCTACTTCCTTCTTTGTCTTTCCCCTACCACCTTAACAATGTAATTTCTTCAAGGGCAGGCATCTATGTCCATTTTGTTCACTGCTGTCTTCCTGGTACCTAAAACAGTGCCTGGCACATGGTAGGTACTCAGTATAGATTTGTTGGTTAATAAATGGTCTGAAGTTAGCAAGAAAAAGAGCAGAGGGGAAAATTTCTGAGAGACACACACAGAGAGAAAGAGAGAGAGAGAATACATGTGCCAAGACCTGGAGACAACTCAGCAGTCTGCTGACCAGAAGTGAAAATGGATGGAAAGTATGAATATGTGACTGTGGCCACGGTTATGAAGGGCTGTCCACCAAGGCTGGAGGTGCTGGAGGCAGTTGCTAGAGATGTAAATAGGAGCCATGATCATCACTTTGGACTCAATCTTGAGGGCAGTCAGGAGCCCTTACCTTATTTTAATCAAAAGAATAACAGTACTAATTGCATTTTAGAAGAACTTCACTCTGGTGCCAACAAGAAGAAATCAGAGGGTGGGAGTTAAGGATGAGACTGGAGGCAGGTGGACCATCTAGGGAGCTGACAGAGCAATCGAAGTGAGAGAAGATGGTGGCCTCATCACGTAGCAGGAGGAGGACGAAGAGAAGAGGACAACATTGGGAGATGCTTAGGACATCTCTAGTGTCTCCCTGTGATCCCTGAAGTCAGTGGAATCTGAGTGTCTCTTGGCATCTGGACTTCGTTGAGCTTCCCCTGAGCATGCTCGTAAGTAACTGAATTGGAAAGCTGTCTGGAGTGCCCCACCCACATCTTCACCTCTCCTCTTGATGAAAGAAATCTGGAGCAAGACTTCCATTATTCAGCAGAGCAGTGGATAATGGAGCAGTGCACTGATTGGACTCGAAGCTTTTGGAAGGAAGGTAGCATTCCTCGTCCAAGTTTCCCTGGCCTCCAACTCTTTTGTGCAAGTAAATTAGTTTCATTTGTCTCAGGGCACCTTTTCCAGGCCAGCTCCTTCCAACTTGCCTGCGAATGTCTCTCAGTGGTGTGTTTGAGGCTTGGCTGCGTCTCCTTGTCTGGAACAAATCTTTTATTACAAGGAAATAGCTGGATGATGATTCTGGACTCTTGGACCCTATTCCCCTCTCAGCTGTTGACTCAGTATCTGATACCTTGGTAATTTTCAGCTCAACCTGCCTCCTCTCCTGCCTGTTTCTCATTAATACGACTTACATGCTGGAGGCTGAATTTCAAGTCTACCACCTCAGGAATCTTGAGCGAGACAGTTAGGATTAACACCTGTTTCTTCAAGACTTTCCGAGGATGTGATGGAGGCACATATGTTCTTTTCTTTGCTCACCTCCTGGACTCGCATGGTTTTCCTTTGGTGTGGTGGTCATGCATTCCACCGCAACCTAAAACCATCCAGATGATGGAAGTATCATGTTGCTCGTTTCACATGGGAAAGCCACGACCCACCCTTGTCTTGTTCATGTTGCGTTCAAATCTAATTTGCGTGGCCTCTCTGAGTGTGAGCACCACAACCCCTGTGTCAGCTGTTGAAGCTTAGCAATGCTATTTCCAAACATGGGCCATTCGGCAGGCAGCAGGCACTCGACAGCTGAGTGGGGCAGAAAAAGTCTCAGACACCTAAGGCAGGCCAAACAGTGACTCATGCTGCTATTGCCAGGATAAATATGGGAATAAATGGTATTTTTCTCTAAGCAGGAAGAATTGTCAAAATGCTTATCACTTTATAAAATATAACAGATTGTGCCTGTTCATGTTTTGAAACGTTCCAACTATTCACTAGCTGGGTTGTTTTGTTTTGTTTTGTTTTGTTTTGTTTTTTTATGAGTTTAGTAATAGCTTTAACTTGTTTTTCCTCTTCCTAGGAGGCCTGGAGAACTCAGGAGTTTCCAGGCTGTGCTGCCTCCAGAGCTCTGGATCCACTTGGCCGTGGTGGCCTGTGGCAATCGGCTGGAGGAGACACTGGTCATGCTCAAATCAGCTGTACTCTTTAGCCACAGGAAGATCCAGTTCCACATCTTCACAGAAGACTCTCTGAAGCCCGAGTTTGAGAAGCAGGTGAATGTGTACAAATGGCAGCACCATATTCCTGAGTGCAGACAGACTGCATTTTGGGAAATGCATATCCTGGTTGCTAATGTATTTCTGCTGTGGACTCAGCTGTGTGGCCATAAACTCTTGACTGTCAGCCTTACTGTTCTTATAATGCGGGGATCATTACACTTGCCTTACAGAGATACTGTAAGGGTTCTATGTGATGATGCCCTTGAAGCCCAGGGCTTGAGCCTCTGGTGTCGTTAACATTGTTCTTATTTGGGGGACAGGTAGCTTTTTAAAAAAATCTATTTATATATGTTTTTTGAATGACAAGTAATAGATGTTCATTAAAATAAATTCAAATGATACAGATGTTATGAATTAAAAGGTACGAGTCCTTGCTACCCTCAGTCTCACGTAAGATACTATCAGAGTTAACGATTTTGGGTTATTTTTCCATATTTTTTCATGTGCAGATGTGTGTGTGTGTGTATGTATGTATCTGTGTGAGTATATGTATATGTGTGTACATGTGTATTTGTATATATAAACATCTGCATGTTTGGGGAGCTATTCCTGCCCATGAGTCCTATCCCTGTGCTTTAATAAAGTCACCTTTTGGCACTGAAAAAAAATTAAACATCTGCATGTTTAACACATGCAGTTGTATGTGCCTGGATTCAAGTGTGTTTCTTTTACAAAATCAAAGTTATTCTCCATGTGTTGTTCTGGAACTTGCTTTTCCCCCCTTAAAACCATATTGTCAGCATCATTCCAGGTCAGGACTCAAACATTCTTACCTCTTCTCTTCTGATGGCTGAACAGTATTTTGTTGTATATCTGGATCCTTGTTTATTTGACTTTTCCTACAGTGAGGAACAAGTAATGATTTTTTACCAGTACACAAGGAGAGCTTTGGAACCACCTCTTGTCCTCAGTCTAGGTACATGTGTGACTTTGCAGAGCAAACTTTGCTTTGTCTCGGAAGTTTTCTCTTGTCGTAAGGCCTCGAGTACTGGAAGAGTGAGACCCTGTTTTGCTCTGTGTCTATTGACTGGGGTCAAAGCAGGGCGGCCTCCTGTCGCCAGGTTGGCCGCACTAATGAGAAATGCCAGAGAGGCATGTTGAGCAGAGAAAGGCTAATAACAGAAAGCTAGAAAACATGTTAGGTTTCCTAAAGAAAAATATCATCTTGACATCCTCACCAAGGGAAGCCAAAGAACAAATAGTCTTGAAGCTTTGAAATTGATTGGAAACTGCCTTGAAAAAGATCTGAGTCAAAGGAAGGGGAAGGGGATGGAACACACGTGGTTAGCTGCTCTGAAGCTGTGGGGACAGGAGATGGTGATGATGGTGATGGTGATTATCATCTATCAAGGGCTTCTGATTTGTGATGTACTCTTCTTTAACCCTTACGGGAAGGTAGCACTCCTGTTTCTGTTTTGCAAACAGATCATCGAGGCATAGAGAGTGTTAGTGGTTTGCTCATCAGGTGTCAGTTCAAGGTCACACACTCAAAGCTCTGTGAGCCTAACCACTGTACCGTACTCCATCTCAAGCTAGTAGGCAGAAGACTCAAATGCAAACCTTACCTCCACTGTGCACCTGCTGCTTGATCTCCAGCAAGCCTGGTGGCCTTTTAAAGCTTCAGCTTCCCTGTTTGTAACTTGAAGCTAGTAGCATTGATCAAAAGAGCTAAGGTATCTGGAATCAGGATAGGCTAGGTCAGGCTGCTGTAACACCTCCTGAAAAGCTCAGAGACTTGCCTTGTGCCTGCTACATGTTTCACACAGGCACTCAGGTCTGGGACCGAAGATGACAAAGACTGTTCATGCTCTTTTTTTTTTTTAAGTTTATATATATATTTTTAGTAATCCCTATACCCAACGTGGGGCTCGAACTCACAACCCTGAGATCAAGAGTCTTACGCTCTTCTGACTGAGCCAGGCAGGTGCTCCAAGACTATTCATGCTTTGAGTTGCACCTGCTGGAACATTTGGCCTCTAAAGTTCTTGGGATGCCATACAGGAAAGAGAGAGACAAGTGCTTCATGACTATGCGTTTCACTCCCTCAGCTTGACAGTGATGTGAGTCTTTTCTGCTCACATGTAACTGCCCAGAAGCAGTCACGAGGCTCACCCAGCGGCAAGGGGCTGAGAAGTGCTCAGTGTGCAGGAAGGGAGGATAAACTAGCTGTGGGCAAACTCTAGCAATGTCTTACACAATATCCATCTAACAAGTATTTCTTGAGTACCCACTGTGTGCTAGAGCCTGGGACATGAGACGGAGCAGAACAAACTAGACTTGAACTTAAAAAAGATGAGGGGAAGGAAGATGCGTGTATGTACAATTATGTATATGGGGCAGACCGTGTTTTCCAGAGAAGCCCCAGCACCCCCACCTTGTGTTACTCACATCCTCCTGTGCTTCCCTCCTTCACTGACCCAGGATTGGCCTCTGTGACCAGCAGCATAGGGAGGATGCGACGCAACATCAGTTCTGAAGTTAGGATTAATTTATTTATTTATTTATTTATTTATTTATTTTATTTATTTTTTTAATAAATTTTTAATGTTTATTTTTGAGACAGAGAGAGACAGAGCATCAGTGGGGGTGGGGCACAGAGCGAGGGAGACACAGAGTCCAAAGCAGGCTCCAGGCTCTGAGCTGTCAGCACACAGCCCGACGCAGGGCTCAAACCCACAAACAGTGAGATCATGACCTGAGCCGAAGTCGGACACTTAACCAACTGAGCCACTCGGGGCCCCTGAAATTAGGTTTTAAAAGGCACTGCGCTTTCTATCTTGGTCACATTCACTTTCCCCTTGGGTCACTTGCCGTGGGGTAAGCCACTTTCATGTCAGAGCAGCCCTTGTAGAGGTCGACATGATAAGGATTGAAAGCTGCTTGTAACACACGAGTGAGCTTGGAAATGGAAGGTCCCGCCCCATGAAGCCTTCAGATGACTGTAGCCCCAGTCACAACTTGGACTGCACTCTCATGAGCCACCCAAACCAGAACAGCCCAGCTTACAGAATTTTGACTCTAAGAAACTACATGAGAGAATACGTTTTTGTGGTTTTGAGCTACTAAGTTTTAGGGATAACTTGTTATAAGATAATAGCTAATGCATACACATCTACTTATGTCTTACATATGTATGTATGTATAAAAGAGAGTATGCTAATGTAGTATTTAGGTGACATTTGAGGCTAGGGCATGGAAAGGATACAGCTTCTGCCTCACTCTTTCTTGGGTTACCTGCCCCAGGAACCTGGCCAACATGTGAGGAAGTCCAAACTAGTCCATACAGAGGGCTTGTGTGGAGAGACCTGCTCAGAGAGGAGCTGAGGTCCCCAGCATGTAGCTAGCCTCCACTGCCAGGCATGTGAGTGGACCAGATTTCAGATTCTAGCCTCCAGCCTTTAAAGTTCTTAGCTGAGGCCACAGACATCATACAGCAGTGTAAGCCATCCTTCTGTGCCTTGTCCGAACACCTGAGCCGTGGAATCTGTGAACATAATAAATGGTTGTTTTACACTGCTAAGTTGGGGGGTAATTTGCCATGAGCCATAGTAATGGGCACATTATAAATTAGGAACTGACTTGCATGGGAAAATCATTGAATTTGAAAAATCATTTGAGTTGCTCTGATGACTTTATTCCTTTGATGGCTCATTTCCTCAGGTCTTTGTCAGACCAGTGAAGCTCAGCTAACAAAGGAAATTGTACTAGGGTACTAAAAGACAGGCGGGGCATATGGCCTCATCCCTTTCTCTTCCATGCAAGGATTATGGTGCCAGTTTAGAAAAAGAAACCTTGTCTCCTATGTAAGTTACAGAACTTCTCTCACTCACAATTTCTTCACCTGTATCGAAGGGCAAATGAATCTTACTGTAGAGCATACTTGAGAGGCTGACTCAGATCATCTATTTATTCTTTCATTCCACGAAGATTCTTTGGAGTATCTCCAGTATGTTGGGCACTTTGTTAGCTCCGAAGTAGTAGATTAGCAGCGGTTAGGCTGTGTGAAGCCACAGGAGATGCTGGTGTGCAGGGGCAAGTTACGCCTCCCTCCTTGAAAGTGTCCCTTACAAAATATGGGAATATTTTGAAACTGGGAATATCCAGTTTCTTGTGATAACTTCTGGCAAAGCTCAGGGCCGTATATCTTAGGGCAAAACACAAAACAAAGTGCCAGTTGATATCATGACTCCTCTAGAAGCTGTTTTATGGGTGAATTCTATATTTAAGTAGACCTTAAAAAATAATTTTGTAAGCTGTGTGAGTCCATTAAGTCTGGTGATATTTACCAAGTATAATATAGATACTTAATATTTTGGAGTTTCATTTGGTCTTGTCATCTCCCAATATAGAAGCTGAAAATGCCAGCTGGTTGATTTCCTTGCTCTCTAGGCAACTCGCGAATCAGACGTGTGCTTTAGGCGTGGCTCATCTGTCAGGAAAAAGTGGGACCCGGAAGTGGGGATAACCACCGTTGCATTCTGGTGATAGGTAGGGCCAGTGGGATGGCAGCCTTCTTTGTGGGTGTGGTATGTGGTTCTGCCACGGGAATACGTGTCAGCAGGAACTTTCAGTGGCTGGAGTTCAAATACATGCATTGATTTAAATGTAAAAGGACTGAACAGTCCAGTTAAAAGACATAGATTGGCAAAGGTAGATAAACCCTTCTAGAAGGTAGGATCCTAAAGATCAAGGAATCAAGGAAAGCAGCAGACCATGGGACCTTCCCATTCCCCTTCCAGGGCTGATTTTGGGCTGTTGTGCAGTCGCACAGTTGTGCTGAGTGTTTGTGCCCGGTGTCCGTTCCGATGTGTCAGTGCAGTTGTGCTGGGTATTTGTGCCTGGTTTGGCTTCTCATTGGCAGTGGCCTTCATAAATCAGTTATTAAATCCTTTATCACTCTTCCTCTTTCTCATTCTGAGATTTCCCTCCCATATATCCATCTCAAAATTGCAAAGTTATTCGTTTTTAAGTTTATTTATTTATTTTGAGAGAGTGTGTGCACAGTGTGTGTGAGCTGAGGAGGGGCAGAGAGAGAGAATCACAAGCAGGTTCTAGGGAGCCCAACATGGGGCTTGAACTCATGAACCATGAGATCATGACCTGAGCTGAAATCAGAAGTCAGATACCTAATCAATTGAGCCATCCAGGTGCCCCTCTTCAAACATTTTTATGTGACCATATAAGCATTATATGTACATTATTAAAAAATCATAAAATTATAAAGGAAAAAAATCAACCTTCCTATTAATGGTCAGGGAGAGCAATTTTTATGTATTTATTTATATTCTTTTTCTTTTCATATAAACATCAGAAATGAGATCGTATCCTACATTCCCTTTTATATCACTGAGTCTTATATTATTGAATTTCTTCTAAAACTGGGGTTAGCTACTTTCTTATGTAAAGTACCAGACGGCAACTTTTTTAGGCTTTGCATGCTGTGTGGTCTCGTAGCTACTCAGCTCTGATATTCATTGTAAAAGCAGCCATAGAAATATGTAAATAATTAGGTGTGGCAGTGTTCCAATAAAACTTTTATTTATGGACACCGAAATTCAAATCTCATGTCGTTTTCACATGTTGCAGAATATTACATTTGTTTTTATTTTTTTAACTATTTGAAAATATCAAATCATTCTTGGCTATGTGCTTGTGGTAGCAGGTTGGATTTGATCCTTGTACAACCAACAGCTTGCCAACGCTCATTGTACATTGTTGTCATTAGTTGCTGCATCATATTCTGTCTGTAGACAAACCCCAGAGCTTATTTAACCAAATTGTTATTTAGGTTGTTTCCAACTTTTCACTGTCACAGACATTATGATAAACAACCTTGTAATAAATATGAATGTACTTTTGGAATTTTTCCTTAGAAAATTCTTAGAAGTAGAACTATGGTGTCAGTGGGGAAGCAGATAAGCGTACGGAAGGATGCTCAACATCAAATGTCCTTGGGGAACTGCAGCTGAAGACAGCGAGATACCTACACGCCTATCAGAATGGCTAAAATCCACAACACTAAATGCTATCGAGGAGGTACAGCAACAGAAAATCTCATTGCTGGTGGGAACACAAGACAGCACAGCAACTTTGGAAAGCAGTTTGACCATTTCTTAGAAAGCTACATGGAGACTGACCATACAATCCAGCAGTCAGACTCTTTGACATTTTCCCTAGATTAATTGAAAAATTGTCCACACAGAAACCTGCACATGAATGTTTATAGCAGCTTTATTTGTAATCACCCCAAATTGGAAGCAAGCAAGATGTCTTTCTATGGGTAAATGTAGAAACAAACCATTGTATATCCATACAGTGGAACGTTATTCTGCTCTAAAAAATAAATAAGCTATTGGGGCACCTGGATTTTTCAGTCGGTTAAGCGTCCGACTTCAGCTCAGGTCATGATCTCACAGTTTGTGAGTTCGAGCCCTGCGTCGGGCTCTGTGCTGACAGCTTAGAGCCTGGAGCCTGCCTCGGATTCTGTGTCTCCTCCTCTCTCTGCCCCTCCCATGCTCATGCTCTGTCTCTTGTCTCTCAATAATAAATAAATGTTTAAAAAATTAAAAAAAATAAAATAAAAAATAAATAAGCTATCAGTCTACAAAAAGACATAGGGAAAACTTAAATGCATACTGCTCTGTATAAGAAGCCAATCTGAACAGGCTATATACTGTATGATTCCAACTATATCCCATTCTGGAAAAGGCAAAGCTAAGAGACAGTAAAATAATCAGTGGTTGTAGGGGTGCCTGGGTGGCTCAGTCGGTTGAGCAGCTGACTCTCAATTCTGACTCAGGTCACTATCTTACGGTTTGTGAGTTAGAGGCCCACATTGGGGCTCCAAGCTGACAGCTCGGAGCCTGCTTGGAATTCTCTCTCTTTCTCTCTCTCTGCCCTTCCCCTGCTCCTCTCTCTCTCTCACTCTCTCTCTGTCTCACAAAATAAATAAACATTAAAAAAAAATAATCAGTGGTTGTAGGAATTCAGTGGGAGGGAATGGTGAAGGGATTTTTAGGGTGCTGAAACTATTCTGTAATGGTACAAACCTGCCATTATACATTTGTCAAAATCCATAGAATGTACAACACAAAGAGTGAACCCTAAGATAAGCTATGGACTTTACTTGCTAACATATTGATACTAGTTCATCAGTTGCAACAATATGCCACACTAATGCAAGATGTAGATAATAGAAATGGAAACTGGGGGGTAGAGAGGGAAAGGGGGAAGGGTAGATGGGAACTCTATGCTTCCTGCTTAGTTTTTCTATAAACATAAAACTGCTCTGAAAACTAAAGCCCATTAATGAAATAACATATGCAAAGAAAATAATATATACTCATTGTAAAAGTTCTAAAGAACACAGAAGTATAAACTTAAAAAATGAAATCACCACCACCACCTCCACAGGTGCCCACTTGTAACAATTCAGTGTCCATCTGTAGAGACTTTTCTCTCCATATAAAATATATATGCATATGTTTTCCAAGACAGAACTTATATTATGAAATTTCTTTTTTATTTTGCTTTTTCTAAAACCTAACTATCATAAACATTTTTCCATGCCAGAAAATATAGATCTACCTAATTTTAACTGTTAACAGTAGTCTATTGTATAGTTCTATCATAATTAATTTTCCCAGTTCGTACTTATTGGTCATTTAGTTTGTTCACAAGGATTTTTTTTTTTATTACAAAGTAGGTTGTGTTGAAAGTCTTGTGCCTTTATCTTTTGAAGTTGGTTACTGCCAGTTTCCAAAGTGCCCTCTTGGAAGTTTACTCAAATTTATACTCCCCTTGTGTTATTTATGTACCAGCCTCCTAACACCCTTGCCAACTCTGGATGTTATCATTATTATTTTTTTTAATTCTAGCCATGGTCTTTCATTCACTGAGCACTAATAGTGGTGGTGAAGTTAGATTTTCTGTGTAAGTTGCCTGAATAGTGTCCACTTGAACATGCAGAAGCTTCAGATGTTTTCTGTATCTCTGGGGCCTAATCATCCTCTTCTTGTATTCCATGTTTTTTAGTTACGACAGTGGCCTGACTCATATACAAAGAAGTTCGAGCACCAAATCTACCCCATCACATTTTCGGTTGGAAACCCTCAGGAATGGAAGAAATTATTCAAACCGTGTGCTGCTCAGAGACTCTTTCTTCCGGTAGGAACACGAGCCTTTAATAAGGTGTTCTCAGGAGACAATTGCTCTTGCAAACATGGTGAAATTAACTGGTGTTAAACATTTTACTTAAAGCTAAAAATGTGTTTCTCTTGGATTCTGTAGTTGATTTTCTTACTCTTAAAGATATAGAGAAAGGGTTCTTGTGTGCAAGAAGTTGTCTTTCCAGGGGCACCTGGGTGGCTCAGTTGGTTGAGTGTCCGACTCTTGATTCCGTTCAGGTCATATTCTGACGGTTCGTGAGTTCAAGCTCCACATTGGGCTCTGTGCTAACTGTGCAGAACCTGCTAGGGATTCTCTGTCTCCTCACTGTCTGTCTCTTTCTGTCTCTCTTTCTCTCTCTCTCCCTCAAAATAAATAAATAAACTTAAAAAAAAGTTGTCTTTCCACAAGATTGAGGGACTGAGAGCATCCAAAGCATGTCTTGTATGATGAGTCTTTGTGATTATTATTATTTCTCTTATAACAATAACTATTGCCAGATGTAACCATGCTAGGGAATAGTTCAAAAAAGGCCCAGAGTTCTGGATCAGGCTTTCAGTTTTTAATTTTTTAATTGAATGCTTTTGTTACCTTTTTAAAAATCCTAAATAGAAGAATCACTGAAGATATATCAAAAATTTTTTTAATGTTTATTTTTGAGAAAGAGACAGAGCGCAAGTAGGTTAGGAACAGAGAGAGGGAGACACAGAATTCAAAGCAGGCTCGGAGCTGTCAGCACAGAACCCAAGGTGGGGCTCAAACTCATGAACTATGAGATCATGACCTGAACTGAAGTCAGATGGTTAATCATCTGAGCCACCCAGGTGCCCCTCACCGAAGATAGATCAACGCTGATGTCTATCATGGAGCAAAGATGGCAGCTTTGACTTATGAATTGCACTCTTGACATTTGTGACAGATTTGTGCTTTTGGCAAACATTTACTTGGTGCCCATTAAGTACTAGGCCTTGGGTTAGTGATGGCAATATGGTAATGAGCAAGTTAGCGATAGCCTTGCTCCCTTGGAGTTTGAGCCTAGCAGGGCACTGGACAGGTAATTGAAAGTATGATCTATGCTGAAGTCCCATGGTTATATGTAACCTGGGGTTCCGCACTGGTCAGAGAAAGGTCATAGAAGATTCTTTTGGGACGTTGCATTTATGCTGAGGCATGAACACCGGAGAAGTGGGGATCACTGGGTGGCAAGGGCCTGGTTGGCAATGAGAGAGAAGAGGGTATTAAGCAGATACAGTAATATGTTCAAAGGCCCTGAATTGGGAAGGAGCATGTTTGGGATAATAAAAGAAGGTAGAGTAACCAGAACATAGAGTGAATGAAGAGGCCAGTAGCAGTTGTATTGTCTGGTCTTTGTGTTAAGGACACTGAAAAGCCATTGACTGATCTCTAGCTTGGAAGTGGCATGATCTGACTTGTGTTTCAAAGAGGACACACTAGTTCATTGCAGTGTGGATGGTGGAATCGCTAGACCAGTTGCTGATGAGGTAGGCTATGGTGGGTGCCCTGAAGAAGGATTCAGAACCTCCCCAAGAAGTAGTATTTACCAGTCCTCGTGATTGGCTAGTAGTAAGAGTTGAGTTGGGAGAGTGCGGTGATAAGTATTTCACCCAGGTTTCTGACCTGAACAGATATTAAGGCTGATCTGTTTGAAATTGCCTATATTCAGCTATTGATGACCTTGTTATGGTTCATCCTACTTAATGGATGGTGGTCTTCGGAGAGATGGAAAAGGCAAAAGGGTGACCAGTTTTCATAGGAGGGAGATGAGTTTAATTTGGGTCCTATTTTGACTCAGAGGTACCTGGGAGATGGCCATACAGAAAAATCTCACCGTGTGTCGGCTTGAAATCCTAAATGGGAAGTTGGTCCTTTTAGCATTTCTTACCCAGAACCCGTGAGAAGAAAAAGGCCTGGTGGTCCTCTTGGTGTCTGTGCATGCTCACTCACTCATGAAATGGCCTGTTTGTCACATGCCATGGACCTTCATGTGAGGTGGGATTAACTGCGTAAAAGTGTGGGTAAGGAACAACTAATTTAAACTGGAACTAAAATCTGTGTGTTGGTAATGTAATAACTAATTACCATGTCAGAAGATGAGAAAAAAATGTCAGGTTTCTTTTCCTTATCTCTGTTTTAGGGGGGAAAATGTATTCAAAACCCAGGTTCCTATTGGAAAATTGTCTCTCCCACCTATCCAAAAAATATAAGCAAACCAGTAGAGCCACGTTTGAATTTTCCCTGACCTTGAGTTGTGCCTTTATTGCCACGATTAAAAAAACAAACCTACCACATGATGGTTTTCATTCATTCCCAGCTAAGTAAGCATTCCATTTTGAATGACAAATGAGTGCTGGTATTCCTTATCTGCTTTTGATAATGGAAACTAGCCCTCCTTAAAAATAATAAAGAGGGATTGTAGTTGACAGGACATTTACCTTCTCCAAGTCGTGTATCATAACAGCAGATTATGAGCATGGCATTTTGGGGCATCAGTAGAATGTATTGAACCTCAGGGTAATTTGAAGTAAAGTCTAGGTGATGTTTTCCTTGAAATTCATCTCTGTAAAACCAAATCAAATGTACTACTGAGCCAGCAGAGTGAAGATGGAGGTCCCAAAATGCGAACATTCTAGCAAGTGGTAGGTCAGTCGATTGAGAACCACAGTGTCACCCATATTCTGAGGCAGTGTCATCTACCCCAAGCCTGTAGAAATAAAACCCCTTCTCACATAAGATCTCACTATCAGAATAAGATCAGAGTACAAGTCTGCAACCAAAGCCTATTATTTTCTTCAGTACAATTAGTGGAATTCAGATCCCACCAATTCATGATTTATGAAGTCCCAGAAACCAGTGGACCTTTAATTTTCTATTTCTGTGAATAATGGTTCTAAGAGCAGGACCATTATTAGTGCAAAGTAAGCTCCAGCTGGCTTGTACTAGTAAGCTGTCTAAGATGCATACCACTTTCAGGTAGCTCAGAAGCTGAAAGTATTTAAAACAATCTGTCAATTAGAAATAAATCAAATCTGTTCATTCAAATTTATCCTAGAGTACTTTTCCCTTTTCCTTTAGTGACAGCCATAAAGCTTTCATTATGGTAAAAATAATGGAGTGTCATGAATTCATAATACCCTTCTCCCATTTAATTGGAACTACTGAGATTTTATAATGGCTCTATACATTTTGTTGCACACTCTGCCTCCTTGATTCCAAAAATCTACGTCCTCACTAATTGTGGTCTTCTGGGGACCCTAGAGATATTTAAAACATGACAGGGATCGTTGAATTGTAGAATCTTCAGAGACTTTATTGGCAAATGGCATCCATTGTGGAAATTTACATTAGGTTAAGGTGCTATGTAGTTCTCACTCGAGGAGAAAGGCCCCCTTTAACAAAGTTTTGATAAATTCCAAGATTGCAATAATGTCTCATGTCATTCTTGCTCCCAACACTTGGCCACAACCATCCATCTCAGAGGAAGAAGTTAGTGAAGGATATTGTCATGAGAGGTAGGATAAAATTGCTTACAGCCTTGACCTGTAAATTCTTCCTGAATTTTCTGGACATTTCGATATTTCTAACAAAGTTGACTCATCCTTTAATATTTCAAAGGCATACCATGACAAATAAATAGAAACCTTAGATTACCTAGGTTTTCTACATCACATCTCAAGTAGCAATATGTAATCTTTCCTTTTTCTGCTTACAGTTTGTTAAAGAGGTTTGTAACTGGTTCCAATATTTGGAAAACTGTATACTTACAAGAAATATTTTAAGGAGTCAGCTATAAGCTAATGGACAAGAGAGGTTACCTGACTTATAAGAACTTTCTATAATTAAGGTCAGGCCTCTGTGCTATTGTTAATATTATAACTCAGCATTAGCAGTTAACATTCAGGCTTCCTTGGAACCAGTGCTTTGGACGTCAACAAATACTGACAGATATATGAGAACATATTAAAAATTCTTAGTAAGAGGAACATCTATTAGAATCACTACAAATGGGGCGCCTGGGTGGCGCGGTCGGTTAAGCGTCCGACTTCAGCCAGGTCACGATCTCGCGGTCCGTGAGTTCGAGCCCCGCGTCAGGCTCTGGGCTGATGGCTCAGAGCCTGGAGCCTGTTTCCGATTCTGTGTCTCCCTCTCTCTCTGCCCCTCCCCCGTTCATGCTGTGTCTCTCTCTGTCCCAAAAATAAATAAACGTTGAAAAAAAAAATTAAAAAAAAAAAAAAGAATCACTACAAATGATGTCTCTGTATTTCATTAAACATTAAGAAGCCATAAATTATTAGGATAAGATGAGCTATCAAAAAGATCCCTTGAAAATGACCCTCGATCCCAGTTTGGTTGAACAAGCTTTCCACACTCCTTATCGTTTACTCACACACTATTAAAAGCTTGACATTCAGGATATTAGTTACAACTCTTGGTTACCTGTGAAAAAACTCAACTCCCAAGTAGCTAAAGAAAGAAGGAAATTTTTTGGCTTAACTGACAGTGAAATGCAGATGATCCCAAGCATAGGACTGATCTGGGGGCTCACATATGTCACCCAGGCTCTGAGTGCCTCTCCCTCAGTCCTTCCAGGGCTCACTCCAGGAGTATAATGATTGCTTGAAGCAGCCTGAGATCCAAATGCTAGAAGCTTAGCCTAGTAGAAAAAGCAGAAAAAGCAGAAAGGGTGGCTACTTCCAAAATGGTGGCAGAAGAACTCTGTGCAAATGTTCCCCAGAGAGATAGGCATAAGTGGTAAAAATTATTTTTAAAGCAACTATCTAGAATCTTTGGACATTATGATAAGGACCTAAGCAAATAAAGAAACAGATTATTCAAGAAAATCTACTAATGTAACCAAATCCAAGCTTGCTTTGCTCGCTACATAACAGACCCATAATCTAGAGGCAAGATATTAGGGTAAGTAAAGTGACTTTATTTGGAAAGCCAGAAAACCAAGGGGATGCAGACCATTGTCCTAAAGAACCATCTCCCCTTGGCAGGAAATTTGAGCTTCTTTTATGTTGTTAGCAAAAGAGGGAACTGAGAGGGAATTGGAGTCCAAAGATGACTGATGTCTGTAGATATCTGAAGAAGGTGGTGTAACTTCTTTGTCCTTGGTCAGTGATCTTTGTGTACAGGAATCTGGTCATGTCATTCCTGTGAATGTTAAGCATATTATAGTCATTTCTGTATGTGCTTCCCTATCTCCTCAGGTAAGGTAGATTTTGGGTAGAAAGCAGTGTTTCCAAATCTTAGCCGTAAGCAAAATGTCTTCGCTGATTAACATGGCTACCTCTAGGGCTAAAGCAGAAGTTTCTAAGCTTCCGTCACACTAGCAAGGGAAATAGAAGCAACATGGAGTCAGACATGCTGGTTTTCTCCCTGTTACAGTAAAACTTGGTAAGAAAGAGGGAGAGTCTGTGACATTTGAACCTCTCTCTGGTCTCCCCTTCCAACTCAGCATGATGGAATGTCAACTCTGGGCAATTCAGTCAAGAATACAGGGATACTCTCTCCCCAGCTCCTGGTTGAGAGATACGGTATTAACTTAGGGAGGGCAGGCCATGAGGAGTTCTCATCTCTACAGCTATGTATCACAGAGCTTAAATTCCAGGCAAATGTAGCCAACATCCTGGGGCTTCCTTAATTAAGAGGAAGCTGGTACCTTCATGAGAGCAACAAACTAAACTATAAGCTAGTTAGTTTACCAGGGAGAACAGGGAAAGAGACAGATAAAAAGTGCCTTCTTGGTGCCAGAACAACGTTCAAAGACTGGCCTCAATAACTATCCCTGCAAATAAGCCTAAATTGAATTGGATCAGATGGAGGAGCACTTAGTGCCTCAAAAACAATTAGCTGGCAGTTAGTGGAGGGTAATAGCTGGGTGTAATATCATCAGAGGTAGACAGCTTAACAGAAAGATTAGAGAGTCAGTCAAAAAGAGGTGATAAAACCACTATCATTTCAGGATGGCTGTGTGCATGCCCCAGGCTGCACCCACTGAGTAACAATACCACCGGCTGCATAGAGTGGGTGAAGTGGACTTTCCTAAAATAGTCCAGGCAAGATTCTAAACAAATGAATAAATAAATAAACATCAAAGGGTGCCAGGGTGGCTCAGTCAGTTAAGCGTCTGACTTCAGCTCAGGTCATGATCTTGCGGTTCGTGAGTTCAAGCCCTGCATCGGACTCTTTGCTGACAGCTCAGAGCCTGGAGCTTGCTTCAGATCTGTGTCTCCCTCTCTTTCTGCCCCTCCCCTGATTGCTTGCTCTCTCTCTCTCAAAAATAAATAAACATTAAAAAAGTTTTTAAAAAAGAAATAAAAAACATCAATAAGCCATGTAGGTTGGAGTTGCTAAAATATATTATCTAAAACATCCTATCATACTATAATACATTAACATGCTAAATACGTCATCCATGTTTTTTCATCAAAAAAATTTGAGGCAAAGAAACGGAAAACTGTGACTCATTCACAGGAAAAAATGCAAGCAATAGAAAATGCCTGTGATAGGACCCAGATGTCAGAATTTAATAGAAAAAGACTTCACCCCTTGGGGGCCAGGCCTCGCTCTGGTCACCTGATGGGGTCTCATCCCTAGGGACATAGTACAGCCCTGGGGCTCTGCTGGTGTGGGCTCAGGACCTGTGGATACCAGCCTGATTCCTGAGGGTCTGACCAGGAGGTAGGGACATCACCACCACTTGGGACCCCAGCTCTCCCCAGCTGTCAGTAATTAAAAGCAATCTAACACGCATACACACGCACACACAAATAACAAACGACTTCAAAGCAGCCATTATGTTTTCAAGCAACAAAAGGGAACCATACTTAAGTAAAGTAAGCTATGATGACAACATTTCATAAAACTAAGAATATCGGTAAAAAGATGAAACTTATTTTTAAAAACAGCCAAATGGAACTTCTGGAGTTAACAGTTACAATAATTGAAATGAAAAGTCATTAAAGGAGCTCACAGCAGGTTTGAAATTGAAGTAGAAAGAATTGGTAAATTTGCAGATAGATCAATAAAGGTCATGCAATCCAAGGAACAGAGAAAAATAATGATTAAAATTGACCAGAAACTGAGAGAAATGTGCAACACATAAAGCAAGTGAGCATATGCATGATGAGAGTGCCAGAAGGAGAGGGGAAAGAGAGAGAGGAATAGAAAAAACTATTTGAAGAAATAATGGTTGAAAACGTGCCAATTTGATGAAAAACTATCTACCCATCAAAGTCCACAGAACTCTAAGTAAGATAAACT
This sequence comes from Acinonyx jubatus, assembly GCF_027475565.1. Classification (NCBI taxonomy): domain Eukaryota; kingdom Metazoa; phylum Chordata; class Mammalia; order Carnivora; family Felidae; genus Acinonyx; species Acinonyx jubatus. The sequence goes on along the minus strand of NC_069383.1, from coordinate 126,477,052 downwards.
CAAGGAGGTCCGCATGAAGACAAATCATAATAAAGATCCTGAAAGACAAGTCTTAAAAGTAACAAGAGAAAAACAACTTGTTACATACAAGGGAACTCCATTAAGATTGACAGCAAATTTCTCATTAGAAACTGTGGAGGCCAGAAGGCCATGGGATGACATATTTGAAGTGCCAAGGGGTGGGGGGAAACTGCCAACCAAAAATCGTATATCTAGCAAAACTGTTTTAAAAATGAAGGTGAGATAGGCTGTGTGCCCAACAGTCCTCTGGGTCTGTTTCTTGCTTCAACGGGGTTTGGATGGAATAGACCCAGGCATGCCTCTTCTACCAGCCTCCTACCACCCTCCAAATTTTTTTCAGTCTCAACCTTCAGAGCCATCTTCTCAGCTACCCTCTGCCTCCGGGACCAGCCAACACCCTGTACTGAGCTTAGCTCCTTATTAGCAATCAAATATGAACTCTCAGATTCATCAGAATTGTTCCGCAGAAGTGGATGCTGCTGTCAACCACCTGGTCAGCATGGATCTACCGGCCTCCTACACCTACCTCTTTCTGGGCTTCTATTTCTGCAAAGATGTAGCTCTGGGGGGCATGGGCCATTCTTTCCACAAGTTGGCTGAAGTAGAATGAGCCTACTGAGCTGTCCCTTGAAGATGCAAAACCAGCACCGCAGCCATGCCCAGGATGTGCAGAGGCCATCCCCAGATGAGTGGAGTAAAACCTTGGATGCCATGGAAGCAGCCCTTGTTCTGAAGAAGACCTGAACCAGACCCTTTTGGATCTGCATGCCCCGGGTTCTGCCCACGCAGACCCCTATCTCTGTGACTTCCTGGAGAACCACTTCCTAGATGAGAAGGTGAAACTCATCAAGAAGATGGGCGACAAGCTTTCTAACCTCCCCAGGATGGGCTGGGCAAGTATCTATTTGAAAGGCTCACACTTAAGCATGACTACGAACTGCTCAAGCCCAGCAGCCTTTGAGGGGCCCTCTGGCATCCCTGTGGTGTGGGGACTTATGCCTGAGCCTCTTCCTGAGGCCACAAGGCAGCTTTTAAACCACCCTGGAGCCTTGAGGCCTCTCCCAACCCTCTCCCAAGCCATGCACCAAATGGAAACAATAAAACTTTTCACAGAAAAAAAAAAAAAAGAAGAAGAAGGAGAATGGGAAGGTAAAATTGAGTCATTCCCAAATAAAGAAAACTGAGATAGTTTGGTGCTAGCAGAACTGACTTATAAGCAATACTAAAGAAAGTTCTTCATGCTAAAAGCAAATGAGTCCAGACAGTAATTCAAAATCACTTCATAAAAAAGAGCCTTAGTAAAGGCAATTATATAGAAAACATTATAATGAATATTTCTTTTCTTAGTTCTTTTTAAAGTAATTTCTGCACCCAGTGTGGAGCTTGAACTCATAACCCTGAGATCAAAAGTCACATGCGTTACTGACTGAACCAGCCAGGCACTCCTATAATGAATATTTCTTATCATTTATTCTCTTAATTTACTTTAAAAACAATTATATAATACAATATGTATGTAACTGTATTGTTGGGACTGTAACATAGAAATGTAATGTATTTAAAAATAATAGCACAAAGGTGGTTGGAGTTGAGCAAAGTTGTGGGGGATAACAAAATGATAACAGAGAGTAACTCAAATCCACAGGAACAAATGAAGAAAATCAGAAATGGTAGAAGAAGGTTAATATAACAAACTCCATAAATATATCCTTGTTCTCCTTCATCTCCTAGCTTCTTTAAAACACGTACAATTACATGAAGTAGCAATTACAACAGTATATTACTGGGTTTGTGACAGGTATGGATGCAATACATACAACAATGACATCACAAAATGGAGACAAGAGAATAGAGTTATATAGGACTGACATTAGTGTACCTTACTGGAATTAAGTTAGTATAAATCTGAAGCATATTTTGATAAGATATATATGGTAAGCCCGGGAGCAACCACTGAAGAAAAATATGGTAAAAACAAATCACTATCTTAAAATGTTACATTAGAAAATATCTACTCAATGCAAAAGAAAGCAGTAAAGGAAGAGTATGGGAACAAAAGAGACAGGAGACATATTGAGAAGAAAAAGTAAAATGGCAGACATAAATTCAACTATATCAATAACATTAAATGAGAGTGGATAAAACAATCCAATCAAAAGGCAGAAATTGCCAGAGATAGGTAATAAAAAAAAACAAAACATAATGTGCTATGTACAGGAAACATACCTTAGGTTCAAAGATACAAATAGGTTAGAAGCAAAATGATGGAAAAAGATGTCAATCAAACAGCAAGCACAAGATAGCTGGAGTGGCTATACTAATATCAGACAGAACAGAACTGAAAAAAAATTGCTAGAGGAAAACAGGCACATTTTATAATGCTAAAAACATTAACCCACCAAGAAGATATAACAATTATAAATATACAACATGAAGCCTAAACTGACAGAATTCGAGGGAGAAATAGGCAGTCCACCAATAATAATGGGAGACTTTAATGCCCACATTCAATAATGGGTTTCAATAGGTAGATCATCAACAAGGAAATAGACCTGAACAATACTTAAAAGCAATTGGACCAACAGATACCTATAGAGCCCTCCACCCAAGACCGGTAGAACACACGTTCTTCTGAGTGCATATGGAACATTCCCATGGCAGACCACATGTTAGGCCACAAAACAAGCCTCAATGAATTAAAGAGGACTGAAGTCACGTAAAGTATGTTCTCTGACCACAGTGGAATGAAATTAGAAGTCATTAAGAGAAAGAAATTTGGGAAACTCAAAAATAATGTGGAAATTAAACAACACACTCCTAGATAACCAATGGGCCAAAAAAGAAATTACAGAAAAAATTAGAAAATACTTTGAGATAAATGAAAATAAGCATACCAAAACTTATGAGAGCAGCTGAAACAGTACTTAGATGGACATTTATAGTTGTAAACTGCTGCATTACAAATGAGGAAAGATTTTAAATCAATATTTTAACCTTCTACCTGATACACTTGAAAAAGAATTAACCAAATCCAAGCAAGAGCAAGGAAGGAAAGAGTAAAGATTAGAGTAAAAAATAATGAAGTAGAGAATAGAAAAGGAATAGGGATAACAACAGAACTGAAAGTTCGTTCTTTGAAAAGATCAACAAAATTGATAAACCTGTAGCTAGACTGAACAAGAGAGAAAAAGAAGACTCAAATTACTGAAGTCAGGAATGAAAGAGGGGAGATGAATACCAACATTAGTGATATAAAAAGAATTGTAAAGCAACAGTATAAAAAACTGTATGATAGTCAGTTAGATAACTTAGATGAAATGGACAACTTTGAAAATGACAACTCAGCACACAGCCCCAGGTGGGGCTCAAACTCACAAATGGTGACATCATGACCTGAGCCGAAGCTGGACGCTCAACCGACTGAGCCACCCAGGCGCCTCTGGTAGAGGTCATTTCAGAGAATGAACCCCAAAGGCAAAAGTTAAAGGGTAAAGACTGACCGTTCTGATCGTCTATTCTTTAATAATCTGTGCAAACAGTAAGAAAGTACTTTTGGGGAGCCTGGGTGGCTCACTTGGTGAGCGTCCGACTTCAGCTCAGGACTAGATGGTTTCGTCGGTGAGTTCTACCAAACCTTTAAATAATTAATACAAATTGTTTCCAATGTCTTTCAAAAAAAAAAAAAAATAGAAAGAAAAGAAGTAAATATGTCCCAACTCACTCTATTAGGCCACATATTAACCTGTTACCAAAACCATGCAGTGACATCACAAGATATCAGACCAATTACAGACCAATTACTCATGAATGTAAAAATTCATGAGATGGAAAAATCCTCAAGAAATACTACCATAGAAAATCCAGCAACTCAAAAACGGATTATACACTATAGCTAAGTGGGATTATCCCCAGGGATACAAAGTTGGTTTAACATAGTAAAATCAATTGATGTAATATAATATGTAAACAGAATAAAGACAAAAAGGTCATGAATATCTCAATAGATGCAGAAAAAAACTGACAAAATCTAGTACCCTTTATGAAAAAAAAAACAACACATTCAACCCTAAGAATAGAAGAGAACGTTCTCAACCTGATGTAGGGCTTCTATAAAAACTTCACAATTGGTGTTATACTTAATGGCAAAAGACTGAATTCTTTATCTCTAAGATCAGATTAAAAAATAGTTAAATGCTCTCAAAATTTCTTTTATTTATTTATTTATTTATTTATTTATTTATTTATTTATTTATTTTAGAGAGAAAGACTATGCACACACACACACACACGCTTGCATGAGCATGGGAGGGGCAGAAGGAAAGAGAATCTCCAGCAGGCTCCACACTCAGCATGGAGCTCTATGCAAGGCTCGATCTCAGGACTGTGAGATCATGACCTGAGCTGAAATCAAGAGTTGGATGCTTAATTGATTCAGCCACCCAGACGCCTCTATGCTCTCAAAATTTCTATTCAGCATTGTAGTGAAAGTTCTAGTTGGGGCATTCAGGCAAGAAAATGGAATAGAATGAATTCTGATGTGAAAGAAAGAAGTAAAACTATCTCTATTGTCAAATGACTTCATATCATATATAGAAAATCCTAAGGAATCAACTTAAAAAACAACTAGCATTAATACACAAATTAAGTGGGGTGCCTAGGTGGCTCAGTCGGTTAAGCATCCATCTTCAGCTCAGGTCATGATCTCATGGTTTGTGGGTTCGGGCCCCGCATCAGGCTCTCTGCTGACAGCTGGCTTCGGATTTTGTCTCCCTCTCTCTTTGCTCTTCCCCCACTCACACTCCAAGTGTCTTCCCCCAAAATAAATAAATATCAATACAAATTTAAAAAATAAACAAATTTAGTAAGGTTGCAAGATACAAAACCAAGACACAGAAATAAATTGTATTTCTAAACACTTCCAATGAGCAATCCCGAAATAAGATTAAGAAAACAATTCCATGTATAATGACAAAAATAATAAAATGCCTAAGAATAAATTTAACAAAATGAGTGTAAAATCTGTACTCTGAAAATTGTAAGAGTCGTTGAAAGAAATTGAAGAAGAGTTAAATGGAAAGACAGCTCATGTTCATAGATCAAAAGACTTAATATTGTTAAGATGGCATTAGTCCTCAACATTGTCTACAGAGTCAGTGCAGTCTTTAGCAAAATCCCACCTGACTTCAGTGCAGAAATTGACAAGCTGATCCTAAAATTCATACAGAAATGCAAGGAACTATAGTGTCAGTAAGCTTCTAGCCAGGCTAACTAAATAAAAAAGAGAAAGGACACTAATTATTATTATTAGAAATGAAAGAGGAGACATCATTAGTACAGATTTATTTTGATGGACATTAAAAGTTTAATAAAAAAAATACTAACATTTCTATGACCACAAATTTGATAAGTTAAATGAAATGGATTGATTCCTTGAAAGACACAAACTATCACAACTCACACAAGAAGAAATAGATGATCTGAATAACCCTGTGCCTATTAAAGAAATTGAATCAATAATTAATACCTTACAAACAGAAAGTACCAGGGCCACATGGGTTTGCTGGTGAATTCTATCAAACATTTAAGGACGAAGTTATACCAGTTCTCTACAATCTCTTTCAGAGGATAGAAGAGGGAATACTTCCTAACTCATTATATGAGGCCACCGTTGCTCTAATGCAAAACTAGACAAAACGATAATAAGGGAACTATAGACTAATTATCTCTCATTAACACAGATGCAAAAATCCTCAACAAATTATTAGCAAATCAAATCCAAAAAAGCATAGAAAATATTATACACCTTAACCAAGTGGGATTTATCCCAGGTATGCAGGGCTGGTTCAGCATTAAAAAGTCAATTAACAAGGTGCCTGGGTGGCTCAGTCAGTTGGGCGTCCAACTTCAGCTCAGGTCATGATCTCGCTGTCTGTGAGTTCAAGCCCTGCGTCAGGCTCTGGGCTGACGGCTGGGAGCCTGGAGCCTGTTTCAGATTCTGTGTCTCCCTCGCTCTCTGCCCCTCCCCCACTCATGCTCTGTCTCTGTCTCTGTCTCTGTCTCTCTCTGTCAAAAATAAATGAACATTTAAAAAAATTGTTTTAAAAAGTCAATTAGCGTAGCCCATCACATCAACAGACTAAAAGAGGGAAAGTACATGATCTTATTAATAGATGCAGAAAAAACATTGACAGACTTCAACATTTATTCATGATAAAAACTGTCAGTAAACTAGGAATTAAAGGGAACCTTATCAACTTGATAAAAAACTGTCTATAAAAATCCCTACAGCTGGGGCATCTGGGTGGCTCAGTTGGATGAGCGTCCAGCTTCAGCTCAGGTCACAATCTCATGGTTTGTGAGTTTGAGCGTTGCATTGGGCTCTCTGCTGTTAGCACAGAGCCTGCTTCACATCCTCTGTCCCCTGCTGTCTACTCCTCCCCTACTCACACACTCTCTCTCAAAAATAAATAAATAAACATTAAAAAGAAACCCAACAGCTAATTTTGTACTTAATGGATCTTACAAAGTAAGCTTTAGGACCTTAATAGGATAGGGAGACTCAATATTGTCAAGATGTCACTCCTTCCCAAGACAATTTATAGATTCACCTCAATTCCAGTCAAAATCCTACCAAGTTACTTTACAAATATAAACAATCTGTAAAGTTCTTATGGACAGGCAAAAGGCTCAGAATATCCAATACAGTGTTGAAAGAGAAGAACAAAGTTGCGTAACCGATGCTACGCAGCTTTAAGACTTACTCTCAAGCTATAGTAATCAAAACAGAGTAGTATAGGCAAAAGAATAGACAAATAGATCAATGAAACAGAATAGAGAGTCTATAAATAGACCCCCATAAATACAGTCAACTGATCTTTGACAGAGGAGCAATACAATGGAACAAAGATAGTCTCTTCAACGAATGGTGCTGGAACAAATGGATATCCATATACAAACTGATAAATATAGATGCAGACCTTACATACTTCACAAAAAGTAACTCAAAATGGGTCAGATACTGAAGTGTAAAATGCAAAACTATAAAACTCCTGGAAGATAACATAGGAGAAGACCTAGATGACCTTGGGTACCATGGTGGCTTTTTAGATATAATGTCAAAGACATGATCCATGAAAGAAACCATTGATAAGATGGACTTTGTTCAGTTTAAAAGCTTCTGCTCTGTGAAAGACAGTATCATGAGAGTGGGAAGACCAGCTATAGGCTGGAAGAGAATATTTGCAAATTTCTGATAAAGGATTATTATCCAAAATATACCAAAAACTCTTTAAAACTCAACAATAAGAAGCAACCTAATTTTTTTAATATATGAAATCTATTGTCAAATTGGTTTCCATACCACACCCAGTGCTCATCCCAAAAGATGCCCTTTTCAATGCCCATCACCTACTCTCCCCTCCCTTCCACCCCCCATCAACCCTAAGTTTATTCTCAGTTTTTAAGAGTCTCTTAAGAAGCAACCTAATTTAAAAATGGGCCAAAGACTGGGGCGCCTGGGTAGCTCAGTCAGTTAAGCGTCCGACTTTGGCTCAGGTCATGATCTCACAGTTCGTGGGTTTGAGCCCTGCGTTGGGCTCTGTGCTGGCAACTCGGAGTCTGGAGTCTGCTTTGGATTCTATCTCCCTCCCTCTCTCTCTCTGCCCCTCCGCTGCTTGCTCTCTCTCTCTCTCAAATATAAATAAACATTAAATTTAAAAAAATGGGCAAAGACTTTAATAGACACCTAATCAAGGAAGATGTACAGATGGCAAATAAGTATATGAAAAGATGCTTTATATAGTATGTCATCAGAGAAGTGCAAATTAAACCAATAATGAGATACCACTACACATATGTTAGAATGGCCAGAAGGAACGCTGGTGTTACCAAATTCTGATGAGGGGGTGGACCAACAGGAATCCTCATGCCTTGCTGGTGGGAATGAAAAAATGGATGGGGTGCCTGGGTGGCTCAGTCGGTTAAGCATCTGACTTCGGCTCAGGTCACGATCTCATGGTTCGTGAGTTCAAGCCCCACATCTGGCTCTGTGCTGACAGCTAGCTCAAAGCCTGGAGCCTGTCTTTGGATTCTGTGTCTCCCTCTCTCTCTGTTCCTCCACTGCTCGTGCTGTCTGTCTGTCTGTCTGTCTCTCAAAAATAAAAACATTGAAAAATTAAAAAAAAAAAAAAAGAAAAGAAAAATGGTGCAGCCACTTTGGAAGATAGTTTGGTGGTTTCTTGCAAAACTAAATGTACCTTTACCATGGGACCCAGCAGTTGCACTCTTGGTATTTACCCAAAGTAGCTGAAAACATGCCCACACAGTAACCTGTACTTAGATGTTTAGAGCAGCTTTATTCATAATTTTGAAAACTTGGAAGCAACCAAGATGTCCTATGGCAGGTAAATGGATAAATAAACTGGACACATCCAGATAATGGGATATTATTGAGTGCTTAAAAAGAATTGAGCTATCAAGCCCTGAAAAGTCATGGAGGAAACTTAAATGCATATTACTAAGTGTAAGAAGCCTATCTGAAAAAGCTACACATTTTTGATTTCAGCTATATGACTTTCTGTTAAAGGCAAAAAGCTATGGAGACAATGAAGATGTTTGCCTGGTTGGGGGGCAGCCAGGGTAATGAATGAACAGGCAATGCACTGAGGGTTTTTAGGGCAGTGATAATATTCTATATGGTATTACACTGGTATATATATGTAACTATACCTTTGTCCAAACCCAAGAATGTACAACACCAAAAGTTAACCATCATGTAAAGTATGTACTTGGGGTTATTATGATATGTCAATGTAGGTTCATACTTGGTAACAAATATACCATTCTGGTGAGCGATGTTGATAATAGAGGAGACTATGCACGTGTAGAGACAGGAGATATAACAGAAATCTCTGTACTTTCTCTTAATTTTGTTGTGTACCTGAAACTGCTCTTAAAAATAATCTTTATTAGAAAGAAAGAAAGAAAGAAAGAAAGAAAGAAAGAAAGAAAGATGGAGGGAGTGAGGAAGGAAGGAAGGAAGGAAGGAAGGAAGGAAGGAAGGAAGGAAGGAAGGAAGGAAGGAAGGAGAACTCAAGGGACCCAAAATATCCAAAACCAACCTGGAAAAGGTGAGCAAGTTTGAAAGATTCTCACTTCCTGATTTTAAAATTTACTACTAAGGTACAGTAACCAAGCCAAAGCAGTACTGGCATAAGGATAGACATATAGAGCAATGGAAGAGAATTGAGTCCAGAAATGAATTCTCATAGTTACAGATTCATTCAATGGAGAAATAGTAATCTTTTCAACAAATGGTGCCAGGAAAACTGAATATCCACATGCAAAAGAATAAAGTTGTATTCCCTACCTCATGCCATATTAAAAAAATTAATTCAAGTGGATCAAAGACCCATATAGAAGAGCTAAAAATGGAAAAGTCTTAGAAGAAAATACAGGAGTAAATCTTCAGGACCTTCAATTAGACTGTGTTTTTTTTTGTTTGTTTTGTTTTAATATATGATACCAAAAACCCATGGAACAAAAGAAAAACTGGATATTTGGACTACATCAGAATTGAAAACTTCTGTGCTTCAAATAAGACCATCAAGAAAATATAAAGAAAGACATCCACAAAATGGGAGAATATATTTGCATATCACATATCTGATAAGGAACTTGTTATAAATAATTCTTACAACTCAATAATAAAAAGATAAATAGCCCAATTAAAACATGGGCAAAGGATCTGAATAGACATGCCTCCAGAGAAGATATAAAAAGAGGAAATATACATATAAAAGATGCTCAATATCATTAGTCATCAGGGGAATGAAATCAAAACCACACTGAGATGCCACTTCACCCCACTAGGATGGCTGTAATCAAAAAGACATTATAACAAATGTTGGCAAGGATGTGGATAAACTGGAAGCCCTGTGCACTGCTGGTAGGAATATAAAATGGTGCAGCTGCTTTGAAAAACAGTCTGCCATTTCCCCAAAAGATTAAACGTAGAGTTACCCAATGACTCAACAACTCCACTTCTACATAATGAAGAGAAATGAAAACATATGTACACAAATATTCATAGCAGCGTTGTTCCTAAGAGATAAAAGATGGATACAACCCAAAAAGATGGATACAATCCATCAACTGTTGACTGGATAAATAAAATGCATTATGCGTGTGAAATGGAATAGTACTTGGCAGGAAATAGAAATGAAGTAAGTATTATTGATACATGCTACAGTGTGGGTGTGCTTTGAAAGCGTGCTAAATGAAAGGAGCCATTCAAAAACAACACATATTGTATGATTCCATTTGTATGAAATGTACTGAATAGGCAAATCTATTTATAAAGATAGTAGATTAGTGCTTGCCTAGGGCTAATCAGGATGTGGAAAATAGGGAGTGACTGCTAATGTGTACAGAATTTCTTTTTGACATGCTGAAAATGTCCGAAAAGTAGATTATGATGATGTTCAGCAATCAAAAAGAATGAAATCTTGCCATTTGCAGCAACAAGGATGGAACTAGAGTGTATTATGCTAAGCAAAATTAGTCAGAGAAAGACAAATATCATATGACTTCACTCATATGTGGAATTTAAGATACAAAACAGATGAGCATGAGGGAAGGGAAGCAAAAGTGATATAAAAATATAAAAACAGGGGCTCCTGGGTGGCTCATTCAGTTAAGCGTCCGACTTCGGCTGAGGTCATTATCTTGCAGTTTATGAGTTTGAGCCCTGTGTCGGGCTCTGTGCTGACACCTCAGGGCCTGGAGCCTGCTTCAGATTCTGTGTCTCCTCCTCTCTCTGCCCTTCCCATGCTCATGCTATCTCTCTCTCTCTCTCTCTGTCTCTCAATAACAAATAAACGTTAAAAAAATTATATATATATATATAATATATATATAATATATATTATATATATATAATATATATTATGTATATATTATATATATATATATATATATAGACAAGGAGGGGGACAAAACACAAGAGACTCTTAAATACAGAGAACAAACAGTATTGCTGGAGGAGTTGTAGGGGAGGGGATGGGCTAAATGGGCAAGGGGCATTAAGGAGGACACTCACTGAGATGAGCACTGAGCGTTATATGTATGGGATGAATCACTGGATTCCACTCCTGAAATCATTACTGCACTATATGCTAACTATTTGGATGTAAATTAAAAAAAAAAAAAAGATTGGGATGATGTTGCACCACTCTGTGAATATATTAAAAACCATTGAATTGTTCACTTTAAATGGATGAATTGATATGTAAATTATATTTCAGTAGAGCTATTAGAAATCAAAAGCATGGTACTTAATAACTGTCATAAAAATTCTGGGGTAGGAGCAACGAGGTGGCTCAGTCAGCTAAGTGTCCGACTCTTGATCTGGGCTCAGGTCATGATCTCACAGTCATGAGGTTAGTCATGAGATCATGCCATACATCGGGCTCTGCCCTGAGCATGGGGCCTGCCTAAGATTCTCTCTTCCTCTCCATCTTACTCTGCACGTCTCCTGCTTGCTCATGTTCTCTCTGTCTCTGTATTTCAAAAATAGAAAAAAAATCCTGTGGTATATTGTGATTGCCCCTGAATGGCTCATGTGCCCATCCCTGAATAATCATTATGGCCAGAAAGGTAAGATACTCTGATTAGCCCAAGTTAAGTCACATTATCATCCATGGGCAACAGGGGCCACCTACATGTGAACCACAGGTATTTGATTTTTTCACAGGAGAGAGGGTTGTTCTTCTCAGAAGATGAAGGAAGATATGCTGGAGAGGCCAAACAACAGATTATTATCTGAGTTAAAAATGAGTAGTTCTTGGGACGCCTGGGTGGCTCAGTCTGTTGAGCATCCGACTTCGGCTCAGGTCATGATCTCGCGGTCTGTGGGTTCGAGCCCCGCGTCAGGCTCTGTGCTGACAGCTCAGAGCCTGGAGCCTGCTTTGGATTCTGTGTCTCCCTCTCTCTCTGCCCCTCTCCCACTCATGCTCTGTCTCTCTCTCTCTGTCAAAAATAAATATACGTTAAAAAAATTTTTTTTAAAAAGAATGACTTGTTCTATAACATCTCTTCTCAAGCCTTCAGATAGGCCCTTTTACTTTGTTAGGATAAAGAATATATATATGGTAGGGCCTTTAAGAAACTTAATAGCCACAGTACTAGGAAGCATGTAATGGAGATAGAAATTAATTTGAGATATATCAAGGCAATATGGTGTGGTTGTTAAAGCTATAGACTCTAAAGCAGCCCAAATATGTTCAGATCTTGCTTATGCCACTTACTGCTGTGTAACCTGAGGAAATTACTTTTCTTTGCCTGAATTTATTCATCTGTAAAATGGGAATAAGAATATTGCCAACTCACAACAATAAATTTGTAAATAAAATTGTAAAAATTTTAGTTAATACATTTAACATCCTTAAGAATTGTGCCTGGCACATAGTAAGTGTGAGCTTCTATTTTTATTATAGTTAGTGTCATTTTAAGGACTGATATGTGGCAGGAAGCTACTGAGATTATTAACTTTTTTCGCAAAGGGACCTTATCTTGGCTAATAGCAACAAAATTTTTTTTGGTCTATTTGGCCAAGCCATAACCAACACAGAACAATTGGAACATACCTCAGCAGAGAACACCACTGTTATAATATCAGACACACTGTAGAAAATTGTCTTTTTGTCCCCAACATGATTACCCTCCTAGTAGTTCTGGAATTATCATGTTTGTTATGAAGCATAAGAATCATAACTCATATTTGTTGAGTACCTACTATAATTCTCTGGCTGCAAGCAATCAAAATTGATTCAGACTGAGTTAATAAAAACCCAGAGATCACAAGACATTTGAAGAAACTCTAACAGAAATGACAAAGGTCAAAACAAATAAAGAGAAATTATCAACTTAGAGAAAATAATATATGCAGGATAAATAAAACTTCTAAAGAAATTATCATTAGTATCCTCAGAGAAAGAAGATTATTACATGAAGAAGCATAGGATTTTGGGGGGGGGGGGCGGGGAGAGCATGTAAGCAGGACAGGGGTAGAGGAATAGGAAGAGAGAGAATCTTGAGCAGGCTGCACGCTGGGTGTGGAGCCTGATGTGGGGCTCAATCTCATAACTGTGATATCATGACCTGAGCAAAAATCAAGAGTTGGACACTTAACTGATTGAGCCCCAAGAAGCATAGGATTCTATAAAAAATTAAACATTTAGAGACTAAAACCAAAATGTTTATAAATTCAAATGTGTAGGGGCACCTGGGTGGTTTAGTAGTTTAAGTGTCTAACTCTTGATTTTGGCTCAGGTCATGATCTCATGGTTTGTGAGTTTGAGCCCCATGTTGAGTTCTGTGCTGACAGTGTGGAGCCTGCTTGGGATTCTCTCTCTCCCTCTCTCTCTCTCCCCTCCCCTGCTCACTCTCTTGCTCTCTCTCAAAATAAATAAAAATTTGATAGCAGACATGAGCAACTCAATACAAAAACTGCAGAAAAAGTTGAGGAAATTGTTCCAAAAGTAGAGTGATAAACAATAAAAACCAATGAGATGGAGAATAGCTGTGAAATGAACAGAAAATTAGAGGAAAGATCCAATATATGAACAATAGTAGTTCTGAAAAGTGACAATAGAGAGCACAAAGGATAGGAATCAACATTGAAATTAATTCCAAGAAAATTTCTTACAACAGCAAGACATAGATTTCCAGGTTGAGGGAACCACCAAAAGACTATTACATTAAATGAAAAAAAGTCATACATCATGAGGTAGATTGGCTTCAATTTTCAGGGTTCCAGTCCAAGATGGCAGTATAGGAGCCTCTTGAATTCACCTTCTCTCATGGACACCCTGAGTCTACAGCTACACATGGAATAATTCCCTCTGAAAGAAATTTAGGAACCAGCTGAGTGATTCCTACACATTTGGCAAGCAAGGAAATACCCATTTCACCCACATTGAAATGGGTCTTGGCACTCTCAACTACTGGGAGCCCCTAAGAACAAAGAAGATGGATTGAATCATCACAAATGTTTGAGAGACATCCTAGAGCTTGAGTGAGATGTATAGGAGACTGGAAGAGGCAGCTGTTTTATCTAATGCACAAAATCCAACACAGAGAGTCAAGGAAAATGAAGAAACAGAGGAATATGTTACAAATTAAAAAACAAGATAAAACTCCAGAGACAGACCTTAATAAAATGGAAATAAATGATTTACTTGATTAAAATGTTAACAGTAATAAAGATGCTACCAAAGTCAGAGCACAATACATAGGCAAAGTGAGAATTTCAACAAAGAGATAGAAAGTATAAAAAAGTACCAAACAGAATCACAGAGCTGACCAAGGGATTCAACAGCAGACTGGACCAAATGGCAGAAAGGACTTGAACTTTGAGAACAATAGAGAGAAAACGTCATATTATGTGTCAATAGTGAAGAAAGGGTCACATCCAAAGTATTAGAAATCAGAAGGGCTCCATATTTCTCAACAGCAATAGTGGAATTGCTAAAATATTGCAGCAATGCCTTTGAAATTCAGAGTGACATCATTTCCAACCTAGAATTCCATACCCAGCCAAACTACAAACCAAGCACATGGGTAGAACCGAGACATTTCCAGATGTGCACAGTTTTGAAATATTTACCTCCTCTGAGTCTTCTCTCAGGGAGCTACTGAGAATGCTCCACCGGAATGAAGGAGTAGATCAATAAAGGAGAGGACATGGGATCCTGGGAGCAAGGAATCCCACAAAAGAGATATAAAAGAGATATAAAAGAGTTTATAAAAGAGAAAGAAAGTGAGAGCTGCACAGCATTCTGATTAAAGCATATCAGGAAGCTGTGGAATGAACTTTGCTAAATATGTGTAAAACTAAGCAACACAATAACAGCAAAAAAGGCAATTATTAATTCCAGGGAAAAAAGAATTGTGGTAAAGTATTGTGGTTCACTCCATGGCTTGATTGGAAATAGTGTTTATATGCCATCATAAGATAACAGTGTATATTGAGCTAAACAGTAGTTTGGTATGCTGTATTAGGGGATGAGAAGTGTGTATTTGAGAAATATGGTGGGGTTGGGAGTTTGTGTGAAAGGGAGCTACATTATCTTCCAGGGTAGAAAGTCAATAGATAAGACATGTGTGATATAATAAGAAATACATATCTGGACTCTGCCCCTGGTTTTTGATACATAGCTCCTAAAACTCTTGTGATTTCCTGAGTGAGAGGGGTGCTAGGAATACCTTTTGTTCTAGTATTTGGTCTTTGACCCTCTTCCTGATACAGAGGTCCTAAAAAAATCTTGTAATTTCCTGAATGATTAGGGTAATAGGAGCATCTTACACAGAGATTCTAAATTCCTTGGAATTCCCTGGGTGATAGGAGTGTTTTTTGTTCCCCTGAGGTGACTCTTCTTGGGCTGGTCATCAGAAAGACGAAGTCATGATTAAAGACTGGTTGGTAAATACATTCATGTGCCAGGGTGGTGACTTACTCCATGCTTTGTGCAGATGGAAGCTTCTGTGAGCGCAACCCCTCTGGACCTCACCCTATGTACTTCCTCATGGGTATCCTTTATTATATCCTTTATAATAAATCCCTGAAAACGTTTTCCTGAGTTTTCTGAGCTGTTACAGCAAGTCATCTAACTTGAGGAGTAGATCATGGGAACTCTCATGTTCTTGTAGCCAAGTTAGACATAAGTGTGGGTACCTGGGAACCAAGTACTATGATTGGCATCTGAAGTGGGGTGCAGTCTTGACAGACTGGGCCCTTATCCATTGGCTCTGCACTAACTCAGGTGGTTAGTGTCATCATTGAATTGTAGGATACGCAGTAGATCCGCAGTGTTGGAGAATTGACACATTTGGTGTCAGAAGTGCTGTAGATTCAGAGAAATAGTTGTTATTTTAACATATTATTTAGTGACTTGAATGCACATATCCAAAACAATTTAAATTGTATTTTAAAAATTTTTTGATGTTTGTTTTTGAGAGAGAGAGAAACAGAATGCAAGCAGGGGAGGGGTAGAGAGAGAGGGAAACACAGAATCCAAAGCAGGCTCCAGGCTCTGAGCTGTCAGCACAGAGCCCAACGCGGGGCTTGAACCCAAGAACTGTGAGATCATGACCTGAGCCGAAGTCAGATGCTTAACCTACTGAGCCACTCAGGTGCCCCTCAAAAACAGCATTTAAAGAATTGGAATTGATTGTTAGTTGTGAAAGTAGTAAATGCAGTGGGAGACGTGGAAATTTTATTTGTCCACTTGTCTCTCTATCTGTATTTAATTATTTACCAAGCCTTTGTTAACTTCAACCCTTGTATTTGTTAAATTGTGGAAAATTATCTACTGGTAACTCTTCAAATCAATTCAGTGGATTACGATCAGATTTCAAAAAAGTAAAATAAAGTAGAATACAATAGTGAGCATGCACTGCATAGAGCACAGACAAATATTATTTTTGAATTTTTTGTTTGTTTCATATATTTATGCACATACTAGACTCATGATGTAAATGCATTTCTTACTGTGAGATGCAGTTGAAAGTAGTTTGAGAAATGGGCTTTAAGATGTATCTTCAGGACGTACCACTGAAAGCAAAGAATGTTTACGATGTGGCCCAAGACAATGCAGTGTCTGTTGCACTTAACACTTGGAGGATCTTTAAGTTTATGGTTTCATTAACTCTTCACAACTCTGATTTGTATCCTTTTTATAAATGAGGAAACTGAAATTAGTCCAAGTTTCTTCTATAACATAGGTATTCTGCCCTACTTCTTGCATTTTCAGAGGGCCCCGTTTTCTCCTGTACTTACAGAAAACATTACCAAAGTGTTCCAGAATACCTCCCAAGCCTTCCATTCTTCCACTATGAAATGGGTGTAACGCAAGCACATATGTCTTTGCTTTGCTGTTTAGTGAGGCTGTTATATTTAAAATTGCTACACCCCTCACTTTGCTTTTCCCCTGTTCTGCTGTCTTCAGTTAGAAGACTGCATGATGTATTTATTTGTTTCTTTTTTTTTCTTTTTTTTACTTTTCCCACTAGCATGTGAGTCCTGTCAGGAGAAAGATCTTTGATCTCCAGCACCTAATAACAGATGGCACTCTGTAAAAGTATTTCAATGCATGAACAGATGGGAGGGAGGGAGGGAGGGAGGGAGGGCAGGAGGGAAGGAAGGAGGAAAGAAGTAAGGAGGGAAGGAAGGAAGGAGGGAAAGCAGGAACGAAGGAAGTAAAGAAGGAAGGAGGGAGGGGAAGCAGGAACAAAGGAGGGAAAGAAGGAAGGAGGGAAAGAAGGAAGGAAGGAAGGAGAAAGGGAGGGAGGGAAGGAGAGAGGGAGCATCGACTTACAATCAGGGCTTTAGCAAGTGCTTCAAAGAGCAGTAGAGAGGATTTGAAGGTATAACGCTCGTAAGAGTATCCAGCCTTGCACACAGTAAATACTCAGTAAATGTTGGTTGGATTTGATTTTCAAATATATGGAAAGGGAAAACATTCTTAGAAAACTAGTCCAGTTTTAGGGAAGACCTACAGTTCCTGAAGACCTACTGATCCCGTTTTCAGCAACTCCCTAGCAGAGAACACATCCTCTGGGGAGGCACCATCTGACCAAAAGACTAGACTGCTCTAAGTGACAGTTTCCCTGGCTACCAGGATGTCTACAGTCAACAGGAAAAGATAGTGTGTACTTGCTGGCTGGGACTGCAACACCTGATAACAGGAGGAAGAAAGCCAAAAGAGATGGAAGCAGATGGAAGGTCTGAGACAGCCATCATCTCAGAACGCACCAGAGAAACCAGACACCTTCAGTAATGCAAGGCCTGTGGAAAACGTCCTGCGTGCAGCTATGACAGTTGGCCACACAGCTGCGATGATGAAATCAAAGACCAAATACAAGTTTGATGAGCCAGAATTTTAGGAGAACCATCCCAAACAAAGCCATCGTTTATTTGCCCAACTTGGAGGCAGTCTGATTGTGTTTGCATGGAGATCAAAGATTAAAGTGATCAGAGGAATCTGTTAATGGGGAGCATGTGTGACTGCAGTCATGACATTGGTACATTCTGCTCTTTTTTAAAACTTCACAAAAATGAGTATGTAAGTTACATGTAATTCCACAAGAGGGCACAGTGGAAGCAAAAATACAAATTGTTATCTTAATTTTCTCCTGTGCCACCGTATTTTATGCTGGTAATTTAATGATCAACCTTAACATCTCAAAACAGTTAAATTGGTGGATCACTATTTAATAAAAAATGGGTATTTATTTTTGTACAGACTCCCAATGTTTGTACAGGAAAGGGGCGTCTGGGTGGCTCAGTCGGTTAATCGTCTGACTTTGGCTCGAGTCATGATCTCACCGCTTGTGAGTTCAAGCCCCACGTCAGACTCTGTGCTGACAGCTCAGAGCAGCTGAGGAGCCTGCTTTGGATTCTGTGTCTCCCTCTCTCTCTGCCCTTCCCCTGCTCATGCTCTGTTTGTCTCTCTCTCAAAAAGAAATACTACAAAAAAATTTTTTTAAACTGGAAAAAAAACAGTATATAGGATCAGTACTTTCCAAGTGTTCGTGATTCTATCCTATCTTAGGCTAATTTACATTATCAAATAGGATGTTTGAGAATATTCAGCATGGAACAGAAAGTCCTTTGCTCTCTGCACATCCAAAGTGAAAGGAAAGTATCTCAAAGCAGATAATTAGCAAGTATGTATAGCATGATTCCACTACTATTTTTAAAAATCCAAATGTACATATGTGGGTGAGTGTATATATACACACAGCCATTCATTCAACAGTGTTTATTGAGCCCCAGCTATGTAGCTGTCCCTGGAAATACGGTCGTAAGCAAGGGAGCCAAATTTCCTGCTCTTAAAACTTACATCCAAACCATGAAAGAATGACCAAAAAAAAAAAAGTTATACATTTTATTTTAGGTAGTTAAAAGAATTATGGGGAAAAAAACTTATGAGTTTAAAGAGTGACGGAGTAGAGATCTCTGAGGAGGTAATAAGTGAGTTAAGATCAGAATGCCTAGACATCCTACAATCACACGTGTAGATAAATGTGTAGAAACAGTCAGGGTGCTGTTCACTGAAGTGTTTACTATGAGTTCGTTTTAATGAAAAGAGAGAGGATGTGGGGGCTTGGAGTAGTGATGTGTAGGGAGGGGATAGACAGGAAAAGAGGAGCTTGAATTTCTGACGCCACAGACTGCTGCCTTGTCTGTTTTGCTAACACACAAGCATGCATTTGTGTATTGTGTACTTTGGAGAATTTCTTAAAATGGCAAACCAATAAGAAAGAGAAGAAAACAAGAACATAAGAGCTTTTCATAATGTATGGAAGCTAGAAGACATATAGGCACACTGTGAAAGTACAGGCCTCTTTCTGACCAGGTGTTCTGGGCCTGGCTGTATTT
The DNA here is from genome assembly GCF_027475565.1 of Acinonyx jubatus. Lineage (NCBI taxonomy): Eukaryota > Metazoa > Chordata > Mammalia > Carnivora > Felidae > Acinonyx > Acinonyx jubatus. Next base: position 126,457,590 of record NC_069383.1, on the reverse strand, counting down.
ACATTAATACAAAAAAATAAACATGGCAGTGATAATAGAGAACAGGATGGTTGTACCACCCTGGTTACTCATCTCCCTGCCAACTGTGTCCCTTCCCTCCTGCATGCCACTCCTGGATTTTTGGATTTTGAATGCTACTCTTAGCCTGTGAATTCTGAGCTCAGAACCTTTTCAGAGTCTCTGTTCCCATGTAGGATCCAGTCCAAACCCTTTTGTTCAGGGTTTTTGTTCAGGGCCAGCCTTTTGTTTAGGGCCCTTTGCATTTTTACTGAGTTCACCTGTTAATTCTTCAGCATTATTCCAAATCATGATTTACCTGTCCAGCCAGGCTGGTCTGCCATTGTCCTCCTGAGATGCTGAACATATTATCCTTCGCCATACTGTTGCCTGGGGATGATGCCCTGGCCACTTTTCTCCTCTGCATCCAGCCTCACTTATTAAAATCATACCCAATTCTTTAAAACTCACCACGACACCCTAATAATCTAAGCTCAAATTTCTCATTACCTTCAATAAATTATTTCTCAGCATCACATAGTCATACAGGCTCCCAAGGTCAAGCATCGATTTGGATCCATGTTTTTGATAGATAAGTAGATAGATAGATAGATAGATAGATAGATAGATAGATAGATAGAAAGATAATTATAGATATATGTGTATGCATTGGGTAGTATACATAGGTGCACTTCCTAACTATCCACTGAAAGAGGCTAGAAGCAGAGTGTATTGTGGTGCTGGAAATTAATGATGTGTTAAAATATAAAGTGAATGGATGGATGGATGGAGCGATGGAGCGATGGAGGGAAGGAGGGAGTCATACTGAAAGGGCATGGGAAGCAATCTGAAAGAGCCCCATATGTCCAGACTTGGAACAGCATGGGCAACAAAATAAGCAATGACAGTATGGACCTATAACCCCTGAAATAGAATAATTTTCCGTAAGTCCATACTAATACAAATAAATAACTGAATGGATAAATAAATGGGGAGAAGTGACAACTCTTCCCTTCAGAAGAATTCGAATTAACATTTGTAGAAAGAATGCAGAAAATAGAAAATGACCATTAGAATGCCATAGTACTAATGGCTGTAGGTAAGATGTAAAATTAGGGGGTGAGGAGCACCTGAGTGGCTCAGTCGGTTAAGCGTCCGACTTCGGCTCAGGTCATGGTCTCACAGTCTGTGAGTTCGAGTCCCGCGTCGGGTCATGTGCTGACAGCTCAGAGCCTGGAGCCTGCTTCAGATTCTGTGTCTCCCTCTCTCTCTTCCCCTTCCTTACTCATGCTCGCTCTCTCTCTCTCTCTCTCTCTCTCTGCCAAAAATAAATAAACATTAAAGAACATTTTTTTAAAAATAATCTATGCTCCTTTAAAAAAAATAAAATAAGGGGCGCCTGGGTGGCTCAGTCGGTTGGGCGTCCGACTTCAGCTCAGGTCACGATCTCGCGGTCCATGAGTTCGAGCCCCGCGTCGGGCTCTGAGCTGACAGCTCAGAGCCTGGAGCCTGCTTCCGATTCTGTGTCTCCCTCTCTCTCTGTCCCTCCCCTGTTCATGCTCTGTCTCTCTCTGTCTCAAAAATAAATAAACGTTAAAAAAATTTTTTTTTAATAAATAAAATAAAATAAAATAAGGGGGTGAAACTTTAACCAGAAACGAGATGTTTGCATGTTTCAAAGCATTTCCTCCAGAATATTTGGCAATTATGAAGCAGGAAATAATATGTTTATTGCAGAGAATATTGGGAGACAGTACCTTAACCAAGTGATCAAGGTTCACATCACTAGTAATACATATCAACATCATATACGCCCAGATATGATACACTGAGAAGGGCACTTCACCTCTGCTGTGTTCTTCCCAATGATGCATAATCTCAGTCTAATCATGAGAAAACACCAGACAGCAAATTGAGTGACTTTTACCAAGTGGTTGACCACTACTCTTCCAAGGTGTCAAGATCATGAAAAGACAAGGAAAGACTAAGGAAAAGACAAGGAAAGATTGGAGGAAATTAGGAAAACGTACCAACTCAATGCAAGGTGGGATCCTTGATTGAATTTTGAACCAGAAAAGGGACATTAGTGGAAAAGCTGCTAAAATCAGAGTCAATTCTATAGTTTTAAGTTAGTAGTGTTGTACAAGGTTAATTTCTTAGTTTTGACAAGTTCTCTGTCATGTCACACGTCAACACAGCGGAAGCTCAGTGATGAGTACGTGGGAACTCTCTGGACTCCTTTTGAAACTCTTTGTGAAAGTCTAAAATGGTCACAAAATGAAACATTTAAAAACACATACATACATATACGCTGGTTCCAGGTGCCGACGCCAGACCTAATAATTCAGAATCTGGGGGTAGGGACCGGGGATCTGCATTTTAAACAAACTTCATCAATGATTCTCAGGTACACGGAGGTTCGAGAACAACTACTCTGTGACTAACCACATCCACCAGTCACATTGTGAGCATGTACGGTTAGCATTAGGTGAAAATCAGCATGAGCCTTGGTATCAAAGAACCCTGGTTTCACTCTGCCATTTTTCAGCAGTGACCTTGGGTACGTTATTCAAGCTCATCTGTTAAATGCGGGTAATAATACCACCTTAGCAAGGTTTTTGAGGTACCATTGTATATGAAATGCCCAGAAGGATGCTTAACATGCAATGGGTATTGAGTAAACAAAGGGATTACTTTATTTTTCCTTTACATTTGTAAATTAGTTTATTGACAAAAAAAAAAAAAAATCTGTGGATTCATTATTTCATAGAGTTCTGTGACCTTGGGCAAGTAACTTGACCTCTCTGTGTCTCAGTTTCCTCATCTATAAATAGATAATACTATTATTATCTACTAATACTACTAATAATACTAATACTACTACCTATTAGGTTGAGCTGGTGGAACAGGGCTTCGCACATAGTGCTATATGAGTGTTTATAATTATTATAATTATTTAGCCAGAATAGTATCTTACCTACCTAATTATTTTATGGGATTATTGTTTACATGGGTCTCAGGCTATTATTACCCCTTCTGATCAGTTTTCATTCTTCAGATTTCCACCTCTCTTTACTAGAGGACCTCGCAGATTACCCAGACGTTGGTGGAAGTGTTCATTTTTATTCAGCTTTCTCTCTTTCCTCAAAAGTTCTTGTCTCTGTAATAGCCTGTTTCAATATAGGTCCAGTGTGCATTTTTTTCAAAAGGAATGTGAAAGAATGGTGGAGGAAAAGGGTACTTATTTTTACTTATTTTTATCAAATTGCAGATTTATGTTGCTGTGTACTTTCCTTTTTTCTTTTCGTTTGGAGACTTTGGAATTTTGGTCCCAGCGCGGAAGGTCCAGAAAACCTTAGAAACTCTGTTCCATCCAGTTGATCTTCCTGTAGAATGAGAAGGGGCAGGGGTCACCAAACATTTTCCCAGAATCTGCTCACCCACCCCCCTCCCCATCCCCACAGGGGAAGACTTTCTGTTAAGAGAGCTGGAGTCAGGTAGCGGAGGGGTTGCTCTCTCTTGCTCTTTTCTTGCCCCGAGATGTCCTCTTGGTCAGCTTTGATAGACATCTTGCCTGGAGGAGAATGTGCTGTACGACTGATATTTCAAAACAAGAAGAGAAGAAAAGGACAGGGACCTGATTGAACTGTGGAAATGAAAGAATGAAAGAATACCTTGGAAAAATGCCTGGAGTATATTTGGCTTAGGGAAGTGAAAATTCACCAAGGTAGAAATAGGTTAAGTAACCCCACAGAGTACATTGTGTAAGCCGCACTTTAATTGCAAAGGCGTGCTAACAGTGCCTGTGTTTCCCTTTCCCCTGTTTTTAGGGGGAAAAGGGAATATATATCTTTTTTACTGTAAGATATATGCAATATAAAATGCTTTTAACCACTGGAACTGTGTTTAAGCCTCCAGTGCTGTGGCCCTGAGTACATGCAGGGCTGTGCACCGCCATCCGTCTCCAGAGCTGTTCCATCTTCCCACACTAAAATAGCGTCTGCCTGGGGCGCCTGGGTGGCTCAGTCGGTTGAGCATCCAGCTTCGGCTCAGGTCATGATCTCACAGTTTGTGGGTTCGAGCCCCGCGTCGGGCTCTGTGCCGACAGCTCACAGCCTGGAGCCTGCTTCCGATTCTGTGTCTCCCTCTCTCTCTGCTCCTCCCCCACTCATGCTCTGTCTCTCTCTTTCCTTCTCAAATAAATAAAAACATTAAAAAAAATTAAAATAGTGTCTGCCTTTCCTGTGCCTTTCCACAGGAGCACCATTTCTTCAATCATGATCTGATTTAGTAAATACAAGGTCTGTGCCTTGCTGATTCTGACTAGATGGATTGTGGCTATTTTAGTCATAAGCAGGTCTCTTATTTTTCATATGCATAGATGTCTTTTTCACCTGGCCAAAAAACATTTCTTTTTTTCTACTTCTTGAAACCTTGTCCTTTCCTCCTCTCTGTTGCCCCCTCCTGCTCTAACCCTCTTTACATGTTTTTACCTTCTTCTGATTATCGTTGATGGCATTTTCCAAAGGCTCCCTCTCTAGAGTTTGGTTCTACTTGGATCTGAATGGCTCCTTTGTCTTTCCTTCTGTTCTGTCCTCCCCCCTCTGGTTCCTTTACCTTTCCTTCAGTTTTAAGGACGTTGTAGAGATGCTTGAGAGGTAAGGGAATGGAATTATATGCTTAGCCCCTAGCTGTCTTATATTATATGCTTAGACCCCTTGGGTCTTCGAGACTTCATTTGCTCACAGACCATCTCATTTCTCAGGACCTGTCTTATCCACCGATCAGCCTTAAAGCATTTCAAGTTTTATAGTGGTTCTGATGCAGGTCAGCAGTTGAATTCCTTAGTTTCTGTAAATATTTATTGGATGCCTAATCTCTATATCAGGCATTGTGCTAGGTACATGGGCTTCAGAAGTTAAGTAGACACAGAGGGTCTTGCCCTCACAGAGCTTCTATTCTAATCAGGGAAGCAAGCAGTAAATGAGAAAATAATTCAACAAAGGCCACTGGTGTAAGAAGTGGTGGGAAAGGGTTCTTAGGTGTTGTGATGAGGAGACTGGGAAGGGGGAAGGGTGGGCGTTCTCCAGGAAGCCTTACTGGGGAGGTACCATCTGAGCTCGGATCTGAAGGATAAGTCAGAACTGGGTGTTCTAGAACAGTGAGTGGAAAGCTCTGCTTCCCATGGGGGAAGGCTTCACTGACAGGCCAGGGAAGTTGCTTATTCCCAGTCACAGAAACTCAATGGAGCTTTATGGACAGGCTCCAAAGGAGGGGAGAAACATCAAATCATTGCTAACTTATTTACAACAGCACGTATGATCTGGGAACGTCATCCATTTTCACACTAATCATAGTTCTGATTTTTTAAGCAATTATCTAAAACAATAGCTCACAAACCTTGAAACTGACAAAAGCATCAGAGGCTGCACATGTATTTCATAGCCAATAAACATGCTCTTTTTTAAAGAATTTTTTAATGTTTTATTCATTTTTGAGAGAGAGAGCAAGCAGGGAAAGGGCAGAGAGAAGGGGGACAGAGGATCCAAAGCAGGCTCTGTGCTGATAGCAGAGCACCCAATGTGGGGCTCAAACTCATGAGCGGTGAGACCGTGACCTGAGCCAAATTCGGGTGCTCAACTGACTGAGCCACCCAGGTGCCCAAATAAACATGCTCTTTTTGAGCATATTTGGAGACTTTATCTTCTTTACCTCAGATGTCAAGAACTTAGGGAATGTAGTGAGAGAACATTCCCAAAGCTGATTCCTTGGTAAGTAAGAAGTCCCCAGTTTCCATTTATTTTCCTTTTGAAAGAAGAGATTTATTTGTTAGTGCCTGTCTCAGCAAAGACTTAAGACTCCGACAGAGGAGACCTTGGCCGTATGTAGGAAGAGAATCAAGAGCTTATTGGCTCTGTAGTAAGTTATTTCACTCCCCAGCCTCTGCTGACTTTGACAGTAACAGAGTGGTAATGAAAAGTTTAAGACCCTGAAGCCAGAAAAACCTTAGGTTAGGCTAGGAGGTGAAAGAACACCACTGATAGAAGACGAGGTTGGAGGTGAACAGAGCATGTCCATTCTCCAGGGCCTTTTATGGGCGATGGTATGTCTGTGGCTACTTAAAGTTCAGTGACAAGTCTTGAGGGGGTTTAAGAAGGAAAGTGGCATCCTCTAAAGTAGATTTTTTGAAAAAGCCTCCCAAGCAGTTCATAATGGTATAAGGATCAAGCCATCGGGAAGATGTCACCCACCTAAATGAGTAACAGAACTTCCAAAGCTACAAAGCAAAAACATACTTAGACAAATAGACAAATCCACAGGCTGAGTTGGAGACTTCAACACTTCCCTTTTGCTAATTGACTGATTAATGTGAAAATGAGTGATGGTCCCAAATCATAGCTGGATTTTTTTTTTTTTTTTTTTTAGTTTTTATTTAAATTCCAGTTAGCTAACATAGAGTGTAATATTAGTTTCAGGGGTACAATTTAGTAGTTTCACACTTACAACACTCAGTGCTCATCACAATAAGTGCCCTCTTTAATTCCCATCACCTATTTCACCCATCCCCCCAACCCACGCCCCCTCTGGTAACCATCGCTTTGTTCATTGTAGTTAAGAGTCTGTTTCTTGGTTTGCCTTTCTCTCTCTTTCTCCCCCCAAGGATCATTTGTTTTGTTTCTTAAATTCCACATATGAGTGAACTTCAAAATGGATTAAAGACCTCAATGTGGGGGCGCCTGGGTGGCTCAGTAGGTTGAGTGTCTGACTCTTGATCCCAGCTCGGGTGATTTTCTCAAGGTCGGTGAGTTCAAGCCCCACATCGGGCTCCACACTGATGGTATGGAGCCTGCTTGGGATTCTTTCTCTCTCCCTCTCTCTCTGCCCCTCATGCATGCCCTCTCTCTCTCTCTTTCTCTCTCTCTCTCTCTCTCTCTCTCTCTCTCTCTCTCAAAATAAACATGGGGCTCCTGGGTGGCTCAGTCAGTTAAGCTTCTGACTCTTGGTTTTGGCTCAGGCCACGATCTCACAGTTTCATGAATTCAAGCCCTACATCGGGTTCTGTGCTGGCAGCATGGCGCCTGCTTGAGATTCTGTCTCCCTCTCTTTCTGCCCCTTCCCCATGCATGCTGTCTCTGTCTCTCTGAAATAAATTAATAAACTTTAAAATATATATTTAAGAAATAAATACGTAAATACATAAACTTAAAAAAATGTTTTGAAAAGACATAAATGTGAAGCAAGAAACCATTAAAATCCTAGAGGAGAACATAGGCAGTAACCTCTTTGACATCGGCCAAAGCAACTTTTTACTAGATATGTCTCCTGAGACAAGGGAAACAAAAGCAAAAATAAACTACTGGGACTTCATCATATCTGTTGATGTAAGTGAATTTGCAGTAATTTCACAATTCTCTACCCCTTCTTTAATGTCTGGAGGTAAAACTCCATGGAGCTCCTTTGGTTAGAATAAACAAACAGAAAATCAGTATGGGTATAGAAGTCCTTGACAACAGTATCAAACCAAGTTGACAGCTACAGAACTTATAGAATACTCCACCCAACAACTGCAAAATAAACCTCCTTTTCACATGTATGGGGAACATTCACCAAGATCCACCATATGCTGGGCCATAAATTTGAGAGGACTGAAACCATGTAGACTCTGCTCTGTGACTACACGATAATTAAGTTAGAAATAAATAACAAGAGGTGGGGCACCTGGGTGGCTCAGCTGGTTAAGCGTCCGACTTCGGCTCAGGTCATGATCTCACAGTTCGTGGGTTCCAGCCCTATGTCAGGCTCTGTGCTGACAGCTCAGAGCCTGGAGCCTGCTTCGGATTCTGTGTCTCCCTCTCTCTCTGCCCCACCCCCGCTTGTACTGTGTGTGTGTCTCTCTCTCTCAGAAATAAACATTGAAAATTTTTTTTTCTGATGAATAACAAAGAAATCTGGAAAATCCCAAATGTTTGGAAATCAAACCACACACTTGTAAATAACCCATGGGTCAAAGATTAAAAATCCCTCTGGATACTCTGTGAAGAATACATTCCGGGGGCTAAGTGTGGACACAGACTAGCAAACAGACCTTTCCAGACTTCTGGGGGAGCTGTAATCATGCCTTGGAGAGGGACAGTAAAGGGTAGATTCACATGTTCTTGGAGGAAAAGCTGATGGAACTCTCTAGGGTTTGGTGCGGGCAATGTGAGTAGAAGGGGAAGCATCTGACCTTGTGTTTTCTGTCACATCATTTTTTTTTTTTAATGTTTATTTCTGAGAGAGAGAGATAGAGTGCAAACAGGGGAAGAGCAGAGAGAGAGGGAGACACAGTATCTGAAGCAGGCTCCGGGCTCTGAGCTGTCAGCAGAGTCCAATGTGGGGCTCGAACTCAGGAACTGTGAGATCATGATCCAAGCCGAAGTCGGACACTTAATGGACTGAGCGGCCCAGGCGCCCCCATGGTTCACATCATTTGACATCTCCCCTTTGGTCTCAGGATCCAGTCAGCATAGCTTCTTTTGGGGCCCTGCTCACTCTGCTAGTCTAATCGCTCACCAGCCTGGCTTTCCTGCTTTCAGCTTCAGCCCCACCTGGCACCTTGCCATCCCATTCTGCATCATGCTCTCTCTCTCTCTCAGTTGCGGACCTTTTCACATGCTGTTCCACTTACCTTTAGAACTCTTTGCCCCGCTGTTCACTTATTGCTCAGCAGAGATGTTGCTTCTTCTGGGAAGTCTTCCCTGCTTTCACCGCAGACTGGTTTAGGGGCCCTGCTGTGTGCTTCCGTGCTACCCCTGTCATCCCCCACACCTCACTTTGCTCTGCCTTTTACCTGCCTCCCCCATTAGACCTCCTTGAGAACAGAGGATATGCCTCGTTCTTTCTATACTGCTTCTACAACTGCCGCTACTGCGATAGCCAGTTACTTGTACCCCACACTGTGAATCAAGGATCTTAGCCCTTGAGCATGGACTGCCAACATTGACCGAGTGCCTGCTATGTGTTTGCCACACACTTCGCACGCCCCGTCTCATTTCATCATCCCAGCAGTGCTATGAAGTGGGCTACCTATGCCCCTCACAGGATGAGAAACTGAGGCTTAGGAGGCGTCAGTGGCTTGCCCAAGACCACACACTTAGTAGCAGACACGGGATTTGAATTGTTTTCAAATACAGTAATCCTGTCTCATCCGCGTTTTGCTCTTTGCAGTTTCGGTTACCTTTGTTCAGCCTCAGTCAGAAGCAGGTGGTCCTCCTTCTCACATAGGGCCAGAGGTCCTCGGTAGCCTGACGGTTCGTCACAGTGCCTGTGTCACTCACTTCCCGTCATGTCATCTCATAGGCGTTTTATCATCTCACATTGTCATAGAAGGGTGAGGAGAGTACAGTAAGATATTTTGATGCTTATTTTTATTTTTGAGGAGGGGAGGGGCAGAGAGAGACGGAGACACAGAATCTGAAGCAGGCTCCAGGCTCCACGCTGTCAGTACAGAGCCCGACACGGGGCTCGAACCCACAAGCCATGAGATCATGACCTGAGCCGAGGTCGGACACTTAACGGACTGAGCCACCCACGCGGCCCTAAGAGAGACAACAGTCACGTAACTTATTACAGTATATCATAATAATTGTTCCATTTTATTATTAATTATTGTTAGCCTCTTACTGTGCCTAATTTATAAATTAAACTTTATCAGAGATATATACACACAGGAGAAAACACAATATAAATAGGGGAATAGGGGACTCAGTATTATCCACCGTTTCGGGCACCCACCAGGGGTCTGGGAATGTATCCCTCCTGGACGGGGGGGGGGGGGGGGGGGGGGGGGTGGGGGTGGGGGGGCACTACTGTAATTAGACTTCAAACCCAAAGCTTGTAACCGCCAAATTGTACTGTCAAAGTCAGAACAGGACTGGAGCAAAACAAACTTGAAGGTAAGCTGTTGAGCCCTTGAGAATTTTGTTGCCTGTGGCCAGCCTCTTGTCCTCACAAAGCACAAGGAGCCAGCAGGTTGAGGCGGTGAATGGAGCAGGTCCAGGAGTGCCCATTACACCCGCAGGATCGTGTACAAATAGCTATTGTGTGCTTCCTATCTGCCCCACTTTCCTAAGAAAACAAAGGCCTCATTTCTAGCACTGACTGATTTCCATAAGGGAATTAGAATGGCTAATTTTACATCCTTTCGGTAAATATTCCTCTTCCCGTTATATCATGGCCAAATGATCTTCTTCAAATTAATACCCGCAATCATTGCTGCAGAATTAGCCTCCAGAGACACACTGTTACAGAAAGAGTGAGGTGTTTTTTTTTTCCTTTTCTCCTGGTGTTTTGTTGTTTTTTTCAGATAAAGAGTAAAAAGGCCTTCTGGACTTGTTTTCCCTCAAGGTAATAAGTAGATTATGATATGAGAAAGTTCAAAAACTTCGTTTCTTCTCTGCCTGACTCTGTGTGAGAGGGTTTTTGTGGTTGACGTGTTTTGAAGGGCTGTGGGCATTGCTAGGAATGGTGGCTAATTGCACTTGACGCCTGACGAGGGAGAACAAGAGCCTTCTTACAGTAACAGCACTGTTAGTTATGGAGTACTTACTGTCCACCAGCCATGGTACCACGTACCTCGTGTGTGTTGTTTCTCTGGGTCGTGAGGACAACCTGGGGACAAGGGTGGTGGTGGTGATACTGCTTTACAGTTTTTACAGATGGGGAACTGAGGCCTAGAAAGCCTGAGGATCTTGTCCAAAGTCACAGGGCTAGGAGGTCATCCTGCCAGGAACTGAACTCACAAATACCAGACTCGAGATTTTAAGGACTGTCCCTTCTCCGAAGTGTATCGTTAGGGCTGCTTCTGTGTGTCTGTTTGGATATAGGGCCTACCTACCAAAACTCTAAATGCTTAGTTTAATAAGCTCACGCCCTTGTAAACACCACTGTGGTCAAGCACTAGATGATTTGACCATTGTCCCAGACACCCCCCATCCATGTATCCCCTCCCAGGAGCACCCATGGGCTTCTTTACATTTCAGGGAGCGCTGATGCAGAGGAGGGAGTGAAGGAACTAGGCTTCAACGGTACAAATGGGCCGTTGCCCTGCGAGGGCCAGACAGGTAACTCGGGAGTGACACATATCAAGTGGCATCTCAGTTAAAAGTGACTCTGTGGTACCTTTTGTTCAGGTTAAAATCCTTGGAGTTGCACTTGACTTTTCCCTTGTCTCACATGACACGTAGAGTCCATCAGGAAATCCTGTTGGCCTGTCTTTAAACTACATGGAGGATTCAACCACTACTCCCTTGCTGGGTTGCCACTACGCCGTCACATCTCAACTGAATTATTAAAATGGTGTCCTGGGGCTCCTGGGTGGCTCGGTCGGTTAAGCGTCCGACTTCGGCTCAGGTCATGATCTCGCGGTCCGTGAGTTCGAGGCCCGCGTCAGGCTCTGTGCTGACAGCTCAGAGCCTGGAGCCTGTTTCCGATTCTGTGTCTCCCTCTCTCTCTGCCCCTCCCCTGTTCATGCTCTGTCTCTCTCTGTCTGAAAAATAAATAAACGTTAAAAAAAAAAATTAAAAAAATAAATAAATAAAAATAAAAAAAAATAAAATGGTGTTCTAACTGGTCTCCCTGCTTCCCCTGCATATTGCAGTCATCTGTTCTCAGTGCAACATCCACAGTGACCATCTCTCTGAGTCAGATCGTGTCACCCCTCTGTTGAATCTCGTCAGTGGCTTCCATGTCATTCAGGGTAAAAGCGAAAGTTCTTCCCAGGGCAAACAAAGCCCTAAGTGGCCCACGTACCTCTCTGTCTCCTTCCCTGACTCTTCTTCCGTGTGTTGGCCCTGGTCCAAGCACACTGGTCCCCAGCTGTTCTGGAAGTGTGCCAGCCTGCTTTATTCCCATTTGCTCACCCCTTCTGAGCAACACTTTCTCTCCAACCCGATTCAAAATTGCAAACTCCCTGTGTTCCTGGTACCCCTGGTCCCTTTCCCTGCTTTATTCTTCTCCTGCTTACATACTACATCATCAATATAATGTATCTTATTTATTATCGGACTCCCTCATGAAGGCAAAGATTTTTGTCTGTCTTGGTCACTGCTGGTCACCCCTGGCACCTAGTGGACCCTCCATAAATATTTATTGTATAAATGAGCAGAAAATGCAAGGAGTGCCTGTAAACCAGCACCAGCAGATTTTTCCCTTGTAGGATGCAGGCTGTTCTTGCTGGGGCCATCGACTTCTTTTAAGACAGAAATGCAGATATTTTTGAGAAATCTTCAGTTTTTAAAAAATGTTGGCAACTAAATCAATTTTTTCAAAAGGCTATGTATGAAATTTTCTTAAAAATCCATTCATTGGCTGAATTTGACCCACAGGCCTTAGTTTGCAATCTGTAGTGTAAGTTGAACTGGCTTTGCTTTTTGTAAAAAAATTTGTTTTAATGCTTTATTTATTTTTGACAGAGAGAGAGAGAGAGAGAGAGAGAGAGAGAGAGGGAACAAGCGGGGGAGGGGCAGAGAGAGAGGAAGACAAAGAAACTCAAGCAAGCTCCAGGCTCTGAGCTGTCACCACAGAGCCCGACTCAGCTCACAAACCATGAGATCATGACCTGAGCAGAAGTCAGATGCTTAACCGACTGAGCCACCCAGGCGCCCCTGGCTTTGCCTTCTTAACTGAAGACTTGCAAGTTTTCCAGAATTAGCAGCCAGAAAATGTATTCCTAAATTTTTCTTCCGTGTCCCTTGGTCCTACTCCAGGAAGCACGTCTCCAGAATCACACATCACCAGAGGAGGGGTTAGATATGGCTTGGAGAAGGTTTGTAGAGGGTTTCCACCTATGAAGCATTCGGATCTGGGGCCTGCGTGGGTGCCATCTGGTGGTGCCAGCATTGGAATCCAAGTGTCCTTAAATGTTCGTCACTGGTCTTCCAGATACGCATCACTTCTTGCCATAGTGCATGATCCCAGGCAGTCCTCCAGGGCAAGACTTGCAAGAAAATAAGAACTAAAATGAATTGCAAGGCTGAAACCCTGAGGTGTGCTCCGTGTAGGCCCAGACCCTGAAGTGAGATAAAAAAGGCATCCTCTTACCTTGCTGGTTGAAGTCCAAAGGGGTCCACTTCTAGAGAAGTAGTTTGGCAATGTGTATCACGCGTACAAATGCATGTACTCTTTGACTAAGGAATTTACCCTACAGAGAAACTCATGTGTGTTGGAAATGAGTTAAGATGAGGAGGTTTCTCACTGTGACACTTTTTTTTCATAACAAAAGCTTGAAAACGACCTAAATGTTCTATAACATGTAAGTAGTTAATAATAAGTAAAAAACAATAAACAAAATCTTTGTGTGCCGATACGTCAAGTCCTCCTGCATGACTGTTTTATTTATTTATTTTTACAGCAGGCCGATAACATTGTGTATGCTCTGCTACCATTTGTAGCATGAAAGGGGATTGTACATGCATAGCTCTATACATGCATAAAATATCTCTGGCACAGCAAAGGGCAGTCCGTTATCAGCGGTTACCTCTAACAAAGGGAGTTGGTGACAGAATCACAAGGAAGAATAAACTGTCAATAAATTTACTTCAGGATATTTTTATTTTGAACTGTGTAAATATTTACTACATTAAAAAGAAATGCCAGGGTACCTGGGTGGCTCAGTTGGTTAAACAGCCAAGTCTCTGTTTTGGCTCAGGTTATGATGTCACAGATTCATGAGCTCAAGCCCCACCTGGGGCTCTGTGCTGACAGCGTGGAGCCTGCTTGGGATTCTCTCTCTCCCCTCTCTCTCTTTGCCCCTCCCACACTCGTGCTCATTCCGCGCCCCCCCCCAAATAAATAAATAAATAAATAAACCAACAAACTTGAAAAAAATTAAATTAAAAAAAGGAGAAAAAGAAATGCCTTATTATGTGCTTAGAAATTTCCCTAGAAAGGCACCTATTGTAGTGTTGTTTCTAATAATAAAAAACGGGAGCAGTCTTTCATATCAAATAATTGGATGTGGGTTAAGTAAAAATTTTACCCTATGTGAGTTTATTCTCATTTTATAAATTTCTGTTACAACTTTTTTTGCCTTTTTCTCTCTTGATTAAAGATATTGCCTGTAACTTCATGTTGGAATATGTCCATTCTTCAGATCTTTTTAGTTTTTTTTTTTTCCAGACCTTCTTCAGAAGAGTCTTTTTGTTTTCTTCTTTTTTGTTTTGATGAGGAGTGGTAACATTTTGAAGAAGAAAGTAATGATAACTTTAATAAAAATGATTAAGGCCAAGAAAAAAATTAGGGTGATCAAGTCAGCAAGCTTATCACTTCTTAGCCTTTTGGCTAAGATCAAGTGCAAATAACCAAGCTTGATTCTTTTGGGCAGATGACTGCATAACCCTTAATTTATTAAAACATTACATTGTGAGCTTTTATTCAGGCCTTATTAGATAATCAGCCATAAAGAGAAATTTGTACTATTTCACATGGGTTTAAATAGGTTTCTCTTCCTCTCGAATTCTGTAATTCTAAGTTAGCTTTATATTGGAACACCATACAGTCTCTTTTCCCTGAAAACACATTCTAGAAAGTGACTTAATCTTGTTTTAACCTTATTAGCCCAAATGCAGCCATCATTAGCATTATTTGACATATGAACTTGGGCAGAGCCCTTTATTTTGCTTTAGTTTTTCTTCCCAGTAAAATAAATTGGCAGAATGTTGAGCCCTTGGGATTGTGTTGGACATGCAAGACATCATAATTGTATTTACATGTAGTTCATAATTTTTATCACAACATGCATTTACTAATACTTTTGTAGAGAGTTTGCCCTTGCTCCAGCGTACTCTGGAACTGTAATTAAAAAAAAAAAATTATCAAACAGAGACTGATCTGTGGCAAATTTTTTTACCTTTCCATGGGAAAATAAGAAAAAATAAGGATAAGGTAGGGGAGTTTTTAAGTTTGTGTGTTCAATTCGAAGGATTCATCTTAATTCTAAAATCGAGATTGTCAAGTTGTTAAGTTGGATGTCAAGATAATCTTTTAAGAAATGATAGGTGATCATTATTATTATTAATTTTTTTGTTATCATTATTTTAATTTCATTTTATTGGTTTGTAAAATCTATTCCTCTACTAGATGAGAAAGAAAGCTGAATCCTGTGGCTGATCACGTAAGCTCTGAAATCATTCAAATCTGAAATCTGCATGATACCTACATCATACAGTGCACATACATGTTCATCAGTTTTAAATATTGGAGATTCCAATGGAATATTGTCTTAGTCGGCTTGCCGTAACAAAATACCATAGATTGGGTGGCTTAAACCACAGAAATTTCTTTTCTCATAGGTCTGGCGGCTGGAAGTCAAAGATCAGGGTGCCAGCGTGGTCGGGTTTTAAGTACCTCTTCCTGGCTTGAGGCACTGCTTCTCATTATTTTCTTTCATGATAGACGGAGACCAAGGTGTCTGGCCTCTCTTCTTATAAGGGCACTCATCCCTTCATGAAGACCCCACTCTCATGACCTAATTGAACCTTAATTTCCTCCCATAGGCCCCATCTACAAATACCATCACGTTGGGGGTTAGGGCTTTAGCATGTGAATTTTGAAGATACAGACATTCACCCCAATGCAAGTATCACTATGGTAGTAGGTGTTGTGGTGCTCTTTGGATAACATTAGGCCAGGGATACAGGAATATTCAAATCCTTCCTTAATTAAGCTACCACTAAATTTGGGGAATAATGGCAAAACAAGGCAAATAACACTATTACTAACTAAGGCTTTGAAATCTCTAACTCCAAGGCAAAACTCTGGTAAGCAAAGCAGTTAGGACAGGAGAATTCATTTGCTTTATTAGATGGCTGGCTTGAAAGAACAGCAATAGAGGTTGAAATCCACAGCCCATGAGCCAAGAATGGCTTTTACATTTCAAATGGTTAAAAAAAAAAATCAAAAGATTTTGTACCATCTGAAAATTCTATAAAATACAAATTTTAGTGTCTGCAAATAAAGTTTCATTGGAACACAGCCGTGCCCGTTCCTTTATGCATTGTTGTAACTTTCATGCTACCATGGCAGACTTGTATTGTTGCCATGAAAAGAGACTGAAAGAGACTGAAAGATTTATTATCTGACCCTTTAGAGAAAAAGTTTGCCAATCCCTGATCTACAAACCATGCTTGCCAATGATTTGTTTCGCCTATTCCCGAGACTAAATCTTAGCTGAAAATGTTTATTCAAAAAGGTGCAGTTATACCCATCGGCACTAGAAGAAATGGATCCAGAGACAGAGAGTATTTACCCCAAAGCCTGGCATGAGCTAGTCTAGGGATTGTCCACTTCAGGCTGTCCAATGCCAGACCCTCATTCTAAGAAAAACTGAGAAAGACAGATGGCTTCACTGAAGGATGAAAGTACACAAGAGACCCTCAGTCCATATGCTGATGGATTGAAAGTTCAACCCTTCCCAAATACAGTCTAGGGTCCTAGAATTGAAGCAAACTAAATGAAGGTTTATCTTCCTTTGAGTCTCTACCCTTCAATTAATGTGTATCCTTGGAGTCAAAGGAGGAATGGAAGCTAAGAGTGGTACCACCCTTTCTGCAATTCAGCCTTGACCAGTGAAATTGATGGCACTGTTGACATATCAGGCTACTTCCTCTGTTTCTGATTTGTTTTTGTTTTGGTTTCTCTCCCCTCCCCCCCCCCCACCAAACACATAAAGGTGATTTTAAAGGATGTGGATTCACTTCTCTATGTGGACACCGACGTTCTCTTTCTGAGACCTGTCGATGACATATGGAAGCTTCTGAGGCAGTTTAATGCCACCCAGCTTGCAGCCATGGCCCCTGAGCATGAAATCCCCAAGATTGGCTGGTACAGCCGCTTTGCTCGGCACCCTTTCTATGGCTCTGCGGGAGTTAATTCAGGAGTCATGCTGATGAATTTAACTCGTATAAGAAGTGCCCAGTTTAAGGTAAGGAAATACTTTATATTTCATGTTTAAAATTCGGGATTTTGTCATTTCAACAGTGATGTTCCTAGATTGTCAATGTACTGCTTTTGGAAGTAAGGCGCTTGTAGGTGAGGAAGGAAGGAGCCAGGGAAGAGGAAAATATTTGCAAAGTTATGAAATGTTTGTTCAGGAAGAGCCCAGGTGTTTATGGTATTTAAAGCTACAGCACAGTTACTATTGAAGAATGTTATGTTGCATTTCTGAATTCTATAATGTTTGAATTCTGTGTTTACCCAAAGCTTCAAAAACCATGGAAAATTTTGTGAAATTATCCTAGGGATGTATTTACATATGTATACAGAGATATTTGTACAAGGCTGCTCATGGCCTCATCTTTTATCCTAGTAGAGAACTGGAAAGAACTTAAATGAACCTCAGTAGAGAGCTAGTCAATTAAAAAAAATCCTCTAATTAAGAAGTAGATCAATCTATAGGTAAGATACATAAGATCTCTAAAAAGATATTAAGGGAAAAAAGTTAAAATGCAACAAAGCATGGTACCATAAGTATGATCTCTTTTATGGCTTAGAAATTTCCAGAAGGAATACCTAATAGAATACCTGATTGTTAACCGTGGATATTTCTGGGAAGAGTGGGGGTGGAAATGGTAGGAGGATGGAGGAAGAATACTTTTACTTTTTAATTTTATCTTTGTGTGCTATTTGAATATTTAGTCTATAAATGTGTTGCTTTTATTTTAAAAGTAAATTATGTTAAGACAAGGAGAAGGTGTTTTCCCTTAGATACCTTAACTCTGCCATCTGTATTTTGTTCCTTCCTCTCTGAGGAAGGAATTAAGCATAAGAAAGAGAGTTTCAATTTGGGCATAGTTTTCTGAGTGGAAACTATAGCCCCAACTAGTGGTTCCTGGCCCATCTAGTATCTATGTGCTACCCCATCTGGCAAAACTCTACAGTTTCCAGCCCTAGTTTTGCTTTGTCCTATGTCTTGAGGCCAGCAGGACCCCTCCTATTTGCTTCATAGGGGGATTTGGGGGATTTGGGGGATTTGGGGTCCTCTTCACTGTTTCTCAGTGGACAAAATGTATTTGCTTTGCCTCAGCCATTCTAATGGTTGTCTCTTTTCCAGAACAGCATGATTCCAACAGGCTTGGCTTGGGAGGACATGTTGTACCCTCTGTACCAGAAGTACAAGAATGCCATCACATGGGGAGACCAGGATTTATTAAATATTATTTTTTATTTCAATCCAGGTAGGCTCTCTTGCGAGAATGCCCTTTGTGTAGGAGTCCGCCCACCTCGCCCCTCAGAGTGCATTCCAGCCTGGTCTGCTATTGACTGAGCCTGAATTGTGCCTGTGTCCCCTATGAAGTGCGTCCTTTCATTCACCCCCTGGGCTTCTCCCAGAGGCGGCCCACACACTTCTGACACAAAAGGCCAAATGTTGAAACCTCCAACACTGGACTCCGTTTTTTGAGAATATCTTTTCGATTTTTGTCACACCATTCTTCTAAGAAGTGTGGTCCAAACTAATGGCAGGGCACAGAACTGAATGACAACATTATAGGCTAGGCACGAGGCCTTCCACAGCTGAACAATGGCTAGATTGAGGGGAATTGATTTCTTGAGATCCCTACAGTTAAGTGACTTGTCTGGGAGTTAAATGAGCCTAAAATAAGGACTTAGATTCCCCAGTTCCTTTTTCTTTTCACGGGAGGCAAAAGATGTTCTTAGATTGTTACATCAGTGATTTGGCGGAGTTGGGGGACGGAGGGAGAAGAACATTTCTGATCTATGTTTCTTGGCTGTTGTCGACACCTAAAACTAATAAAATTTCCCTCTTTCTTCTTCGCTAAAACCATTATTTATGTTGTTAAAAATCAAAACCATGTTTTCTCCTTGAGAAAGACCTTTGGGGGAAAAAAAGGGCACTCCTCACCTGGACCTATTCCATCCATTTCTTTGCCTTTAAAAAATCCTGAAGTAGAGACTCCTGTTTATAAAGACTTCTTTTTGTCTGTCTTGTCACCTTGGAATCACCTACTTTGTACTTGAAATTGTTTTTAAACAAAACTCTGAACTAAAACCTAATGTCGTATGTCGTTGGATCTAAATGGAGCAAATCCTGGAAAAGAAAAAAAAGCAGATTGAAACTGAGTTTCTGGGGAAAATTCCCACTAGTAATTCATTGATGAAGGGAATGTCTTGGCCATTCACTGGTGGCCTGTTTTAATCCATTTCCCTCTGACAGTAACAGGGAATTTAAGGTCTGTATCTCCTCCTTTTCTTCATAAGCAGATTTCATCTTTTTTTCTAGGTGTTGATGTATTAGTTAGGACTCTTGGTTGCATATAAAAGATCCCCCAAGTTAGCCCAAGCACAAAGGATACTTTTTTATAAGCAAACTGATGTCTGCTAGAAATCAGGGCGGGAAGGCCAGCAGGCTCAGCCCGGGACATGAAGCAGGACGGGGAAATTGATGAGGATCCCAGGTCGGACTTGCTTTCTCCCACTGACGTTGTTTATTCTTCTCGTTGTGGACCTCATTCTCTGCTCCTCAGGCCTCAAAGTAGAGTACCAAGGCTTCATACTCCAGGTGCAGCCACATGAAAGGATTAACCCCCAATTCCATCCCAATTCCAAATTCCCAGGGGGAGAAAGCAGATGGTTCCAGCTAGGCCAGGAGCATGGAGCTGAGAAATCATGGCTGACATTTATTATTTACTAAATGCCAGGTGCTATTCTAAGCATTATCTTCTTTAATCCTCAAAACCACCCGAGAATATAATCCCCATTATACAGACAAAGATACCAAGGGACAGAGAGTTTGTTCGATAATTTGCAGCACTGCTAATGAGTGACGGAGGAGGGGTACAAACCCAGGCCACTCCCAACTTCAGCCCTATGGGTTTGGGAGAGAGGGGAAATTCTAAACAAGGGGAATCCTACAGAGCTGGGCAGACATGCCAAAATGTATCTCTCCACTGAATTATTTGTCCTTTAAATATTGCAATTTTCCCTCTATAATGTGGCTAAAACTATCTTTTACAAGCCCATCTGTACATACTTCCAAATAGGAATTCAAAAGATTCGCACAATTTCCTCCCCAGAAATCCTCTTAGCCTGTTGCAGATTATTTGAGGACGTGATCAGTGAGTAAATAATACTTGAAGGCAGTTGTAAGCAGCTTTGCAATTAGACAGGAGCCCTTGCCTTTAATTGGAGCTGAAAACCAGCTGGTTTTCTCTGTGCTCCCCATCGTAAATCCATTGAGTACTTGAACATTATAAAATAATTTTTCAAGTTGTTCTAAACCCTGGTTCTGAGCAGGACCAATAACCAAGTTTTCTAGCTTTAGATCGGCAAATTACTAGGTAACTCCTTGATTATTCTTTGTCACCTGCATTGGATCTTCCTTTTTCATACCTTTTTCAGGTGCTTTATTAAACATGAGATCTTTGAACTGAAATCCATTGATATCTTTCACATTATAAGCCTTTTCTTTGTTTATATGGGTTGCGATCACTCTCTCTAAACCCGAAAACTATTTTGAAAAAAGATGTGTCACCTTTATCCCTAGAAAGGAGAGAGGGAGAGGAGATTGGCCCCAACACAGGATATAAACATACTTGCTATTATGGTTCTGTAAGTTGCCATGGACAAAGAAGCAATGCACAAAAAACCTGAACACATGTCTGGAACATTACTCTTATAGCCTCCTGTAGTCAATAATACCACTTTTTAAAATGTGTGGTTTTTTTTTTAATGTTTATCTATTTATTTTGAAAGAGAGAATGGGAGAAGGGGCAGAGAGAGAGAGAATCCCAAGCAGGGCTCCACGCCATCAGCATAGAGCCTGATGCGGGGCTCAAACCCATGAACCGTGAGATCATAACCTGAGCTGAAATCGAGAGTCAGACGCTTAACGAACTGAGCCACCCAGGTGCCCTTTAAAATGTGTTATAGTCAGGCCAGCTAAGGAAGGGACCAGGGGACGGTCCTGGGAACACATGGGGCAGATTGTGCTACGCCTCCTGGGAATCTGCTAAGGACCAAAGCTGATTTCTCTATCCCTCAGAGGCCCCAGGATCTCTGCTGTCCTTGCTTCTCTCCATGCCTACCTGATTCCATTCTATTTCTCAGCATTCTCTTTATATGTGGCCCAGCCTAACAAGCCCACAGCCAATGATGATGCATATTTGGTAACAGCCCCCTATGTTTCCTAATTCACATTCTTGAAGAGAGAGAGAAACCAAGGAGAGAGAGAAAGAGAGACAAATTTGCCCAGCCCAGCCTATAACTGATTTCCAGCCCAGCTGAAACTTAGTTCTTTTTGGATAGGGAGACCACCCACAATCTGGTCATCAGGAGCCAGAAGAGCAAGGCCTTGTGGCATTTTCCTTTCTCAGACATGAGCCCCTAGGTCTCTCCTTTCTTCGGGAATAATTTTCATAAAGGTGGGCTGTGCGCAGGGAAGGAAGGAAATGAAACCAGCCAAGTATAGACAACGAGGCAAGGCACTCAGCCAGATAGTAACAGTAGGAAGCTGCCCACCGGGAGAGGGAAGAGCTGAAATACCCCTGGAATATACCCAGGTTGTCATGGGCTCTACATAGGGTAGTTGAGTGAGGGGTTTGGTGGGGCCACAGGGAGCAGGACACATACTCACATGGCACAGGTCTCTTCAGTGGCCCCATTAGGGCCTTGTTCTCACACTGCCAGGGTCACTGGAGCCCTGCATTTGAGTGTGCAGCCACCCTGGACCCTCCCCCACCCCAAGAGCTCCCAGCATCTGGCAGTGATGAGTGTGTTGCCTGAGTTGACAGCCCCCACTATCTGGTGTTAGGACTGTTCTGGGAGACTGGAAACACAAACACCTTACTGTTTGGGGAATCTGGGGGTTTCATGAGCTCTGATACAAAGCACAAGAATGAAGATTGTAGGGTCCTTATGGGAAGGGATTGTATCTACTTTTTGTCTTTCACGTGCAAGACTTCACGCCTGAAGCAGGGTTGGTCTTCAGAAGTGTTGGCTGGTTGAACACATGGATTTAAGAGAATGAAGTGAAAAAGGGAAGTGAACAGAGGAGAAAGTCCACAGGAGGGAAAGCGAGGAGAGGAAGGAGAAAGAGAAAGTAAGAGAAAGCAGAAGAACACATGTGGTAAAGGAACGTATAAGGTTCCATGCACTCATTCATTCAGCAGGTATTTTTGAGCGCCTACTATGTGCCAGCCACCATGGTGGGCACTGGGGATATGGCAGCAGACAGAATGGACAAGTTCCTCTTTTCATGATACCCACCTTTTAATTGGAAGAGGTAGCCTTCCAAAGAACAGCAGCTAGTTCCAAATCACACGTTGTGATAAATGCTATCAAGGGAACAGATGAGAGGTTGAGAAAAAGAGCCTGTCTGGAGGGAGAGGATTGCTTCTTTAGATTGTGCGATCAGGGAGGCCTTCTTGGAAGAATTAATTGCCCTTCTCTGGAACAGGGCACATTCTGGAAGAAGGAAGAAGAGGATGCTAGGAAAGCCTAGTTCCAGAATGAGACAGTAAAGAAACAAAACTAAAAAATGAAAATAACTGTTAATGATGCAATCCAACAGCCTCCATTCTGTTGGTAATATAGCAAATGAGGAGTAAGCCTGTTTCACCATGAAGTGAAGATGACCAGGCACTGAGCTCTTCCATAATCTTAGAGATCTCAAGAGTACGAAATAATCAGAAACATAAGGAACAATCAATTCACACAGTACTTTGCAAATAGGAGGCTCTGGAAATAAATGTAGACCCCTGAAGGGATCACTAACGGACTCCAGAGCCATAGATAATCAGTTAATGAGCTTCTTTATCTATGTAAAATGAGAGGAAAATAGCAAAGACTCAGGGCTTAAACAGGGCTTGGCTTGGAAAAATATTTTAAAATAAATTGCAGTGGTTTAAGGCTCTGGGGATTTGGAATTTTAAAACCACTCACCGTATTATTTCCCGAGCAGCAGAAAGTAACCTGGACATTTCCCCATGCTATCATTTTTAACCATCAGATTTTGACAGCCCTGATAATCGTGCTTAAAATAGATCCATTTCAGAATGGTTATTGATCACATGCCAAATAACCATCATGAGTCCACTCTGCATGTTCATCAACTGATCTCCATAGGGGTTGCCTCTTCAGTCCACCCCTCTTCTCCTTCCCCCCTTAAAAAATGGAGATTGCAAAGTGTAACCCATGCAAAATTTGTGAATAAAGAGACACGTCTGTTACTTTTTAACTGCCCACTCTTGATTTTCCTTTCTTTGGGTAACAGGGCTCCAGTTTTCTCAGGGGAATTACTCTTCCCTCTCTCTCTCCCTCTCTCTCTCTTTCTGTCTCTTCACCCCCTCCCTCTCCCCCTCCCTCCCCATACCCCATTCGCTCTTGCAAGCAATCTTAGAGCCTAGTCTGCTCCTGACTCCCACTCGCCCAGTCAGACCATGTCCTCCCAACCTGACTGGGGATCCAAGAGTAGAAAGTAGCCAAGGTTGTGGAACTGGCAGCAGTCGTGAAAAGCTGACATTAATTAGTGCCCACCTCTCAGAGCCCAGGAACTGTCCCACTTCTTGACCCAGTTCAGCTTTACCTCTGATTTTATGAGCCACCCGCTCTTTCCAAAGGCAAATTCCTTTCTCTTATTCATTTTTTTCTTCAAACTAGAATCAAAGTTAGTTACTTGCAATCCACTATAGACTGATATTTCTTGAATGTTTTAGGTCAGAGCATTCTATATATGACAAGTTTGTTACCATTAACTTCCCCTTGGAAGAGACTGAATTTATCCTAGCGAAATTGAATGGCTCATCTTTTGTAAAGCACAGTCTGATTTCCAGACTCTTCACCATGATCCGGCCATTTTCTCCCTGAATGCTCTTCCAGGCCTGCATTTCTGACTGTCAAAGTCCCATCCTTAGTCTGTAAGCCTGAGTTCAAATGAAACTTTACTTAAATGTCCTCCTTTCTATGAAACCTGATAAAAACATGTTCATCTTACTATATACTCTATGCTGTCTCCTGTACAAGAGTATAAATTCTCCAAGAGCAGGAGCAGAACTTTATCATCCAACGACACCACTGCCTTGCAGTGTGTGAATAAACGCTTGTTTCAATGTATATGCTCCATGTGTTTTGTGTTTCTTCCTCTGAAAAATTCTGAAAAGGATTGTAAAAGATGTGAATTGAATTCTGTCTAGAAACCAGTTGCATACTCAGAGTTCAACCGCTGGGTTCTTAGCTGGTCTTTGGGAGATCAGTAAGCCCCTAAACTTAGGAACTTAAGTTCTTAGATTAAGAACTTAATGTTCTTAGATATATCCAGTTGTACTTTTCCAACGATGGGATCTAAAGCTTTTGTTAGATTCTTTTTTTACAATTTTTTTAAAGTTTATTTATTTATTTTGAGAGAGACAGAGGCAGTGCAAGTGGGGGAAGGGCAGACAGAGAAGGAGACAGAGAATCCCAAGCAGGCTCCGCACTGTCAGCTTGGAGCCAGATGTGGGGCTCAAACTTACAAAACCGTGAGATCACGACCTGAGTTGAAACCAAGAGTTGGACACTTAACCGACTGAACCCCCCAGGCATCCTAAGCTTTCATTGCATTCTGAGAGAGATGCATGGATCCATAAAAGTTTAAGAATTACTGGCTACCTGCATAGCTACAAACAGTTGGAGTAAAACATTTATTACCAATGTACTATGTGTTGGGAACTATGCTAGACTCATTGCTTTGATTTTGTTTTATCCTACCAGTGACCTAATGCAATAGTTCTTAACAGTAACATTGGTGATAATTATTACACCTAACAGTTATTGTATGCTTTCTAATGTGCTAGGTACTCTTCCAAATACTTATTTTATTATTTTTTAAAATTTACATCCAAATTAGTTAGTATATAGTGCAACAATGATTTCAGGAGTAGATTCCTTAGTGCCCTTTACCCATTTAGCCCGTCCCCCCCCACAACCCCTCCAGTAACCCTCTGTTTGTTCTCTGTATTTAAGAGCATCTTATGTTTTGTCCCCCCTCCCTATTTTTATATTATTTTTCCTTCGCTTCCCTTGTGTTCATCTGTTCTGTGTCTTAAAGTCCTCATATGAGTGAAGTCCTATGATATTTGTCTTTCTCTGACTAATTTCGCTTAGCATAACACCCTCTGGTTCCATCCATGTAGTTGCAGATCACAAGATTTCATTCTTTTTGATTGCCGGGTCATACTCCATTGTGTGTGTGTGTATATATATATATATGAATGTATATATATATATGTATATATATGTATATATATGTATGTATGTATATGTATATATATGTGTATATATGTATATATATATGTATGTATGTATATATAATATATATGTATATATATGTATATATAATATATATATATACAGCCCACATCTTCTTTATCCATTCATCCATCGATGGACATTTGGGCTCTTTCCATATTTGGCTATTGTTAATAGTGCTGCTATAAACACAGGGGTGCATGTGTCCCCTCGAAACAGCATTCCCGTATCCCTTGGATAAATGCCTAGTAGTGCAATTGCTGGGTCATAGGGTAGTTCTATTTTTAGTTTTTTGAGCAGCCTCCATAATGTTTTCCAGAGTGGCTGCCCCAGTTTGCATTCCCACCAGCAGTGCAAAAGAGATCCTCTCTCTCCGCATCCTCGCCAACACCTGTTATTGCCTGAGTTGTTAATGTTAGCCATTCTGACAGGTGTGAGGTAGTATCTCATCATGGTTTTGATTTGTATTTCCCTGATGCTGAGTAATGTTGAGCAGTTTTTCATGTGTCGGTCGGCCATCTGGATGTCTTCTTTGGAGAGGTGTCTATTCATGTCTTTTGCCCATTTCTTCACTGGATTATTTGTTTTTTGGGTGTTGAGTTTGATAAGTTCTTTACAGGTTTTGGATACTAACTCTTTATCTGCTATGGCACTTGCAAATATTTTCTCCCATTCTGTCAGTTGCCTTTTAGTTTTGCTGATGGTTTCTTTCGCTGTGCAGAATCTTTTCATTTGGAGGGGGTCCCAATAGTTCATTTTTGCTTTTGTTTCCCTTGCCTCCTGAGATGTGTTGAGTAAGAAGTTGCTGCAGCCGAAGTCAAAGAGGTTTTTGCCTGCTTTTTCCTCGAGTATTTTGATGATTTCCTATCTTACATTTGGGTCTTTCATCCGTTTTGAGTTTATTTTTGTGTATGGTGTAAGAAAGTGGTCCAGGTTCATTTTTCTGCATGTCGCTGTCCAGTTTTCCCAGCACCACTTGCTGAAGAGGCTGTCTTTATTCCATTGGATATTCTTTCCTGCTTTGTCAAAAATTAGTTGGCCATATGTTTGTGGGCCCATTTCTGGGTTCTCTATTCAGTTCCATTAACCTGAGTGTCTGTTCTTGTGCCAGCATGTTCCAAATACTTATAAGCTCAGTTCGTACTCCCCAGAATCCTTCTGGACAAGTGATATTTACAGTCCTCCTCCTTTTACAGATGATAAAACTCGGGCCCACAAAAATTATGTAATTTGCCTGAATGCATGCAAGTCGTGGTAATCCTGTATTCAAACCCAATGGGTTGACTTCAGAGCTTGCCTCCTTAGCCATTACACTGTACGGTCACAGCCAGCACATGATAAAGCTGGAATTCAGCCCCAGATAATTTAGCTTCCTTTTACTGCTTCTAAATTGGGGTCCAGATAACTCACCAACGTCATAGAACCAGGAGGTGATAGAAGCCAACTTCGAACATAGCCTTTGTTTGATTCCACAGCCTTTCTATTCATCCTCTGCCTTAGAGTGCCCTCACTGGACTAGGTCCTCTACGGAGGCTGCAAGGAGGGGGAAGGTTTCCTTTTTTAGTGGGTCCTGCATTACCCGGGAAGAGGCAAAAACCTCCATCACCAGTCTCAAACAACACAAAGGCAGGAACCAGACTTTCCTTTGTCCACTGAATACATAGCAGGCGCTCAATAAATATTTGTTGATTCAATCAGCATATTTACAGAAACAGAGATGGCTTCTAGGGTGATTCACTCAGCAGGGAACATTAGCAGGTGCTTAAGCAGGAATTGCAATTGCAGATGCAGGCAGATATCAGAAATGAGTGATGGGATTCACGGGGTTACAAAAGGCCACAATTGGGCTGAGGTCAGACACCATTTAAAAGCACACAGACAGGGGCACCTGGGTGGCTCGGTTGGTTAAGCACCAACTCTTGGTTTCAGCTCAGGTCGTGATCTCACAGTTCATGAGTTCGAGCCCCGCGTTCACCTCTGCGCTGACAGCATGGAGCCTGCTTGGGATCCTGTCTCTCTGCCCCTCTTCTGCTCACTTGTGCTCACTCTCTCTTTCAAAACCAAATAAACTTTAAAAAATAATAATAAAAAATAAAAGCAAAAAGCATTTTTAGATATTTTCCCTCATGGAACCCTTATGCCCCCCTCTGCACTATTGGGCAGAAAAGTCACACAACTAAAAGAGGAGTTTAAATCCAGATAATGTGACTTCAGGATGAGCACTACTCTCTCCCAGCTATGGATTATAAGTGTGGAAGTGAATGTAAAAGCAACATCATGGCGGAAAGGGGTCCTCCAGAGAAAAGGAAAAGCTCACAGGGTGTTGGGAATGCTTAGGAACTGGAGGGTGCCTGGATGTCAGTGTGGCCTGTAAAAACTGAGTGGTAGAATTATTATACACAGTCTGCCAGAGAGGATGTGTGCTTTCCATCTTGAAGTTCTCTGTAATTCTCTAAGCTGTGGTCCTTTCCATGAGAAGGGAGAGCTCTCAGCCCAACAAAAGAGCACAGCTTTATGTTGCTCTTCTGACAATGGTAATTGATTTGCTCTAATGCTTCTGTGTTCTCACTGGGGGCCTTTCTCATAAACAGTGACAAACATTCGCAGAGAGCTTTGATCCATACTTCTCCAGCCCCAGCCCTAAAAGGCATCAAGCTACAGAGCCAGGAAGTTCAGTGGACATGACTGTATTGCTGATTTTACAACCCTAGCTACCAGGAGGAAATTTTCTGAATCCAACAGAATTAGAGCCGAGTTTTTCAACCTTGGCACTGTTACTTTTATGGGGGCTGTCCTGTTCGTTGTGGAATGTTTCGAGTATCCCAGATCTCTACCTGCTAGATACCAGTAGTGGCCTCCTCCATATCTCCCTCCAGACATCACCCAATGGCCCCAGGGGAGCCCTGGCAAAGAACCACCAGCTTAGAGACGCACGCACAAATATACAAGTGTGCACATGATTGCTCACAGTGTATATAGTCACCTTGACACGGGGGCTTTTTTTTTCCCTTTGCTCTTTTGGGGGGATTCCCCCCCTTTACCCTTGTAGGGTTTTTTTGTTTGTTTTTTCCTTCCTGTTGATTTTGTTTGTTGTTTGGTTTTTAATCCAAAGAGGAATCTTTGCTTTGATCTTGATTCCCATTCAAGTCTATTTCATAAAACCTTTACAAAGAGGGATTATAAGTGCTAGCATTGTTGACCACCGCTGTGTGCTTGGCATTCTGCTGAATGTTTTTTAAATTTAATCCTCACAGTAAGAGGGAGGTCCTGTTGTACCCATCTTACAGATGAGGAAAATGAAGCACAGAGAGGTTGAATCACTGGCTCTAGGTTGCACTGTTTTTGAGTGAAGACAGTTGGGATTCGGACCCAGGCTGTCTGCTGACCTTGTCTGCCTCCTTGTCCATGATACATTGCCCTTCTTTTTTGGGTGAAACCTACAGCCTCATTAGCATGTGCCCCTTCAATTCCCTACCTCAAAATAAGGACAAAAATGGAGTGACATCAGGGCTGTGGGTCACGGTCACATTCCCATGCACTGAAATCCCGTGTGGTGTGCAGATTATGGAAACACTGGTTTAAGCACCAGTCATGCAAAGGAGAGCCGGCACTGACTGCGGACACGTCTTTCTCTTGTCACCGCCAGAGTGTCTCTATGTGTTCCCGTGCCAGTGGAACTACCGTCCCGATCACTGCATGTACGGAAGCAACTGCAAAGAGGCTGAGCGGGAAGGCGTGTCTGTTCTGCACGGGAACCGAGGCGTCTACCATGATGAAAAGCAGCCAACTTTCAAAGCACTCTATGAAGCAATACGGGATGTAAGTGTGTTCTTGCCACTGTTCAGCAGACACATGCTTATTCAGCACGAGACGGTACAGGCGGTTTGGTCACTAGTGCCTTTGAAGGCCAGAGAATCCCCCAGAAGCAGTGAGTGATATCCCTTTCCCCAATCCCAGTCACTATTTCATTATATCCACTTGCCCCCTCACACTATATCCACTCAGTATTTACAACTAAGTCACTCTTTTTTTTGTCCTTAAATAAGTTCACTTAAGGAGGAAATTAAATATCATCAGAAAGAAACCCAGTGCCATTTGCCATAATAGAGGGGAATGTGTTAGGGTAACGATA
Source organism: Acinonyx jubatus (assembly GCF_027475565.1). Lineage (NCBI taxonomy): Eukaryota > Metazoa > Chordata > Mammalia > Carnivora > Felidae > Acinonyx > Acinonyx jubatus. Next base: position 126,428,183 of record NC_069383.1, on the reverse strand, counting down.
ACATAATAAGAACAAAATGATATTATGCAGCTCGAGCTTAGCCTGTTGCCTGGTTGCCAGCATCCTGTTGAACAAGTGGGCGTGGAGGTGGTCGATTAGGACAAGGGGTCTGACTGCAAGTAAGAATCAAGTGTTTATTTACATATTGCAATAGTGTACTCAAGAGGCAAAAAGAGGCACTAGCCCCCCCGTGTTGCATTTTTACCCGGCAAAGGGTACTGATCAGCAGAATGCAGCCTACAGGCAAAAGTCATCTCAAGGCCTCTGCGTCCTTAGGACCCTGACCTTAGGCCAGGGGAGGAGGAAGGAGAAGGGAAAGAGGGAGGAGTGGAAAGATACCACCCTCCCAATCCATCCCCCCCTCCCGTGTCCATCCTTCACATCCCTTGTCCCTGGGAGGCCTCGAAATGGAGGTGCCTGGGATGGGAATGCAGATATGCATCTGAGCGTGGCTGGCCCAGGGCAGGGACCTGAGTTTTTGACCCCAATTCCTTCAAGTAAACTACAGGGCGTTGCCTGTGCACCAAGTCAGGTGTCACAAGGGTAGCTCCCAGCCCCTCCAGAGCCAGCCAGCAGCCTTGTCATTACCTGTGATTGAGTCTGAAAGATCACACAGTAGAATTTTGGCCTGGAGCTGGACTTCTCACTGCCTGAGGTCCCCTCTTACAACCTTGAAGGGATTGGTTAGCAAGTGCTGGGGAATTAAAGATACCTGGGAACTATTTTCTTGCAGTAAATGGGAAAGTTGATAAAAACCTCACTTTGGGGTTCACTACCTAAAATCTCAAATACTGCCTGCTTTTGCCTTGCATCCCACACTGTGGGAAACGCTGCATTCGATGTTGCTTTTTATCTGGAGATTGCTAGGAGTGGCAGAGATTCAGGGATGTCCCTTTTGAAACCGTAATTCCAAGACGTAGAGTAGGGGTCAGCAAACTCAGGCCAGATCTGCCTTGCTGCCTGTGTTTGCAAGACATGTGGGCTATGAATGGTTTTGTAAATCACTGGGGAAAAAGGAAAAGACGAATATTTCGTAACGTGAGACAGTGATATGAAATTCCAATCTCAGCATTCATAAATGCAGTCTTATTGGGACACAGTGACACCCATTCATTTATGTGTTTGGCTGTAGTTGGTTGGAAGCCATCATGGCAGAGATGAGTATTTATAACAAACTGTGTAGCCCACAGAGTCTAAAATATTTACTATCTGGTCCTTTATCGGAAACATTTGCTGGCCCCAGACACAAGTATGTAGATTTAGAGTATCTACATATGTACAAGTATGTACATATGTATGTACAAGTATGTAGATTTAGAGGATTTTTTTCTTAAGAATTTAGAAACCCTCACGGTGTCACAAGTGGGCTTTGGTGGGAGTGAATCCTGAGACACAGGCATACATTTTTGTGTGTGTGAATACTGTGCCTCTTGCTAAGGAGAGTCTCTGGAATTTCCAGAATTTTCTCTGCAGGGAATGAGTTTAGCCTGCATGTAAGCTAAGCTAACACCGCTTTCTTCTCCTGCATTTCCTGCTGGTGGTTTTCAAAGATCCGGTGATTTAATTACACAGAAAATTTGCTCTGTACTTAGTGCTACCATCACGTTAGATATTCAAACATGGCTCCAGGGGCAAAGCCATTGAGGAGTACAAACAGAAGTTCAATGAGTATGCAGCAGGTATATGTACCTCAGAGCTGTTCTTGGGTTTCTTTTGTGATCTGTCAACCCTAGTCTGGAATTGAGCAACTGTGGCTCGAGTTACAATACATCTTGTTTGCTTTCTGGAGGAGCAGAAAGAAAACAAATAACTGTGTCATAAATGATCCTGCCAAATACCCTCAATGATGATCCTCCCATGGGCCTAAAGGGACCATTTTCAATGAATCATTTCAGACAGGAATGCTCACTAACCCCATCCTGAAACCTGAATAGAAGTAGACTCCCTCTTGGAAGACATGTTTCCCCGCTGTCCCCAGGGCTGGGCACCGTCATGTGGTGGGGTCAGGGCTTGGGGTAGGGGTCAACAGACCTTGGTTCAAGGCCCAATTTTTGCCCCTTTCTGGTGATTAGTCGTTAACTCTTTGCTCTTACCTTACTGGGCCTCAGTTTCCTCATCTGTGAAATGGAGATGATAATATTACCTACCTCATAGAAGTGTTGCAAGAACGCAACAAACTGATGGTTTTTAAACTTGTAGTATGGCACATGACCTATGGTTGTGCTCAATAATTAGAAGTTATTAACAGTTTCACACTTGCCTCCTTTTCTACATTGTCCACATAGTCTCACTTGCTCTCTCTCTCTCTCTTCCTAAGTATTTTCTCTCTCTCACACTGTATTTCTTTCTCCCTTCATCCCTCTCTGAAAATATTCTTCTTGTCCCTCTCCCCTTTCCCCCTTTCCTTCTGTCCCTCTTTCCTGCTTCCTTTCCTTTCCATCTTCTGTCTCTCTCACACACACACATCCTAAGCCTGTGTGTCTGTGTTTGGCAAAGGTCTCCTCCCATCGTGACCCAAGGAAGTCATCTATCAGGTATACGTTCTGTCAGTAGTTCTTCCAACAATCATCTATTGCAGGAACAATTCTAGCTTATAGAAACTCAGAAGTTAACAAGACTGATAAAGCCTGGTCCCCAGGACACATATATTGTGGGTGGAGGAAGCCAGACTATACTCACATAAACAAAGAAAGAAGAAAAATCGTACCAGGTAGTGAGAGGTGTTAAAAGGGAACCGGAGCAGGGCAATGGGCTGAGAGTCAGGGGTAGGGAGGAGCTTTAGTGAGCTGGGGTCCTCAGGGGGCCTCCGCTAGCCTGGTAGTGTGATTAGTGGGGGCAGCCCTGGGGCAGTTTAGGGGGAGATACTGCTAAGGAGAAGGAATAAGCCAGGGAAAGCCCCTGAGGCAAGGGTGAGTTTGGTGAGCCCGAAGGACTGGGAAGAATTCAGTGTGGCCAGAAGGACAGAGACACCAATGACAATTCCAGGTCACATGGAGCCTTGAGGACAAAGAGGAATTGGAATCTTACTTTAATTGCAGCGTGAAGCCCCTGCAGGAAAGTGATACGGTCTGATCTTTGCTTTAAAAGTATCACCTCAGTAACTCAGTGCGAGGAGGCAAGAGTGAAAACACAAGGGCTATTGATGAGAGTTACTGGAGACATCCAGGAGCAACATGGGGATGGCATGTACTTGTGTGGCACCGGGAAGGTTGGCAGTGGTGGCCACATGTAGGATTCATTGGAAAGACAGATTTTACAGCATTTGTGGATTAATGAAAAGAGGGACGTGGGGGAAAGAAAGAATCAAGGATGACTTCCAGGTTTTGACCTATTTTCCTATCACTAGGGACACCATGATGAAAAAGGAGTTGATCAGCAGTCTAAATTGTGCTGTGGAAGAAAACAGTTATCCCAAACATGGTCCTTCTTGCGTTACATAATGCATAATCTCCTTCTGAGAAGAAATTCGCATTTCTGATAAACACGCTTATGCAATATTTCTGATGAACTTTAAAGGGATTAAGGCTTGTTCTAGGAAACCAGACACCCACCCACTCTGCTGCCAGGCAAGCATTTACTGACCTTTTCACTCTTCTTCCTTTTTTTTTTTCTACTCTCTTTGTATAAAATTTCCTCGCCAACAATGAATCTTTAACTTCATTTACTAGAGGCCTTTACCATTTCATCCAGATTGTAATAAAAATTTGACACATGCTCATAACTACGTGATCTTCAGGATCTATTTTGGAAAATTCTGTTTATAGACACCTTCCATGGGAAGACAAGAGAATGTTTTTTTAAAAATGGGGCACCGGGGTGGCTCAGTCAATTAAGCATCTGACTCTTGATCTCAGCTCAGGTCTTGATCTCAGGGTCGTGAGTTCAGGTCCTGCGGCGTTGGGCTCCACACCCCACAGGGAGCCTGCTTGAAAAGAAAAGAAAAGAAAAGAAAAGAAAAGCACAGGATTATATGGGGAAAAAACCAACAAGCAGTGTTTGGTACTTGAATTATTAAAATGAATTTCATTGATGTTAGATTTCACTAGTAATTGCCAAACTGTGGACTTCATCAGATTACTATAGACATACCCTAGAGTTTCTTCATTTAAGATTGAGACAAACACAGGGGCACCTGGGTGGCTCAGTCACTTCTGCATCTGACTCTTGGTTTCAACTCAGGCCATGATCTCATGGCTCGTGGGATGGAGCCCTGCATCAGGCTCTGCAGTGGCAGTGCACGGACCCTGCTTAGGATTCTCTCTCTCTCTGCCCTTCTGTCTGTCTGTCTCTCTCTCTCTCTCTCTCTCTCTGTCTCTCAAAATAAATAAATAAATAAATAAATAAATAAATAAATAAATAAATAGGAAAAGAAGAGATTGAGACAAACAAAATATATGAGGAATTCAGTGTCTTATTGCAGGTGATGTCACGTCTCTACTTGAGCCTTGCTTCTCTTCAACAAGAGCATACAATGTAGAGAATATCCTGTCCCTGAAGATACATGTTGGTCTTAGCTTTTAAGAGTTTTAAGGACCCAAATAAACCATATTAAAAAAAAAAAAAAGAACAAAAGAAAGAAAGTGAAGCCCAAATAGGGTAAGTAATTGCCTCAGGTTGCACAGGATTGAATCAGGTTTTGAATTTCTATCCTCAGAGTTCCTTTCCACTATGTCTAAGAACATCCAAACTGAGGCACCTGGGTGGCTCAGTCGGTTAAGCGTGCGACTTAGGCGCAGGTCATGATCTCATAGCTCGTGAGTTCGAGTCCTGCATCAGGTTCTGTGGTGACAGCTCGGAGCCTGGAGCCTGTTTCAGATTCTGTGTCTCCCTCTCTTTCTGCCCCTCCCCCACTCACGCGCGCACTCTCTCTCTCCCCCCAAAATAAATATTTTTTAAAAATTAAAAAAAAAAAAAAACGAACTTCCAAACCTATGCTTGCATGCTTAATTCCCTGTTTCATTTTTCGGTAAATGTTGTTTGCGTTTTAAATGGCATTTCAGTAACTAAAACATTTTCTTTCATTTTTTTTTTTTAAACCATTTTTCAGTTTCCCTTTCAAGACAATCTCTTTCAATCCATGTATTACCCTCTCCAGCTGAAGTTTTTGGAGACTGTGCACACTTTATGTGGACGAATCCCACAAGTGTTTTTGAAGCAAATCGAGAAAACAATGAAAAGGGCTTACGAGAAACACGTCATCATCCATGTGGGCCCCAACCAGATGCACTGAATATTTTTCATATTGTTGCAAGCGGATTGGGCATCTCAAGAACAAGGACATGTCTATCTTTAAGCTGCCTGGGTCTCTTTCGTGTGAATATTTAATGGTGCTCTGTGACAATTGCGTTTTAAAAGCTTCGTTAAATGTTGCTGAATTAGTCGCCCCTAAAAGGAAATGTGCTTTAATTTTTTCTAAAATGGTATTTATCTCTCTCTTTTTAAAAAAAAAAATATTATTACACACTTAGCATTGTTCAAGCAGGTTGAGCTAGCTGTGAAGAGGAACTTTTGTGAGCCTTCCATTTCCCGTTCAGTGTCTGAGACAATGTCAGAGGCATCTCGTGCTGTATATTTATCTAGTATTCTTGAGACTCTTTCTATGTCAATGACTCCCCCATACCCTTCTTGTAAAAGTAATACATGCTTGTTGTAAAACAGAAAACTGTTCAAAGGTTGTAGAGGAGCGGGGCGCCTGGGTGGCTCAGTTGGTTAAGTGTGTAACTCTTGATTTTAGCTCAGATCATGATCTTACGTTTGGTGAGTTTAAGCCCCGCGTTGGGCTCTGCCCTGACAGTGTGGAGCCTGCTTGGGATTTTGTCTCCCTCTCTCTGTCTCTGCCCCTCCCCTGCTTGCTGTCTATCTCTCTCTCAAAATAAATAAAAATAAACCTTAAAAAAAAAAAGTTTGTAGAGGATGTAGGCCAGTGGACCAAAATCAAGATTAGATTAGCCATAATCCTACCAACCAATTATTTTAAAGGTAGTTACTTCCAGCCTTTTTTTTCCTACTCGTATATTTATTTGTTGGTTGTCTTTTCCATTGTAATACATATCTGAAACAGGTAGTTTGAGTAAAAGCTGGCCCCTATGCTGAGATTTTTATGTTGAGACAAAAATTTAGACAAAATGATTGTATTTACAGAGCTGGAAGAAGTATTCAAATTTCAACTAATTGGGCAGTGTTAAAGGATGAAGCATATTTGGGGGTATTTTTTAAGAAAAATTGTTTAGATTAGTGGAAGGTTAAATCATAAGAAATATTTATACAACTATACCTTCTGAAAGGAAATTCAGTCATTGTGTTAAACGCAAGGGGTCAGTTTAAAAGAGATGTGTTTTTGTGTTTAACTACAGACAAAAACATTTTATCTCTTAACTTTCATAGGTGTGACCTTCTCTCTTCTTTAAACTCTTGGGCAACGGTTGGAAATTGAAGGCCAACTTCAAACTTACGTGTACAGAATAGATCGTTCAGCTAATTCCATTGGCAAGAAAATTCAACTGCCTACCAGCCTTGGAAAGGTCTCTTTAAATGTTTTTTCTTCTCTAGGCTGACCCATCCATTAGCCAAGGAACTGGGCAGGTCTTACAGTAGAGGAAATTCTGTATTCCCCAGAGGAATCTGACTTAATCCCTTGTTGCTCCTGTAGCTGGTAACAGGGTAAGAACATTTTTTATAATGCTTTATTTATCTCAAAAACCTTGTGCCTAAATGATCTTGATGTTTGCAACAGCCTAATGAACTTAGTAGTGGCCTCTATCATTGGACAAAGAAGGAAATTGTAACCCAAAGAAACAAGCATACCCAATATAATTGCTGTTCTGTAACACATACAGGTATGTATAAGATGCATCCTCTTTTACAGAGGAAGTTTGAAGGCAAAAATATTAAATACTTCTCATCATATATAGACAGTAATCTAAAAGTATAAAATGAAAAATAATATTTTGTTAATGCAAATATGGTATGCTATATATTGGAACCTGGTAGGATATCATAGGTACCATATCCACAGAAGAAGTCTTAACCGTGTAAAAATATATGAAAACCTCAGCACTACAAAGAAATATGTAGATGCCAATTAATATTGGGATATAGTACCATTATGGTAGTAGCAAATTTTAAAATGTTAAAGTATTAGACCATACCCTCCTTTTGATCAGTTGGGTGTCAGGTGATTTATTTTTGTTAAGGAAATTACCTTTAAGATGTGGAACTCTTCACTGTTATATTTTATGTTTCCTCATTTCACCATTAAAGGTGATGTCATTCATTAGTTTATGTCTAAAGTCTGTGGAGGAATTTTTGGATTGTCTTTTGGATGGAGGAAAAGTACCCTACATACCCACAAATATGGTTTCACTGAAAGAGCCAGGATGTGAACATGATTGCCTGACTTCCATTCCAGTTTTGCTACATGTTCAGCATGGCCACCAAACCCTACAAACGTCATTCACATTTTTGGTGGTTTATAAACCTAAAAAAGTTCTATTCCTCCTCTGGTGAGTCCTACAAAAACTGTGCTATAAAGACTTTGAATATAGAAACGCCTTTTCTTTTATGAGAATCTTACCCGCAACTCTTAACTATTGGTTCTGGTCTGAATACATAGAATCAGATTTCCAGCAAAGGTCCATGATACAATTCTAGAACATTCTAGAATGATGCACGATGAGAATGTGAAACCTTAGAATTTAGTGTGGTTTTCTGCCTTGGAATTTCTTCATGGTATCCTGAAATTTTGAGTTGAGTCTGGTGGAGAATCTGCAGTTAGTTTTCTCTCGCAATCCCTACTACCTGAAAATGCTAATTGTTTTCCATCCAGTATATTACCATGAGGCGGTGTTTCCTCTGCCTTTGATAATTCCCAGACAACTACTACATTAATGCCTTTGAAATCTGGGAACCACAGATTTTAATTTGGTGGACTCCTAAAACATGTACCCTGTGATCTGAAGTTTGCCAAAGGTTGGGTTGTTCCATATGGCACGTAGAATCTATACAGGAAGAGCATGACACTGGTTCTGTCATCCCCTCTTCTTGTTTCCTTCAGAATTCTATTCAAACACATGTGACTACAGAGTTCCACTGGAAAAATGAAAGAACAGGGTCTAAGAGCAAAATGTAACAGTATTGTATGCATTGAGACTGAGACGTTCAGTAGTAGGGTCGCTAGAAATGCTTACAATGTTTTTCTTGCTCAGTTTTTCTTTTCTAATATAAACCTCAGAAATTGTGACTTACATTGAAAATTTCAACATTAAAAAAAATTAACTGGCTAGAAAATATGTTCAAGTTTTCCTTCAACTTCCTGAATGACAGTTTAGCATTTCAGGGTATGACACTCCAGCTTTGCTATTTATTTGAAATGTCTAATACATATTCAGGACTTCCATTGCAAATTGTGACTATGGGTGGATTTATTATTGAAATTGGTATTTATATGGACTCATCCAGGTTGGAGAGTATTTATCTTATTACAATTATGGTGTTGATAAAACAAGCATGCCATACAAAAACTTCTTCACGGTCACAAAATAGGGATCCGGTGATAGAGTAATTACTCCAACCCACCTGGAGGACAGGACAACATTTGTACAAATTTAGGTTTATGTACAAATTTTGCCTGTTATTTATACAAAAAAAAAAGATAGGTTGCATATGTTGGATAAGCTAACATGAACAGGATTTTATGACTGAATTTAGAAACACACTGAGTTCAGAATTATGTTGGATGCCATGGGGGTACAAATTATTATATCATCAATTAGTATTATGGTAAGCAAGCTTTCTTAGGTTTTTCTGTTTCTTGGGTCCTATGTTTTCATCTCCCTTTCACTTCTGCTTTTCCCTTCCTGTCTTTGATGCAGGCTTCTAAGCATTACCAAGAGGCTTGGTGCTAGTGGCAGAGTGACAGAACTTGGGGAACCCTGTGCAGGCAGAAGGAAGTTCTAATCCTTAGATGGAATCTTTATGATAAGAAATTTTCAAAAAAATTTACAAACCATGCAACACATACATAGACATATACACACACACACCGCACATGCCTTTTACAGAAAGAGCTCTATGAATCCGTTGTGCTCTGTGAATTGAATTATAGAGAGTGACACCTTAGGTCAACTCATTTCACAGTGACAGCGCTGGTATTTGAAGCCGATGAGATTTCTCTGCCAAACAGAGAAAGTTATCCTAGATTTTGTTCTTCCCAGGTCAAAACTGGAAATAGTCTCGTGAGTCCTCAAGAAAAAGCACTGGTGTTTGTGTCACCGTATGCCTGAGTATGTAAGAATCTGGTGCGGTTTCTGCGTCATTAGTTTCACATTTGTGTTGTCCTTGAAAAGTGCGCCCGTTGTTTATAGCTCCCAAGGAAACCCCGAGTAGATTTTTTATGTTGGAAAACTTATTTCTTAGTGATTTTTCTTTGGGAAGAAATGCACATTAAAAAAACAACACTCCAAAGAAAATTAATTGTTACAGCAAATTAAAAGAAACAGAAATATTATGATTTAATTACTTGTCCTTTTGAATGCCATCTCCTGTTTTATCGATTTCTTGTTGTTTTTGTTTTTGTTTTTTTAAATTAAAAGCTTTAAAAAAGACATGTCTTTTTTGGTGTTATTTTGGAAGTGTGTTTCTTTTCTTTTACAAGATTTCAAGTTTACGGGGCGGCTGGTTGGCTCAGTCGGTTAAGCGTCCAACGTTGGCTCAGGTCATGATGTCACAGTTTGTGGGTTCGAGCCCTGCCTTGCGTTCTGTGCTGACACCTCGGAGCCTGGAGCCTGTTTCAGATTCTGTGTCTCCTTCTCTCTCTGCCCCTCCCCTGCTTGTGCTCTGTCTCTCTCTCTGTCAAAAATAAATAAACATTTAAAAAAAATTTTTTTTAAGATTTCAAGCTTAAAATTTTATATTAAATAGTAATATTTAATTCCTTCCTTTTAAGGATTGGTAAAGTAATATTTGGTTTGGTAAACAGCTTAGTCTATTTTTAAAAATCATTAAAACTTTGCTTCATTTTAAAAAATGCCGTATTATAGGGGTGCCTGCTGGATTGGTCCACAGAGCATGTGACTCCTGGTCTCAGGGTTGTGAGTTTGAGCCCCATAAAATTAAAAAAAAGTATTTTTCAAATGCCATACTATAAATTATATGCTATTTGGTTTTAATGGCGTTTTGTGTTTGAGATACAATGAGGAGAATTTGGAGGATGTAAAAATCAGTTGTCCCCATTCCCACATTTTATTTAGCAAAGTTGAAACTTACTTGTAAAGCTAGTAACATATCAAAAATAACTGAACTGTACCATGAGGTTTTGAGTCTTTATAAAGGTTTTCCCCCCAATCCCTAATCTCTTTTTTAAAATCAGCACAAAGTACTCCATGCATCTACTGAGTTCCCTCCTTATATTTTAAAACATTTAAAAAGCTAAGATACTTGAATATGTTTTTCTGGAACAAGTGGGAACCCACAACCAATTATTATGTGACATATAAGCTTCAGGAACTACATGCAGTTTACATTGAGTTTAAATCCTAGCCCCACCATTCTCAGCCTGACCCTCTTTCCACTTCATACTTCCCACCTACTAGGACAGGGCTGAGGATGACTCTCCTTCTCGATTGTGGTGAGAAATAAACACAGAAACACAAAATTTCAAAATTTTTAAAATTCCTTGTTTGTGGAACTCTACCTCCACTAAGTAAATGGCTAATAGATTGAAAAAAAATTGTTTTAAAGTCTATTTATTTATTTTGGGAGAGAGCCTGTGTGCACAAGCATGAGCGAGCAGAGGAGGGTCAAAGAGAGGGGGAGAGAGAGAGAATCCCAAGCAGGCCCTGCACTGCCAGCATAGAGCCTGACGCAGGGCTCAAACTCGAAAAACGTGAGATCATGGCCTGAGCCAAAATCAAGGGTTGGAGGCTTAACCAACTGAGCCACCCAGGTACCCCTGGCTAATGGATTTTTAAAGGATATCAGATTGAAGGGATGCCAGCTGAATTGTCTGCCATGATGTCAGAGATTTTACTTACCGGAACATCGACATGCTGAAGTTCTGCTTTACAGGAACATAGGTGGAAATGTTTGGGACTCTCTGGCTTCAGTAGTTTTACCCTTCCCAAAGCAATCCTATTTTAGTTGGCTTTCTTATCAAGTCCTTAAACTGGAACACAGTTCAAAAGTAGCTCTCTGGTATGCCATCATGATCCTATGGTATTCCCCTTCCTTCTCCTCCTTTGTTTTATAAGCTGGTAAACGTCACCAGCATCCATCCCCTCGCTGCCTCTTTCCAGAAACCTGGCTGTTATTCTTTACTCTCATCTGCTTCCTCTCCCTCCTTGCACACCACCCTCCTCGTTGAATCATCATTTCCCCACTAAAACACCCCGCCCCTGATGCCAGTTTCTGCGGTAGCAAAAACCCTTCAAATTGTAAGTGACCACACACAACTTCAACCAGTACAGGAAAGCCAGAGAATACCTCCAGAATATTAAGAGTCCACTTCCTGTATTTATCCTCACTTTTGCCTCCATTGAAACTAGTACTGTCTGCGGTCTTTTGATCTCTGGCCTGGATTGTTGTTCTCATGCCTGTCTTATCTCTGCATTCATTCTGGCCCCCTCCAAACCACAACCCACCCCACCGTGTGTGAAGAGTGGTTCCTTTGCTCCTATGATAATGTCCAAACTTCTTTCCAAACTGCCCAGAAGTCCCTGTGTGATCTTACCTTCTGCCTATCTTCCTGGCCTTGTTTGAGTTATTCTTCTCCACTCCACTAATCATCACTTATGCTGGCTTGTTTTCCCTTTCTTTAAGAAGCCAAACTCTTACCCATCAAGAGACTCTGCATGTGCCTGGAATCCTCCAACCTGCAAATTCACCTGGCAAATTTCTAGTATCCTTCAGGTCTTGACTTAAATACCATTTTCTCAGAAACCTTCTTGGATCCCCAACCCTCCCCCCTTCCCCCCACCACACTGCCATAGGGGCAGGTCCTCCTCTTACATTCATTCATGTCAACCTTTTCCTTTGCAGTGTATATAATAGCAACAATACTTATTTGCATAGAACTTTTAGTTTATTGACTGCCTTCCCCACTAGACACAATGTTCCTTGAAGGTATGTATATTCCTTGCTGATCTTGTTCCCTGTTCTATGCCCATCACCTAACTCAATGACTAATACATTTCTGGTGCTCAAAATATATTTATTGAGAATAAATGAGGTGATTGTGCTGCATCATGAATTGGGACCAATTCCTATCCACAAAACTTCATGACACTCTGTATTGACTTTTGAGTGTTGTTCTCAAAAACTATTTTTTTCCTGTAAATGTTCGGGGTTCTAGGTTATAATACCCTATCCTCTAAAGTCTCATTCATTGAAAGTATATTGATTCATTGAATTTCTTGGAGATTTACTAACTTGTCCTAAAAGTGACATGGTTGGGTTAGATAATGTTTAAATTCCTTTCTACTTAAATGCTCTGTGTTTCTATAATCTGTTTTTTGTGGCTCTCTTGTGGACATTTGTAGGATTTTGGCTGCCTGGAAACCACACCACGCATGGTCCAATTTCTGAATTAGTTAAAACTCTTTCAATTGCAAGTGACAGCAAATACAATTCAAATTAATACACAGGAAAAGACACAGAGAGAGGGAGACAGAGAGAGAGAGAGAATGTATTGCCTCATGTGAGTGAAAAGTCCAGAAATAGCTCTGAATTCAAGGCTTAAGTGATGCCAAGGGAAATGTATCATTTTAACAATGCTTTTTTTCATTAATATTTTATTGAAAACCACACATCCTTCTAGGATTCCAGCCATAAAACTTTCATGTCATTTCAATAGAATCAGTCCATCTTTGGAAAAATACATTGTCTCCGTGTCCAGCTGAAAAATTGTATTGTCAACCTGGGTCAAGACATCAAGAAAAGTGTTCTCCTGGTGTATGTTTTAAAATTAATATATCTTTTTCCCTTCATTGAGAACTACCATTGACCAAATAAGGCTCTCATACCAGAAATGACTCACCAACTAATATGAATGGATGATGCGGTGGGGGGTGCATTCTCATAAACTATTAGACAAGAGTATTTTATCACCATCCCCCCAGTCCACAGTCCCATAGACTCCGAGAGGTGAGAGTCAAAATCATGAGCATAGATGTGTCTTCTCAGGCTAGAACTATAAAGAGACTCTTGGGAATGACTTTGCCTGTTTATTGAGCATTTAGATCTTGTCAGAATAATAGCACTTCTTGATTTATAGGGACACATGTACCCCAATGTTTGTAGCAGCAGTTTCAACAATAACCAAATTATGGAAAGAGCCTAAATGCCCATCAACTGATGAATGGATAAAGAAGATGTGGTTTATGTATATGATGGAATACTACTTAGCAATGGGAAAGAATGAAATCATGCCAATTGCACGAATGTGGATAGAACTGGAAGGTATTATTCTGAGTGAAATAAGTCAGCCAGAGGACAGATACCATATATTTTTGCTCATATGTGGATCTTGAGAAACTTAACAGAAGACCATGGGGGAAGGGAAAGGGAAAAAATAGTTACAAACAGAGAGGGAGGGAGGCAAACCATAAGAGACTCTTAAATACAAAGAACAAATGGAAGGTGGATGATGGCGTGGGGGAGAGGGGAAAATGGGTGATGGGCATTGAGGAGGGCACTTGTTGGGATGAACACTGGGTGTTGCATTGTAAGTGATGAACCACGGGAATCTATCCCAAATACCAAGAGCACACTTTACACGGTGTATGTTAGCCAATTTGACAATAAATTATATTTAAAATAATAATAAATTTTTAAAAATATATTTTTTTTAAGGATTGCTACTCTGTGCTTTGGGTCTAGTGACAGAACAAGTCTAAATATCATATTAGGAAATTGAGTTCTCCTGCATCTAAATTATTGTTATTAGATATGATTGCAAGCAGACAGAGTTAAAGGAAAAATAAAAGAGCTGGTACCAGCTTTGGCATGTTTAAATCTTGATAGTTGTTTATAAGTGTTCCCCTGATATTCTGCTATTGTCTGCATGTGCATGGTTGTGTAGGAGAGAGCTAACATCAAACTAAGAAGGTGTGTTCAATTGAGAGGAAATTTAAACTTCTTAAGGTTGCTATCAGTCTGTTTAGTTGTTACAGTATCTGGCATGTAATTGATGACCAGTACAGAATGCCCTCCCTTGTTTCCTTAACACACATTATTTCCATGCATGTCAGCTTGAAATCTAATTTCCAGCCCCTGGGACTCTGCCTGAAGGTTCTATTTCCACTGCAGCCTGCTCCTGCTCATCTATGGACAGGCTGGAAGTGTTGGAAAATTAACACATCTGAGAGTAGCCCTCAACCATTGATTGACAGGGCTTGGTGGATACATACCCCAGTTCTCTCTCCTCTCAGGTTGAGTGACACTTGGTTTTCTGTCCCAGAATTCTCCACTCTTGAGAGAGAGCTCAAACTACTCACACAAAATTCTTCACAGAAAGAGCGCTCAAACTCCCCACACAGTAATTTCCTTGATAATATATTATTTTTTAATATATAATGAAATTCAGATTGCATTTATTTATTTATCTTTAATATAATTTTTTGTCATGTTTGCTAACATGTTCACTTCCTTCCCTTCCCTGTCTCACTTTCTCCTCTTCTACTGGTGTTTCCTTGGATTTGGCCCCAAATAAACCACTTGTACTCAAATCTTTGTTTCATCATCTGCAACTGATAAATTTTTCATGCCAAGAAAAAATCAAAATTAATACTTATGATCTTATTTTACTTATTATGAATTTAATTCTTCTCCTTCCCCCAGTGTGTCTCCCCCTCCCACTTTATCTCCCCTTTTCCCTGTTCCTTCTCTTCCTTTTTTTCTCCTCCTTCTGTCTCTTCTTTTTCTTCTTCTTCCCTTTTGCCTTCTTCTTCATCTCTGCTTGCATTTGGGAAGATTTTAATTAAGCCCCACACAAAATATTTGGAAATTAGAATTCTTATACATCCTCCTATTGAGTTTTCTCCCATCACAGGATTTTATTAGCTATTATTATTGTACATATTCAAGCTGTATAACATTTATACTCTGAGCTGTAGCGTGGTTATTATTTCCATTATATTATAAATAAGCTTAGTTGGATGTTTTTATTGATCTTCAAAGATTCCCAGATGCTTTGAGTTCCATTATCCTTTATTTCCTTTTTAAGGTATGCATTTAAAATACATTATATTTTGGACTTGGGTTTTTATTTTGTTTGTTAGGTTTATGAGTTATATTTAGCTAGTCATTAATAGTTTTGTATAACTTTGTCATGGGTAATAACTGAAATACCATAAACTACTCATATTTAAAAGGTATAGTTAGATTGGTTGTACCTTATGTATGCTCACTTGAAACCATCTTCACAAGGTAACAAATATTTCATCACCTCTAATAGTCTCTAATCTAATAGTCTCTTCATACCCCTTTCAATCTATCTCATTTCCCATCTGTGTCCCTGGCTAACTGTTGATCTACTTCCTGTTACTGTACATGAGTTTGCAGGTTCTAGGATTATATATAAATGAAGTCACACAATATGTGCTCTTTGCTTGACTTCTTTCACTCAGCACAATTGAGATTAGCCCACATTGTTGCATGTATTAATAGTTCATTCCTTTTTACTATTGCGTAATATTTCTTTCTATGGATTAACCATAATATGTTTGCTCATTCTCCTGTTGATGGATTTGCTTGTCTCCAGTTTGGGGATTTACAAATAAAGCTGTTATGGACATTCATGAGCAAGTTTTTGGACATTTTCTTTTCTCTCGGTCAAAAACTAGGAATGAAATAGGTGAGGGGCACCTGGATGGCTCAGTTTGTTAAGGGTCCTACTTCAGCTCAGGTCATGATCTCACAGCTCATGGGTTTGAGCCCTGTGTTGGACTCTGTGCTGACAGCTCGGAGCCAGGAGCCTGCTTCGGATTCTGTCTGCCCCTCCCTTGCTTGCTCTCTCTCTCTCTCTCTCTCTCTCTCTCTCAAATATAAAATAAAACATAACAAAAATTTTAAAAAAATGAAATAGGTGAGTAGTACAGTAGTACAGTAAGTGTATGTGTAATTTTTCAAGGAACTGCTAAACTGTCTCCCAAAGTGGTTGTACTATTTACATTCCCGCTAGTACTTCCAGTTGCCCCACGTTTTTGCCAAGATTGTGTGGACAATCTTTTTAATTTTAGCTAATTTAAATGAGTATGAAGTTATGCCTTATTGTGTTGTTTTTAATGTTTGTTTATTTATTTATTTTGAGAGGTGTGGAGGGGCAGACAGAGGGAGAAAGAATCCAATGCAGGCTCCAAATTCAGTGTGGGGCCTGACATGGGCTTGAACTCTCGAACCATGAGATCATGACCTGAGCCAAAATCAAGAGTTGAACACTGACCGACTAAACCACCCAGGCGTCCCTCCTATTGTGGTCTTAAGTTGCGTTTTCCTAGTGACTAATGATATTGAGCATCCTCTCATGTGTTCATCTGACATTCATATATCTTTATAGATAAAATATTTAAAATATCTTTTCCATTTTTTAAAAAAATCGGGTTGTTAATATCGTATTGAATTTTGGGAGTCTTTACATAGTCTGGATATAAATTCTTTGATATATATGCTGCAAATATTTTTTCTTAATCTATGGTTTGCCTTTTCATTTTCTTAATGGTGCTCCATTAATGCATTTTCTTTTTTTTTTTAATTTTTTTTAATGTTTATTTATTTTTGAGGCAGAGAGAGACAGAGCATGAATGGGGGAGGGTCAGAGAGGGAGACAGAATCTGAAACAGGCTCCAGGCTCTGAGCTGTCAGCACAGAGCCCGATGCGGGGCTCGAACTCACAGACCGCGAGATCATGACCTGAGCCGAAGTCGGCCACTTAACCGACTGAGCCACCCAGGTGCCCCATTAACGCATTTTCTAAGAGCAAAAGTTTTTATATTGGTAAAGTCCAGTTTGTCAATTTTTTCTGTTTTATGCTTTGTGTTTTAAGAAGTGATTGCCTATCCCAGGTTACAAAAATAATCTCCTGGTTTTGTATTCAAATATTGTATAGTTTTATGTTTTATACTGCAGGGACTGAATGTGTCCCTCCAAAATTCTTCTGTTAGAATCCTAACCCCCATGTGATGGTATTAGAAGGTGTGTCCTTTGAAAGGTAATTAAGTCATGAGGGTAGTTTAATGCTCTTACAAAAAGAAACATAAGAGACATTTCTCTCTCAGCCATGTGAGGATACATGATCCATTTTTAGTTAATTTTTATGTATATGGAAAGAGATAAGGGTTGATGTTCATTGATTTCCGTATGGTATTCAGTTGATTCAGCAATCGATCCTACTGACTTGTGTTTAGCTAGACATTAATGATTAGATCAACATTGAATAAGGAGAATCAAAGGCAACAGGCCCTCTATTCATTCATTCATTCGTTCAATTAATATTTATTGAGTGTCTATTAAGTGCTAAAGTCACTAGTATGCTTTGGAGATCCATGATAAATAAGATACAATCCCAAATTTCAAATAGAGTACATTTTAATTGAGGATATAAACATAAAATTACAATGTGATAGGAGAAAAGTGTACTGGAGCTGTGTGTTCATTTCAAGGTCAATTTAAAAAGTCATAAATTGGGGGACACCTGGGTGACTCAGTTGGTTGGGCGTCTGACTTTGGCTCGGGTCATGATCTCACAGTTTGTGAGTTCCAGCCCCATGTTGGGCTCTGTGCTGACAGCTCAGAGCCTGGAGCCTGCTTCGGATTCTGTGTCTCCTTCTATCTCTGCCCCTGCCCCGCCTATGCTTTGTCTCTCTCTGTCTCTCAAAAATAAATAAATGTAAAAAAAAAATTTTTTTTTTCTTTAAAAAGTCACAGCTTGGGGCACCTGGGTAACTCAATCGTTAAGTGTCCAACTCTTGATTTCCACTCAGGTCATGATCTTACAGTTGTGGGATCAAGCCCCACATCAAACTCCAAGCTGAGCACAAAGCCTGCTTAAGATTCTCTCTCCCTCTCTCTCTGACGCTCTCCACTGCTCATGCATGCTTTCTCTGTCTGTTAAAATAAATAAGTAAACGTTTAAAAAGTAAAAATAAGGGCACTTGGGTGGCTCAGTTAAGCGTCCTTCTCTTGATTTCAGTTTATGTAATGATCTCGCAGTTCATGAGTTTGAGCCCCACATCAAGCTCTGCACTGAGAGTGCGGAGCCCGCTTGGGATTCTGTGTGTGTCTCTCTCTCTGCCCCTCACCCTCAAAAATAAATAAAGAAAGTTAAAAAAATTTTTTAAATAAAAATAGGGGCACCTGGCTGGCTCAGTCGGTTGAGCGTCCAACTTCAGCCCAGGTCAAGATCTCATCATTAGTGACTTTGAGCCCCATCAGACTCACTGCTGTCAGTGCAGAGCCTGCTTTGGATCCTCTGTCCCCCTCGCTCTCTCTCTGTCCCCCCTACCTGTCTCTCTCTCTCTCTCTCTCTCTTCCTCTCTCAAAACTAAAGAAACATTCAAAAAATAATAAACATAAAAAGTCATAGCTAGCTAGTATTTAAAAAAATGAAATAGAATATCAGTGCATATTAATATTGTTTTACAAAATCACATTTTAATTTCTTATATCTTTTGTATATTTCTTATATGCGTATTCGGTTTCAATATAAAATGAATTTTTTACCTCCATTCTTGGTCAAAAATGTTTTGGAGTCTCTATGTTAGAGATGTATACAAAGTGTTAGGCAAGCCAATGAAAGAAGCAATAAATATCTAGCACAGCGTTGGGGGACACTCAACACAGAAGGGACAACATTTGAGCAGAGTCTTAAGGGAATGATTAGGTGAAGGGCATGGCAAGGAGAAAGGGTAGCATGTGCAAAGGCCTAGGAGTGGGCCCAGTAACAGCAAATGCCAGGAATTGTTGGAATTCTGTGTCAGGGAAGGAAAGAATGCCAGCAGGTGTCCCAGGGCAGAGAATGGGTGTAACAAGATGAGACCAAAAAGATAGTCTGGGGAGATACTACAAAGGATCTTTATGACATACTGGTAAGATTAGCTTTAGTCCCTGGGCTTGTGTTTCTCAAAGTGTGGTCCCAGAGATCACTTCTATTAGACTCAACTTGGGCAGTAGTTCTGAAAATGTTGTTTCTGAACCAGTAATATCGGTAGCATTGGTATTACCTGGGAAGTTGTTAGAAATACAGATCTTGGGCCTCACTCCAGATCTGCATCAGAAATTTTGGGGGTGAGGTGCAGACATCTGTGATTTTTTGTTTTATGTTTGTTTCGAGAGAGAGAAAGAGAGAGCGCCTGCACATGTGAGTGGGGGGAGGGGGAGGGAGGGGGGTAAGAATCTTAAGCAGGCTCCATGCTCAGCACAGAGTCGGGCACGAGGATTGATCCCATGACCCTGGGATCATTACCTGAGCCAAAATCAAGAGTGGAATGTTCAACTGAGCCATTCACGGGACCCAGACAGCTGTATTTTAATAAGCCCTCCAGGTAGTTCTGATCAGCCTGAAATTTGAGCACTACTGATGTAGGAGTTTGCTAAAATGGGGATTCCTGGCTCCCCTGCTCCAGGCCTGCTAAATCACATTCTCTGGGATAAGGACCCAGAATACCTATTTTTATCAAGCTCTCCTAGTGATTCTAATGTACCCTAAATTTTGAGAATAACAGTTCTAGGTGGAATGTCATCCGTTGGAGATTTTAGGATGCCAGAGGAAATGACAGGAATTAGGACATCACTAAAAGAATGTGCCGCTCTGGGCTCCTGGAAGAGCAGACTGGACAAGACACCATGGTGATTTTGACAAACATAAATTGAATCATGCCATTCCTTGCTTGAAACTTTCCGCTATCACCTTTTTTTTTTTTTTAGTTTATTTTCAGAGAGAGAGAGAGTGGGAGTGAGCTTAAGTGGAGGAGGGGCAGAGAGGGAGAAATAGAGAGAGAGAATCCCAAGCAGGCTCCATGTTGTCAGCACAGAGTCCCACACAGGGCCCTAAGCCACCAACTGTGAGATCATGACTTGAGCTGAAATCATGAGTCGGACGCTGAACCACCTGAGCCACCCAGGTTCCCCATCCACTATCACCTTGAGATGACAACCAAACTGCTGAGGATGTCTTAGGAGGACCCACAGTGTCTGGCTTACCCCTCGCTGCCCTTGCTGTCTTCTGCAGTCACCCATGGTGCTCCAGACGTCTTCCAGGTTCCTAGAGCACACCATGTCCTTTCCTTTCTCAAAGCCTTTGTCCCTTGTCTCCCCAGCTCTTCCCCAACATGGCTTAGGTCTCAACCCAAATGTCACCTCTCCAGAGAAAACTTCCTCGATCATTCATCCAGACTGGCTTGCCCACATGGCCCTCATATCATATTATCCTGTTTATTTCCTTCACAGTGCTTACTACAGTCTACAATACCTGGGCTTTTATGTAATTGTCTATTTCCTTTACATTTCTCTGTCCTACTAGAATGTAAGATCCGTGACAACAAGGATCCTGTCTGCCTTGTTCACCACTGTCTCCACAGATCAGTGCCTAGTATAAAGTACACACTCGGGAAACATTCAGGCCCTACTTACTCCACCCCCTTGCGCGTGGTAACACTATAAAATCCACATGCAATAAGGCAATTGCAAATGAGACATACCTGGTGACAAGCCAGAAAACAGCCAGATCCAAGCAACGGCAAGGTCATCATCCTAAGTGGGGAGTGTTCCCACAGGCTGAGGGTGCCTCCTGGAGACCAGCGAGGTTGGGGCAGCTTGAAGAAGGGCTTGAAAGCAGTGGTGGGAGATGAGGTTGGAGGGATCAGGAGTGGCAGAGTGGCCCGCTGGAGGAACTGTGGTTTTTACTCTAAGGGAAATGAGGAGTAACTGCAGGGCTACTTGCAGTGGTAGGACATGATCTGATCTTATTAAAACGATCCTGGCTGTTGTGTTGAAAGCAAGGCCAGAAGGCAGGAGGGCTGGTGGAGGCTGGTGTCATAATACAGGTGAGACACATGTAAGCACCTAATACATATCTGGAAAGACTTACAGCAAACTCATCATGCTTCCTATAGTTGTGGTAGGTATTGGGTGGGGCAGAGGGTCCTAAGAGACTTTTACTTGCCCTGTATTTTTTGAATTGTTTGATGAAACACTATTTACCTGCTATTCGAGGAATTAAAATTTACTGTTACTATTTTTATTATAAATACTAATATTTTTTACCACCCCTTCCAGGAGAATTCGGTCTCAAGCCAGTTAAATGTGTCCAAGGAAAGAAGGAATCTTCAAGGCCATGGGGGGAGGTAGCCTGGGGCATGGTGTCAGGGCCCAAGAGAGGTAAGAAGGGCCACTCTTAAAGGGGTTGGCAATGGTAACAGGTTGGTCACATACCAGGAGGACTTCTCCAATAAAAAAATATTTGGAGGACAGTGGCAGCAGGTTTTTACTGTTGGAGACTTGTACATATGGAAAGGGAGAAAACTAGAATGAGTCCCCAGTGTTGGGTTGGAATTGGAAGCTGTGAACTCTTGGTTCCAAATATATGTTGATATAGATAGATACGGAAATAAATGTGGATGTGTGTGTATATGAATACATGTGTATATTCTCTAGCCCTGTCTGCTAATAGGGTCCAGGAGCAATAACTTATCAATGGCAACAAATATGCTAGCAGTCTTGTTTAGATTCCTAAATAGCACTAAAAGGAATCACGATTTCTTAGAGAAATGACCAATTCCAGGTCTGAGGAAGGGAAGAGACTCAAGATGAGCCCGGAATAGTGTTGTACCAGAAAATGAAGATGTCCTCTAAGAATGATGGGAACATGTTAGAAGGACACAGAAGCCAGCTGGATGAAGGTCCTACTGGCCAAGTCTAGAACAATTTAGGTATCAAAATAAATAGTTATAGTAATGAATTACGACCCATTAAATAGGAATCCATGAGTCCAAACTACTATAAGTTAAAAAAACGAATAAATGCGAGGAGATGATGCTTCCCTTATGTTATATTGCCAACTAATAAATGTAAAGTGAATGATGGGATTAGAAACCCACCATTTGGCAACCCTCATAGTAATACTTAATTCAACCCAGAATGATCAATGGATATGAAAACTAGAGAGTGAAAGCTTAATGAGAAATGGGATATTTACAAAGCTTCAAAGTCCCTTGCCACAAAGCACTTTTAATTACTATAGTTAGCTGAATAGTAGCCCCCTAAATAATATGTCCATGTCCTAATCCCTGGAACCTGTGATTGTTACCTTACTGGGAAAAAGGGTCTTTGCAGATGTAATTTAAGTATCTTGAGCTGAGGAGACCACCCTGGCTTATCTAGGTGGGCCTTAACTCCAAAAACCAATGTCCTTTTAAGAGTAAGGTCAAGGGAGATTTGACAGACAGATGAAGAGGCAAGTGACCACGGAGGCAAAAATTAGACTGATGCAGGCAGCTACGTGTCAGGGAATGCCAACAGTCAGCAGAGGAAGAGGTAAAGAATGGATTCATCCCTAGAGCCTCCAGGGGGTGTAGCCCTACTGACACCTTGGTCTCACATTCCTGGCCTCCGGAAATGTGAGAAAATACATTTCTGCTGGTATAAGCTACCCAGTTTGTGGTAACTTATTACAGCAGCTACAGTAAACTCACCCAATTCCAACGGGGAAAGGGCAATCTTACAGAGGAGAAATCTGGCAAATACTACCTTAACCACATGATCCAAGTGAATGTTACATCATCAGTAATGGGACAAATTGAAATGGTGGGTCACCCACTAGGATGGAATGAGCAGACCACAGTATCCCTTCTACGACATTCCTGACAGAGATGCATCACCTGAATCTAATCACGAAGAAATGTCACACAAACCCAAAATGAGAGACAGTCTACAATTGTAATCTTCAACAGGGTCAAGGTAATGGAAGTCTCCTCAGTCTGAAGGAGACTAAAGAGACCTCACAACTGAATGCAACAGGTGCTCCAGGACTAGATATTTCTCTTAGAAATGGACACACTGAGTCAACTGGTGTAACTTAAACAGGTTATGAGGATCGGATTGAGATAATCTATGACTGCCAACTTCCCGATCTTGATAGTATTGTGGTTATGAGCAGATGGCCTTGTAGGACTTGCATACTAAGGGGAATGTCATTTCAGGAGCCTTGGGGGAATGTGTTTGGCCACTTACACTCAAGGGCTTTTTAAAAACACGGCCTTTGTGTTCTACTTGCAACTTTTTTATGAGTCTGACATTTTTTTCTTAACAAAAGGAAACAAAATCGCAACTGTTGTAATTCTTAATCTAAGTAACAATAGCTAACGTTGATTGAATCAGATCATTTGCTGGATTCTCACAGCAAACCTATGAGTGAGGTACTACTACTGTCTCCAATTTGCAGATGAGGAAGTTGGGGCATTTTGATATTAATCATTTACCAGAGTTCACACAGCTAGGACATGATAAGCCAGGAATTGAACCCAGATCTATTTGATGTTAGACCCTTTTCTTTTAACTAGTACACCATTCAATTTTATCATATTCAATTATTGAATGTTATATGTGTATAGATATTAAGAAGGGTTCTGTGGAGAAACAGAACCAAAAGGGTGTGTGTGTGCGTGTGTGTGTGTTTATTATAAGGAATTGGTTTACAATAATTGGTTATTATGGAGGCTGGAAAGCCGCAAGATCAGCAGGGTCAGTCTGCAGGCTGGAGACTCAGGAGAGCCAGTAGTTTAATTTCAGTTTGAGTCGGAAGGTCCGGGAGAGCCAATGGTGTAGTTCTAGTCCAAAGGCCAATAGACCTGAGACCCAGGAAAAGTCAGTGTTTCAGCTTGAATCTAAAGGCAGGAACAAAGCCAACAACCCAGTTACAGGGTCATTGGGCTGGAAGAATTTTCTCATACTTGGTAAGGTGGGCAGGAGGGAGATATTAGCTTTATTGGTTTATTCAGGCTTTCAAAGGATTGGATGAGACCCCCTCAAATTAGGGAGGGCAGTTTGCTTTAGTCTACTGATTTAAACGTGACTCTCATCCAAAAACACCGGGAATCATGTTTGACTGAGTATCTGGTCACTCTGTAACCCAGAGAAGTTGACATGCAAAATTAACCATCACAGTATATATACATATAATACATGAGAGACAGAGAAAGACAGAAAGAGAGAGAGAGAGAGACAGACACTAGGCTAAACAGTGGACTTTGATAGCAAGAATTGATTAGCACCTATCCAGCCCCGCCTGAGGGAGAGAGCAAGGTGTGGTTTCTTGCACACGCTGGAAGACTGTACTCTCACATAGGATGGGATGGTGTTTCTAAACAACATGCACAGTCAACATGAACTTTCTCTCAGATTACTCATTGGCTCAGGCTCTTGTGTGAGTTTGGTTAGGGTCAATCAGGCCCCTTGTTGTAGTCATTTCTTGGGGTCTCTGATCACTACTCCCCTCACTTCTCAGAATTCTTCATTGCCTGGCCCTGTTGCCCCACATTCATGGACAAAACAATCAGGTTTACACCAGGAGACCCTGCTTTCCAGGCCACAGTTGAGAGGGCCCTTGGCCCATGTTAGGTTGTGATTGAGAGATACTGGTTAGTTATCTTAGCAAGTCCTTGGAAATGAGAACACCTTTTTGTGAGCTTTCCTTGAAAAGCTTACAGACAAGAGAAGGTAGTAGAAATGTAGAAATGTAGAAATGTAGAAATCTGGCTAGGAGCCAGATGTTTTGGGTTCTGATGCTGTTTTGCCAGACTAGCTTTCTACACCTCAACTTTCCCATTTGTAAAATGTCAGGGTTGGAGAGGCCTTCTGAGATCCCGCCCTCTCTAACTTCCTGGGTGCTTATGTAAGACAATCCCAATCATGATGGTAATAAAAATAGAAGTCACGTTACGTGAGTGCCTACAAGTTCTCTGGCACCGTGCTACATGTTTGATATTCACCATTTCACTCAAGTCTTGGGGTGGGGGGGAGTTTACAAACCCCCATTTTATAGGTGAAGAAACTGAGGCTCTGTGAGTTTAAATCACTAGCCCAAAGCTACACAGGAAGTAGTTGAGTTGGACTTCGAATCCAGATGGCTACAATCCCGAAATTTTCATCTCTTTTTTGTATGCATTGCTTCTTTTTAAGGTGGGTCAACGACGAGCCTTGGGTTCAGGCAGGGAGGTATTTTTGTTATGATTATTAATAACACAGAGTGTGTTGGGTTTTTTGTTTTTTATGCGTACTCTGACGGCTGTGTGTATACACTCAATTCTTCCAGCACCTGTACAAGGTGGTCGGTACTAGTGCCATCCTCACACGGGCGGGGAAAGTAAGGCTCAGAGAGGCTCTGTAAATTGCTCAACATCACACAGCTAGTAAAAGATAAGGACTCAAATCCTGGGAATTGGCCAGGAGCACCCCGCCGCGACCACTCTAGCTGGAACAGGGGCGCGGCGGGCCATCGCCAGGGGAGAGGCGGGGCGTCGGGCGCCTGCCGGGTCTATGGGACAGCCCTGGCGGCCCGCCTCCGCCGCGCACGCGCTCTCGGGCTCGGCTCGGGGCGCGCGGCGGGCGCGAGGACGGCGGCAGGGAGCGTGCGCGCGGTGACGTGCCGGGCGCCATGTTGGAGGGCTGGTGGTAGCGGCTCGGGGAGGTGTTCGCTCTCTCGGTCTCGCTCTCTCGCTCGCTTCCCCCGGCTCCCTTCGGTGCCCCCCCCGGTCGCCTGCGTGCCGGAGTGTGTGCGAGGGAGGGGGAGGGCGTCGGGGGGGTGGGGGGAGGCGTTCCGGTCCCCGGGAGACCCGCGGAGGGAGGCGGAGGCTGCGAGGGACTCCGGGAAGCCATGGACGTCGAGAGGCTGCAGGAGGCGCTGAAAGGTGGGGGTAGCTGCCCCCTCTCCCTTCCTCTTTACCCTCCACAGCTCCTTCTCCTGTTTTTCAGGGCTGGGGGCTCCGAGGGGCCGGGCCGGGGGGGGGGGGGTTGCGCTTCCCCGGCTCCCATCCCCCTCCCACTTCCCCAGGGGCGGGGAGCCCTGTGGGCAGCTCCCTCCCACCCCGCTCTGGGCTTTGTGTCGGCCGCCGGCGTCTGGGCTGGGGGAGGGGAGCCGGGGAAGCTCTGGTAGGGGCCCCAGCCTCTCGCCGACCCCTCTGGGGTGAGGTCGTGGGCCCGCAGCCTCGTTCCAGGCAGGCTCCGTTCTCTGTCAGGCCCCCGTTCGCCAGGCGTCGGGCTAAGAGAAAAAGTAGAAGGTTTGGGGGGGGGGGTGGCGGGGAGAGGGCGGTAGAGCAACTTTAAAGAGTCTCAGGAAGTCTTTTTCAGAGCTTCTGAAGTCATTCCTCCACGCGCCCTAATTCTAAGGTGGTCTCCTTCCACGCAACAGGCTTGAGAACCGTGGTTCTCAAACTTCGAATACCGTGTGATTTCAGCATTTTCGGAATTATGAATTGACATCCAAAATCATTTGGGAACGGCTACGTTAGGTAGCTGCAGTTTCTTAAGACGCAGGTTTATGAACTTAACGTAGATAAACAGCTTGTGGAAGTTGGGGCCTGGGATTTGTATTTTAACTGGTTTCCCAGATAAATGTGATGTTGGTGTTCCTCCGGACCACACTTTGAGAAACACCACATTAAGGCTTTGTGGAGAGGTTGAGTGCCCCCTTTAGGGGGATTCTTGTTACATGTGAAGAGACAAATGTTGGAACTAGAACTTTGGGAGTCAGAGGTAGCTAGTTGGTTGAGAGGGTGATTTTTTTTTTTTTTAATAATTGCTTCTTAATATTTGACGAAGGACTGGGAGGAAAGTTTGTTTTTGTAGTGCTTTGGAGATGGTTGATGGCCTTTGGAAACACTGATAACTTTTCTTTTTTCCCTTATCTAGATTTTGAGAAGAGGGGAAAAAAGGAAGTTTGTCCTGTCCTGGATCAGTTTCTTTGTCATGTAGCCAAGACTGGAGAAACAATGTGAGTTGAAAACATGTATTAGTTGTTATGGTCCTGTGTATCATTCAGAATCGCTTAGGAAAGGGAAAAAACTATTTCAGAAGAAGTGAATGATACGTGTGTCCAAACTGTACAAGCTGCAGTTATTAGAGCATTTACTAAATGCATATACTTTAGTTGCTTTATGTATACTCTAATGAGTTTTAAAAATTTGTTAAAATTTTCTATCTATGCTTTTGTACATTTAGAATTTATTAGTCTGAAGAGCTAGAGAAAAGAATGCCTATCCCGTCTGTTATGACCCTTTTGGCTATAACAAACAGACTTATTTCCAAAATTTTGTGGCTTTGATTCTGTCTCAAATTTTTTTTTTTGTTGGTGGTATTTTCCAATATTGTCCTGTATCCAACCTTTTGTTGTCATATTTATATATTTGAGTGTTTGAAGTGTCATTTCTATTTATTCTCTTGAGGACTTCTGGTGATTATCTGACAATTTCCAGATGCTACAGTTTTGACTGTCCTGTAAACTTTCTAGGATAGCTAACTTGTTACATATGCTCAGCATTTTATTAGGCTTGTTTCCAAATGTTGTGAATCTGAAACTTAAACTATGAAGTTTATTTTCAAAAGGATCCTTCCATCTCATTGTGTGTGTAGTTTATGTTGCAGGAGTTGTTTTCACCATCACCAAGTTAATTTGTAGAAAGTAGTGCAGATTTGTGACTTCCTTGTACTCTTCTCTTTGGGTAGGGGGTGGGGAGCAGGAAGGAGAAAGATTTCTTTGGGTGCAGTGTTAATAAGTGAGCATTCTTTTGGCTCCCTTATGTCCTTTTTGTACAGTTTCTTTTGAGGCCTACTATAAGAGTGTAAGGTTTAGCAAGTGATAACTGCTTTCTTTGGCTTTATTAGCCAATGTTCATTTCTCACAAGATTGGCTTGTGGCTCTAGTGTGTGTAGCCTTCTAATAACTAGCTTAATTTAGAAAGGAAAAAGATACTCTGATTGAGTGGTCATGTAGACAAACTGAATCTCTGTAGTGCTTTATTAAAATTATCATCAGCTTAAGAATCTGATGTATTCAATCTTACATTTTTATTTATTCCACTTAAAAAATGGAATCCTTTAGGGGAAAAATCATTTTTGCCTCTGAATTACTCTTAGAGCATCTTTTAAAAATTGATGGAACATAACTCACTGGTATTTATGTAGATAAGCTTAAAAATGACTAGATGCCAGGTTTCAAAAAGAAATTAATCCCTAAATGGTAAATACTCTGATTGCCACTGTTTCTTTTGAATTGTTAGTTGGTCCAAACTTATCTCTGTACAATATCAGGAGGAAAAGCTTTTTACTTTCAGAGTTTTGATACACAAGATTATATCAAACTATTGGGAGATAAATACTTAAAACCTCTTCTCCTTATCAGGTCTGTACAAACTGTCTTCCCTTTTGATAACTTTCATTGGCTGTAAATGTGTAAATAGTTGAAAACTTCTGAAAGAAATGTTTTTTAATATCCTGTTTGGATCACCAGGTGGATAGGAAAATTTAACCTGATTTTTGTAGATATTTTGTCTTGATAGAGGTCTTAAGGTCCACTGCCTTACTCCCTCTCCCCCCTCCAACCTTTTTACATTTACTAATAGTATTTTGTATTAAAATGGTGGTGTTAGATTTTTTATAGAATTTGGAAAATATTTTTAGAGTTACTAAAGCAGCTGGTGTTTACAAAGTATTAGCCTTTGTTGCTTAACATGAGCATGCCTTAATTTTTTTTTTTTTTAATGTTTATTTTTGAGAGAGGGACAGACAGTGTGAGTGGGGGAAGGGCAGAGAGAGAGAGAGAGACACGGAATCTGAAGCAGGCTCCAGGCTCTGAGCTGTCAGCACAGAGCCGGATACTGGGTTCTAACAGGATCGGCATGGTCGTGACCTGAGCTGAAGTCCGATGACACTTAACCCACTGAGCCACTCGGGTGCCTCTTAACTTTTGATTCTGAAATTTGCAAAGTTTCTGTCATTCATTTATTGTTAAATTGAGCTTTATGTAACTTCTAAGATTTTAACAAGAAAACGTAAAGAACAGCAGATCAGTTCTCTTTAGTGTTTTAGGATAGATAGGTTGCTTAAGATAAAAATTCCATAGTTCTGTTTTTATCTTCATTGATACGTTATAGTAACAAATTATTAACAAAAAAAATATTTGAACTTTGTTTATGGATGAAAATTAGTGACAACTTAGGCTATTTATTTTTCATACAAAAAGAAAACAATTGATCTGTTTTCTAAACAGTTTGATTTCTAAACAATTTAGAATTCGAAGTATAGGTTTTTACTGAGCAGGAGGTTGTAGGAAAATTAAAAAGCCCTGGAACAATTTTGCTTTCTGGTCTATTAAAAATTACCTATAAACATCTAATATAGGAAGTTGGGAAAGATGCCAAGACGTGGTGTACTAAACTGTTATGAATACAGAGATTATCTAAAACAATCACCAAATTTGTTGGTTTTGGCTACTTGAAAAAATTGTATTTATGTTGAAAATGGGACATTACCTTGAACAAAACTTTTCTGAAGGTAACAGTTTGTAACTTAATGCCAAGTATATATTATGTGTTGGATAAACAAACATGTGGTGGGTTTCAATCATGAATTTAAACATTTGATGGGTTTCAGTTGTAGATTTAAACTTATTTGATAAACTTAGTTGCAGTTACTCTTTTTGGTGGGCATATTGTCCCATGTTTGTCCTATGGGAGCTTCTTTAATTTGATTCCAGAGTCCTTTGACTTAATAGTATCCATAACTCCCTGGTATGATCTGAGCTCATTTTTGCCCAGACCTGGAATCAGCCATTTCTCAAGAAGCCATGCTTTCTTTTAGTGGGAAATGGTCTTTAAAGAGTACAAACTGGAGAGGAGAGCTGCTTATTATTACTGAGTTGGTCATTGTTTCAAGCGTCTTCAGTGGATAGAAGCTAATGAAATACTTAATGATTCATACTGATGGTTCCAATTCAAAATCAGGACTACAGTGTTTTATTTCTTCCACAATTTTGGTTCCAAGGACACAGGGGAAAAGTCTAATAATACCACCAATGTAATTATTGAGGACATTAAAAATATTTCATATCTCTTCCAGTTTGTAGCCCCCATTTAAGAAAAGTAGTTGTGTCTACATTATCTGAACATGTAACAATTACAGAAGTCTCTCTTAACCATCACTTAATCTTTTATAGTGGCTCTATTTCAGATGCTCACCCTAGTCCTTAGGTCAATATCTTAGTCAGTTTGGTTGTCTGGAGTTCGTTCTGTACTAGATTC
This sequence comes from Acinonyx jubatus, assembly GCF_027475565.1. Taxonomy (NCBI): domain Eukaryota; kingdom Metazoa; phylum Chordata; class Mammalia; order Carnivora; family Felidae; genus Acinonyx; species Acinonyx jubatus. The sequence continues at coordinate 126,397,905 of NC_069383.1, read as the reverse complement.
TTTAGGCAGAGCTCATGGGAGCATTCCTGAGTTCTTGTATATTTTTAAGAGTTTGTGCCCTTTGTTCTTGAAGGTCAGTTGGGTTGGAAATAAAATCATTGGTAGCGTAAATGTGTTAATTCCATTGTTTTCCTGCAACTCAAAGTTACTATAAAAAAATCTGATGATAATCTAATTTTCTTTACCTTGTAAGTCATCTACACTTTTTGCCTAGATTCCCAAAGAATTTTTTTTTCTGTTACAGTAATTTTTTTGGACTTTGTTTTAGTATTGGGCATTTTGGGTCAGTAAACTCAGGTATGTGGTGTGCTCCTTCAATCTGTATTTTCAGATTTTTCATATCTTTTTTTTTTTTAATTTCAGGAAATCAAATTATGTCCTTTGGTTTTTGTTGTCCTCCCCGACCCCCCCCTTGTATTCTTATTTGTCAAATCATCTTGCATGTCTTCAATATTTTGTCATTTTGTTGAATTCTTTTTCCTTATTCCTGTTTTTAAGAAAAACAGTTTTATTAAGGTATAATTTATATGCAGTAAACTTCATTTGTTGAAAATATGTAGTTTGCTAAATTTTGATACCCGCATTCAAACATTGACCACACTCAACATTGTAAACATATCCATTCATTACTCCTAGAAGTTGCCTCATGCCCCATTGTAATCTTTCTTCCCTGTGTATGTCTCCCCTGCCCTCAGGCAAGTAATGATTTACTTTCCATCACTTTAGATTAGTTTGCTTGTTCTAAATTGTATCTAAATGGAATCATACAGTTTGTATCCTTTGCCTTCTTTTACTCAACCGAGATCCAGGTTCGGATATTAGCAGCTCATTCCTTTTTGAGTAGTATTCATTATATTGATGCCCTAGAGTTTTTTTAGTACAATCATTTGTGATGGACATTTGGATTATTTTCAGTTTTTTCTGTTACAAAAGCTGCTATGAACATTTGTGTACAAATCTATATGTGGACATATGTGTTCTTTTGGATAAAAACCTAGGTGTGGAATGGCTGGATCATGTGGTGGATGGATGTTTAACTTCTTGAGAAATTGCCAAACTGTTTTCCAGAGTGATTGCACCAGTTTGTATTCCCAGCAGTACTTTGGGAGTTGAGTTCCAGTTCTCCATGTCCTTTCCAACATTGAGTATGGCCATTCTTTTTTGTGTTAGTCATTCTAATAGGCACATATTGCATAGTGGTTTTAATTTGTACTTCCCTAATGACTAATGATGTTGCATATCTTTTCATGTGTTTGCTGTATGTATATCATCTTTGGTAAATTGGTTCTTCAAATCTTGCCCATTTAAAAATTGAGTTGTTTTCTTACTGGTTTTTGAGAGTTCTTTATATGTTACAGATAAAAGACCTTTATCTGATATGATATGCAAATACTTGCTATAACAGTGTGGCTTTTCATTCTCTTGATAGTGTTTTTCAAAGTGAAATTTCTAATTTTTTTTGTTTTAAAGAATGAACTTTATTTTTATTATTATTCTGGGAGAGCCAGAGTGTGTAGGGGAGGGTCAAGGGAGGAGCAGATAACAGGGAACGGGAGGGAGAGAGACAGACAGACAGACAGACAGACTGACTGACAAGCAGGCTGCAGGTTCAGCATGAAGCCTGATGTGAGGCTTGATTCCACAAACATGAGATCGTGACCTGAGCTGAAATCAAGAGTCGGATGCTTAACTGAATGAGCCACCCAAGTGCTCCTGAAATTTCTAATTTAATTCTATTTCGATTTTTAAAAATACCTTCCTTTGAAGAACTCTTACTGCGTTACCTCTTAGGTTCTTTTGTTCTCATATACTTTCTAGTTTATTTCCTGAAGTAATTTTTTAAGTTTCTACCTAATTGGTTGCCGAATTCTATTGCTTCATTTTCTGAGTTTCTCTAATTCTGACTTATATCATTTTGTAAGTGTCTTTAGCTCATTTATAAATATTATACAGATTTTGTTTGTTTTTGGACGAGTCTTTGTGGATTCCTCTCATTGTCTGTAGGGACGTTTGTTCTCCTTACTCTCTTTTTTTTCCCTTATAATCACCTTGTACAGGATTTAACCTTGATATTTTTCTCTTGTACTCTTTTATGTGAAATAAGTTTTCCTGACCCTTGAGAACGAGATAGGGCGCAGTAGCATTCCTAACTTGGAGCTCTCTTGTTGTTTGTAGTGTTTAAGAACATGGAGCTTGCTTTCTGAAATTTCCAGCTTCCCTTTTCCAATTTCTGCTTTATTTGGATCCTGTCTTTCCTTCATCTTTATTGTCGTCTTATACTGGGGTCATCTCTGAATGGGAGCTCTGGTTGGTCTTTTTTAAGAGCACATGGGAGCAAGACTGCTGCTGTCCTTCAGCTCTCATTGTGGGTCCCTTCCGTTTTCTCTTCGGTGGAGTGGGCAAAACCCTTTTCGGTTTCAGCTGCTGTTCTCAGATTGGCGTATCATGATTTCTAGTGAATGCTTGTTGGCTGTTTTGTGGTTCTATTCCTAGGCCCTTCAGGTACACCATGACTTGTTTCTGCTTTCTCTTCCTCGGAACCTGATACGGTACAGGTCATGTGACTGTCATTTTTCTCACCTGTTTTACTCTTTGGGGTTTGAGAAATTGACTACTTGGTCAGCTAGGGTTTTTTTTTGTTTTCCAGCTAGTTATATTATAAGTTCATTTTTGTAACTTTATTTTTGTTAATTGGCTTTTCGCTTTGTGTCTAGTTAAGTCTGATAGAGTTTTGGAGACATGGAAAACTGTAGCAGCACTGTTACCCTCTCATAATTACACTTCTTCTGAAAACTGTTACTAGTATTCTCAAGTATAAAATGGGAATAATAGTAGCCTCTCCTAGTATAAGTAGTTAATACAGGGAAAACTTAGCACACTGTTTGAGTAAATGCTCGATAAATAGTCGTCATTCCTGTGTTGACACTGCTTATGTTGAGTCTGCTTTATCCCCCCACCCCCTCCCTGAAATTTCAAGTTGTCTGTGTTGAGCGATTTTGACATATGATTAGGAAAATAAAATTTAAGTTGCTTAAAAGTAGTTATCAACAACTAATTATTGAAAACAATTGAATTATAAAATCTCCATACATTGAAAATAAAATCTGCATTATTGAAAATCTCCTTATGAATGAGGCCGTTAGATCCCTCTTCTGTGAGTTTCTTAAAGGAGGAGATTTTGTTTTGTCAACATAGTTTCTAAAATGTCATTCTCCTATACTGCCTTCCTGATTTTTGCCACATCTTTCTAACTTCTGTATAATTAACATTCTTCTCTAGGTTGGCTTGATTTTTTTCAGATTTGTTTTTAAGTATTACTAAGTAATCGTGACCCCAAGATCAAGAGTTGCATGTTCTTCCAAATGAGCCAGCCAGGCTCCTCTTTTCAGATTTTTTTCAAAATAGAAAAATATTACAGAAGTTAAGCGCTCATTTTGCCCTTCCCCATAAATATATCACTATGTTAATTTTATTCCCCTTGTAAGAAACAAGATCTGAAACCACTGGTTTGTTGCATTAGTTCTATCTTTTAAAGTTTCTTTAAAATCTGTAAGTACTAAAATACATACCTAATATGAGTTTTCCATGTGCCACCTAAAGTCCTCATGTACCACCGTCACAGTGGTACACAGGAAGCACAGTAGATTTTCAATAAATATTAGTTAAGTGAATGCTCTTTTTGTTTCAAATATTACAATAACTGCAGTGATTAAGGTATGAACATGAATAAAATTATAGTCGTTTTCATTTCTTTCATCCCATCATGCTGTAATCTGGATGTGTCTTCTACACTGCACAAAATTTATTGATTGGTGCATTGGAAGATAGACCTGTCACCTTTGTTTTTTGAGTAAAGTTAACTTCAAATCTTCAATCTCTTTGGTGTGCAAGTGAGCTCATATTTTCCATGTTAAGATTTTTATTAGTAGTTGGCCAGTCCCATAATTTCCTGAGAGTTAGCATGTGGTAATATCATTCTTGGAAGAAACATGGCTTGAGTTCTGAATTCAGCTTGGTGATTTCTCTGTGTGAATTTGGGCACATTATTTGTGAGCTTGTTCCTCATTTGAAGAATGGAGCTTATACTCTATAGTTGTCTCAGCTCTTGTGAGGACTCAAATAAATGAAAGTATGTAGCTATAAATACTAACATTTGGGAGTAAAAATTAGAATTGTCTGTATGTTGGGCATAAATTCAATGATTTGGGCTTAAGAAACAAGCCTGAGGTACTTTATCCTGTGGAAGGAGCTCTGGTTTGAGTCAGGAGAACACCCAACACCTAGGTTTGAATTCCTGCCTCTACCCGTTAGTCTGTGGCCCAGGCTGACTTCTCTGTGCCCTAATTTCCTCATCTGTAAAATATGAGTAATAAAATCTATCTCAAGGTGTGTTGTGGGGATTCAGTGGATTTATACATCTAAAGTTTTTGATATAATGACTGGCACACAATGACAGCCCCCTCCCACCGCCATCCTTTAAATGGAAGCTGCTGTAACTATTTTACTTACCATTATTTAAATCATCTAAGTTACTAAGGGACACAATTTGCTCTGATACAGACTGAGGGGTTCGTAATAGATGACCTCCAAGGTTCCTCCCAGCTTGAAAAGCTTATAGGAGCCTGTTGAGGCAGTAGTTCTGTAGTTATCTGGGGTGGTATTGCAGCAATAATGATTAAGGGTGGAAATGGGGCACAGTGATAGTCGTTGAAGTTAAAAATATCTGCTGATGGTGAAAGATGTTAACTGTTGAGAGTATGTTGCAGAGGTGAATGGTTTGCAGACCAAAAAAATGGAGAATTGGTTTTGTAGACTTAGATGAGAAAGATCAGTCATTGTTACCACTTAATTTATTAGAGCCACAAAGAGGTTCGTTCACAGAATGCCATTCATAGTGTACCCTGTATACATGTGTGGTTTTTATCTATATCCAGAGATCCTCTCTGTGCCTGCCAATTAATGCATGAGTTCAAAATGCGGATGGTCTATTACTGAAGTTTGTGAAAAACTTGATGCTGCTTCAGAACATCTTATTAATAAGAAATTAAGGAATTTATGATCTAGAATTTACTGTGCTTTCCCTCTGTTTTGTGGACTGTAGATCTTTTACCTTAATGATATAGGAGTTTGTCATTGAGGTGAATGAATGTGTCTGTCTGCCTCCCTCTGCTGTCTTTATCTTTTCTTTCTATACCAAAATCAAGTTTCAGTATTAGTAGCAAAAACAGACAAAAAACCAACCCATACATGTACTCAGTGACTAAAACAGTATAGACAGTTGAGGAGGAGAACGTTGGCTGTTATTTCATTTAATACATATGTGTGTGAAAGAATTTTACTTTAAAAATAACCAATGAGGGGCACCTGGGTGCCTCAGTCTGTTAAGCGTTCAATTTCGGTTCAGGTCATGATCTCACGGTTTGTGAGTTCAAGCCCCACACTGGGGCTCTGCGCTTAGAGTTCAGAGCCTGGTTGGGATTCTCTCTCCCTCTCTCTCTGCCCATTCCCCACTTGCGCCCTCTCTATCTCAAAATCAGTAAATAAAAATGTTTTTTTTTAAAGTACACTTAAGGGGCGCCTGGGTGGCTCAGTCGGTTGAGCGTCCGACTTTGGCTCAGGTCATGATCTCGGAGTCTGTGGGTTGGGGCCCCGCGTGGGGCTCTGTGCTGACAGCTCAGAGTCTGGAGCCTGCTTCAAATTCTGTGTCTCCCTCTCTCTCTGCCCCTCCCCTGCTCATGCTCTGTCTCTCTCTCTCTCCTTCAAAAATAAACATTAAAAAAAACTAAAAAAAATTTTTTAATATTCATTTTTGAGGGAGAGAGAAAGAATGTGAGTGGGGGAGGGTGGAGCAGAGAGAGAGAAAGGGAGACAGAATCCTAAGCAGGCTCCAGGCTCTGAGCTGTTAGCACAGAGCCCGATGTTGGGCTCCAATGAGCCGAAGTTGGATGCTTAACTGACTGAGCTACCCAGGCGCCCCTATTTTTGATCCTTCTAAAGTGTTATTCTCCTTTTGTTACTTGCATGTGGTGCTTCTCAGTACTCCTACATAGAATCTTTGATTGATTTTAAAATCGTGAACCTAAAACTGGGATTTATAAGGGACTAGAATTTTCACTTGTTTTGGGTTAAAGTTCTTTTATCTGCTTAAAAGGCAAACTTGTAGTAAACATTTATTTTGTGCCAGACATTGTCAGATATTTCATATGTCTATCTTAATTTGATCTTTACACTGTCTGAAGTAGGTATCTCTGCTTTTTAAAAGATGATACTGGGGTGCTCAGTTGAGCATCCAACTCTTGATTTCAGCTCAGGTCATGATTTTGAGGCCCTGAGATCCAAGGGCTGCGTGTGGAGTCTGCCTGAGATTCTCTCTGCCCCCCCCCCCCCCCCCTGCTTTCTGTCCTCTCTGTCTTTGGCTGTCTCTAAATAAATAAACATTTTTTTAAAAAGAGGGTACTGAGGGTGCCTGGATGGCTCAGTTGGTTGAGCATCTAAATATTTCAGCTTAGGTCACTATCCCGGGGATCAAGTTGAGCATAGAGCCTGCTTAGCATATTTTATCTCTCTCCCTCTCCCTCCCTCCCTGCTCTCAAGAGGCTAGCTTGCTCTATCTCTGCCTCATATAAATTAAAAAATAAAAGAGGATTCTGAGGCTTAGAGAACTTGAAAGTTTTAAGGTTGTGCATCTGGTGAGTGACAGAATTGGAATTTAAACTCAGGCATACCATACCGATAGGTTCTCTCATAAGTCTTACTTTTTTATACCCCTTGTCCCTTGTGCCTGGATGGCTCAGTTGGTTGAGCGTCTAAATCTTCATTGTTGTCTTCACATCTTTCCTCTTTACTGAAGAAATCTGAGAATCTTTTTAAAATCATTAGAATTTGAAACTATGCTTTTGATAGGAATCTGTTACTAATTATTTCTGAGATTTTCTTGCTGCTTATCTAATCCTGATCTGAGGCACCTGTCCTGCTTTCCCTGCATTGTAGCATACTATAGTGTGATCTTCTAAGCCCTGAGACCATGGATAGTTGCCTGGGAGTTGTGGCAAGAATGGGGAGGTTGGGTGTGGTAGTTTGGGACTTAAGAAAATTAAGAAAATCTATGTCAAGAGCGTCAGTAAGGTAAAGAAGTATATATTTGATATACCCTTAACATGTGTAAGTTAGACTATTTCCAGTAACTTCAAAAGTTGAAAGCTAGTAGTAATTATAATTTTGCAGAGGTGTAAATTTGAAGCATATAGGTAATGTGATTGATGTATATTTAAATTGAAAGTAAGAGCCTAATTTTCTTTTTAATGTATGGATTTTGGATTTGTTATTCTTAGTCAACCAAAAATATTAACCTTGCGGGTTAGGTGGTAATATTTCCATTTACTGGTGATGAAACTGGAAAAAAATATGCTGTAGAAGAATTTGAAATTTGAGAGGTATAAGAGCTGTTACAAGTGCATTTGTAGTGTGTGCTATTGTGTATCTCATAGAAGGAGGGTGAGAGCTTTTTTTTTAACTGATGAAATAGTTCTATTCAGAATTGTATGTTGTAAAGTAAATTTTATATTTTGGAAGTTGTCTTATTTTGGTCTTATTTTAGGGATATTGTCCATGGTAACTGCAGGGTGACTTTTGAGATTATGGCTGTTTTGTCTCAAAGTGGTTCTTTAAAAAAAATTATTTTTTAAACATCTATTCATTTTTGAGACATGGAGCATAATTTAGGGAGGGGCAGAGAGAGAAGGAGACAGAGAATCTGAAGCAGGCTCCAGGCTCTGAGCTGTTAGCACAGAGCCTGACATGGGGATTGAACTCACAGACTGCAAAGTCATGACCTGAGCTGAAGTCCAACGCTTACCTGACTGAGTCACCCAGGCGCTCCATCAAAGTGGTTCTTTATCTGGAGACAGGTCCAACTTTTCTAGGGATTTTGAACAATAGGATATTTCTGCAAGGAGTAATCTTAAATGGGGGTAGAATGTGGCCCGGTTTTCTTTTTTCCCCAATTAAGTATTGTTAGTGAATTCAGGATTTTCCTGGGCATGAGCTGTTGTTGTAAGACAAGTGGTCTTTCTCTTCCTCCTATATAGATACTGATAACTTTCTTGTCTTGCCCTGTTTATATTAGAGGGTTCATGAGGACACCTGTCACTGTATCTGGTTTTTTTGTAAATATTGTCTGTGGTATTTGATTTTGCTTTCTTAGTTGTTAGAGGATATGACAGAAATCAATGCCACAGTCAGGATGTGGCCACTTTAAAAATTATTTTCTGACAAAATTTAGATGAGTGAATAGGTGGTAAATTTTAAATACTTAAAACTTTCAGTCTTTCATATTTTAAGTATCTTAATGTGGAGACTATCATCATACTGTTCTGGTCCTGTTCCCATTTTAGTTAAGGAGAAAGTTAGAATAACTGCATATTGAGTTGAATGGATCACATGAATTAAATACTTATTGTCTCCATACTGTAAAAAAAAAAAAGTCAGGTACACAGATTATGGAAATCAGTACTGCTTTAGATAAGCCTGTCTCATTAAAAAATTTTTTTTTATTTTTATTTTTTTTTTAAATATTTTTTTTTAACGTTTATTTTTGAGACAGAGAGAGACACAGCATGAACGGGGGAGGGGCAGAGAGAGAGGGAGACACAGAATCGGAAGCAGGCTCCAGGCTCTGAGCCATCAGCCCCGAGCCCGACGTGGGGCTCGAACTCGCGGACCGCGAGATCGTGACCTGAGCCGAGGTCGGACGCTCAACCGACTGAGCCACCCAGGCGCCCCTCATTAAAAATTTTTTTATTCAAAGCACTAACAATAAGAAAAAAATCAAACTGTACCTTTAACCCACTTCTTCTATATTAACAGAATTTTTCTATGTTATATAAATGTATGTGTTGATTCTTTAAAAAAAACCACCTAATACCAAACATCTGCAGTTTGCAGAATACTTGCTGTATTGGCTGTCTTTTCTTATCAAAACACTTAAGTTTACCTTATTGTTTTTATGGGTTGCATACTAGTCCTTTGTTTGGGGTATACTGTAATTAATTTAACCTGCCCTTCTTTGATGATTCTTTAGGTTGTTTATATTTACAGACAATTCAAACAGTGTTTAAGTGAGCATATTTATGCTGGCACAGATGCAAGAATGGGATCTATAGGTTGAAGTCTATATTATTATTTTGACAGGTATTGCCAGTTGGCCTTCCCCCAAATTTTTTCAACCTATGCTTATACCAACAGGGTGTGCAACTTATCTCTCTACCGCAGACAGCACTGAGCATTATTAGGCTTTTAAATATGAAAATCTGATAGATAAAAAATAGTATCTAACTTTAACTTGTTTTATTTTGTGTCTGCATCTTTCCATTTGTTATCATTTATAGTTTCTGTTGTCCTCATTTATGAGGTTATGATTTGGTTTTCAGATTTTTATTGATAAAAATGTTAAGTATCCTGATAAAGTTGATTCTAAATAATTATACTTTTTATGTATTTTGAGAGAGAGAGAAAGTACACATGCTGGTTGGGGTGGAGCAGAGAGAGCCAAGCAGGCTGTCTGCTGTCAGTGTGACGCCCAACATGGGGCTAGAACTCACACACTGGAACCACGAGATCATGACCTGAGCTGAAATCAAGAGTCGGATGCTTAACCGACTGAGCCACCCAGGTGCCCCTAAATAATTATATATTTTACTGTGTTAGGAATAATTTGAGTTTACGAGTCTTCAAGCAGCAAGTTGTTTTAAAAAGATGGTCATGACTGTATAGCAAATGTGGTTGGTGGATTGAATTGTTATTTCTGGTGTTTGTCTTATTAGTTACACTCTCTAGACAAGTAGTCATATTTATCAGTAACAGTGACTTCAAATATATAGTCTGAGCAGTGTCTTCAATTTTAATGACTGTGTTTGAAATTTTGTCCTTATAAAAGAAATTTTTTTTCGCAGTATGGTTCTCGCCTGTTTCTTTGTGAATTGGCCAAAACAAACCACTTAGCTTAAGGGAAAAAAAACCTATATTCTGCTCTTAGGTTGACTGAATACTGAGGGCATTCTGAGATTTCAAATGTCAGTCATACTCAAGCAGAAAGAATGAAATTATTTCTCACAAAAATGGACGTCTTAAGATTGTTCCTACTATCTTTAGTTTTGAATAAATACATACTTTTTTTTAAATGTAAGTAAAATATTTAATCTTACCTGTGGTGTTTATGTAAGCTTATAGGACTTTGCAATAATTAGAAGTAAAAGTAATTGCAGATGTTTGAGATTTTGAGATGTGGGCTTTTTCTTTGAATTTGCATTTAATTCTATAATGTATGTCTTCACTTACCTTTTTAAAAATATACATCAGTGGTTCTTAGCCTACGAAGATAATGACTGGAGACATTTTTGGTTGTTACTAGTGGGGGAATGCTACTGCCACGGAATGAGTAGTGGCCAAGGTTGCTGCTGAAGATAACTCCCAACAACAAAGTATTATCAGATCCAAAATGTCAATGATGCTGAGATTGAAAGATTCTGCTCCATAGGAAATAGCATACATCAAACTTGAAAATGTGTCTTAGGAGCACCTGGGTGGCTCAGTCGTTTGAGCGTCCGACTTCAACACAGGTCATGATCTGGTGGTTCATGAGTTCGAGCCTCGCTTCGGGCCCTGTGCTGACATCTCAGAGCCTGGAGTCTGTTTTGGATCTGTGTTTCCTTCTCTCTCTGCCCTTACCCTGCTCATACTCTGCTGTCTGTCTCTCTCTCAAAACTAAATAAGTATTTTTAAAAAATTGTTTTTTAATGTGTTTTATAGTTCTTTCACCTGTAAAATAAAAACAATGGTGGGTAGGATCAAGAGTTTAACCATAGCTTCTAGCTTTACCTTTCAGAATTCTATTTGAGAAACTTCATAAACTTCAATTTGAGAAGTAGATACTACTTGAGAAAGAGTTATAGTCTAATTATTAAAGTGTTACCTTTTTTGATGTTCAGTAGATGGAAATCTTAAAAGTTATGTCTTTAATCAAATGTTGCCCAGAAAATTCTGTTTCTCCTTTACTCTCAGCCTCAAAACACTTCTGACACTACGTGTGTGGGCTTTTCTTCTCCACACCGAGCAATTCTGTGACACCGCGGAGTGTCCTACAATTCAATTCAGTTCAGACTCTCTCTCTCCCGTTTCAGATGCCAATCAGCATTCAGCTTGTTACCCATGCTTCTGAGTAGCAGGCTAAACAGAGGTTTTCATGGCTTGCTCCTTGGGTTCCATTAATTCACTAGAGTGGCTGCTCACAGAATTCAAAAAAAACTGTTTACTTAACTAGACGACCAGTTTATTACACTGGGTATTGAAGGATACAAATGAACAGCCAGAGATACAGTGGGTGAAGTCCAGCAGGGTCCTGAACATAGAAGCTTCTGTCCCCATGGAGTGTGGGGTGCATCACCCTCCCAGCATGTGGATGCATTCTTGTTCATGATTCTGGAAGCTCTTTGAATCCATAGTTTGTAGGTTTTTATGGAGGCTCCATAATGTAGACCTGATTGATTATTCACTCCACTTCTAGCCCCTTTCCCCTCTCTGGATAATAGGGAGGGGGCGGTGCTGAAAGTTCCCAACTTCTTTTTTTTTTTTTTTTTTTTTTTTTTTTTTGAAAGTTCCCAACTACTGATCCCAACTTGGTCTTTGTGATGACACACCCCCAACCAGGTGCCCACCAAGAGTTACCTTAGCTGTTTCAGGCGCCTGGGTGGCTCAGTTGGTTAAGTGTCCAATTTTGGCTCAGACCATGATCGTTAGTTGGTTGGTGAGTTCAAGCCCCACACTCAGCTTTATGCTTACTTACAGTTCAGAGCCTGGATCCTGCTTCACATGCTTTGTGTCCCTCACTCTTTCTCTACCCTTCCCCTGCTCATGTTCTCTCTCCTTCAAGAATAAATAAATGTTAAAAATTTTTAACAGAACAAAAACGGTTTCTGTTATTCAGGAAATTCTGAAGATTTTAGGAGCTCTATATTGGGAACTGGGGCAAAAGACTAAATAGTAGAACAAAAGATTGTCCTAATACCCCTATTTTCAAGGGTTTTAGGAGCTCTGTTAGGAATTAGGGGTGGAGACCTATATAAATTTCACAAATACATCCATTAGCTTCATGGGACTCATATACATAGGGGAGAGAGAAGCTTTAATTCCTCACTTCATTAAAAGGGTGCTGTACTGGCTTTGTGTGTTAACATTAGCTACTCTGCATATACCTTGAGAGGGTAGGGTTAGGTACATTGAATCAGAAAGGGGTAAGTGAAAGGTAAATTATGTCATCTTTCATATTTAACTGCACATTAAAGTGAGGCCTATGTTATACATGCATTTCATAAACAAGCCGACAAGATCATAGCAGCAGCTGGAAGTACAAAGTGAAGAGGCCTACTAAACTTGCATATTTTAATGTAATTACTAATACTTCATTAAATACAGTACCAATGGTAAACTGGATGGAACACCGGATGAACAGATGTAGACCAGGACTCTTCTAACTAGGATGTATAGTCATTCTCCATTGTTCCCTTTGAAGTCACCCTTCTTAGCATTACTAGTTAATACCATTCCTTTTTTATCATTCTTTCATTGAGATTATTCTTTAAAATTCTTTATTGGGGCGCCTGGGTGGCTCAGTCGGTTAAGCGTCTGACTTCGGCTCAGGTCACGATCTCATAGCTTGTGAGTTTGAGCCCCGCGTTGGGCTCTGTGCTGGCAGCTCAGAGCCTGGAGCCTGCTTCGGATTCTGTGTCTCCCTCTCGCTCTGCCCCTCCCCCGTTCATGCTCTGTCTCTCTCTGTCTCAAAAATAAATAAACATTAAAAAAAATTAAAAAAAAATTCTTTATTGATTTGGGTTCATCTTACCTTTTCAGTCTTATGTTTTGCCACCATTTGTAACTTCTCCATATTATTTGCATTTCACTGAATATGCAGTGCTCTCTTTTGCTAGTAGTATTAAATTCTAATAGCGTCTTTCTGTTGGTTGCCTCTGTTCTTCCTCGTGGCATGACCTCCACTTGTCTTTTAACATTGTTCAGATAGCTCAATTCAAATACATAGCAATCTGCGGAAAAGCTTTTCTCAGATTCCTTTTTCTTAATAGAAATTACCGTATTTCTGACATGCATTGATCACGTTTCTGTTGTAGCTGTTTGCTTACTAATCTGTTTATACTTGTGGTTCCCCAAGTGTTAAGGGGGCTGAAATTCCCTTACTGAGAATGTGGCATGAAATAGGAGCTGGATTAAATATATGTAAATGGAAGAAAAATCAAAATGTTGTCTTCTTCTGTTAAAGAAATATTTTAACTTGAGAAAATAATAGAAACTATTGTTTCCAAATCATAAGGTTTCTGTATGTAAGAGAGAGAGAAGCTTGCTTTCTCTTCCCTTTTAATTTTCCCTATGTCTAGATTCTATTTATCCTTTGTCACCTTTGCTTGTGTCTAAGCCTTCCCAGGTTTTCAAAAAAGATAGTAACTTTGCTGTTATAAATTCTCCATTTACCATTTTCTGCTGTGTATTATGGATATATTAATACAGATATTATTTCTCCTGGCTAGCTAGGTAGGCTCTTTAGAGATCATAATTTGGTTTTTGATCTTTATATCCTTCTGTGTCATATGTCACTGTTTCTTCAGTAATAGACTTGCTGTCTTATGTTGGGTTACGAGAACAAAATATCATAGATCACATGGCTTCAATAACATTATTTTCTCAAAGTTATGGAGTCTGGATATCTGAGATCAAGGTGCCAGCATATTTGGGCTTCGGTTGAGGGCTGTCTTCTGCCTTGCAGAAGGCCACCTTGCTTTGTCCTCAGATGCACTGTGGGAAGAGAGGATAAGGGAGGTGTAATAGCTTGCTGTTCCCCCCTCCCGTCCCCTTCCCCATCATTAGGGTCGCATCCTCACGGTTTCGTCTATACCTGATTGCCTCCCAAAGACCTTATCTCTAAATACTGTAAGTTTGTATGTTAGGGTTTCAACATAAAAATTTTGGGCGAACACATTCAGTCCATAACATTTGCAACTGATTTGTGCAATTAGTGCATCTTTCTCTGTTTTTATAGCTACTGATTGAATTCAGGTGTGGATTGTTTTATAGAGATGCATTCTTGAAGTTTTTGAATTTCTTTCAGTTTTGTGAAGTAAATGTTTTAGGTACATTCTCTTTAAAAGAAAATGGGAAAGAGAAGGGACTGGGATTTATTGAAAACATACTATGTGATAATCCATACTGTGTGACATTCTGTATAAGATATGCTGGTGTGAAATTCACTGAATGCAAAAGTTCCTTTTGTTATTTTTTCACCACTTAGTTTTTGTGTAATTTCTGATTGTGCATTTTTTGTTTAGTGTTCCTTCATTCCTTAACATCTCTGTGAGATGTTACTTAAGTCAGCAAATACTCAACATATAATCTGTGCTAGGTACTGTGCTAGTTGCTGGGAATGCATTAGTGAGCAAACAAACCACAGTTGCTTTTGTTTATTATTTTGGCAGTAAGGTATTATATTTATATTTATATGATGCTTGTTGCTTTTATCAGCATTCCCGTGTATCAGACACGTTAACTTCATTTTTAAAGTTAGGACAGGTGGAAACTTTAAATGTAGTTACTTAAGTTAGTAATTTTTGTCATTTGATTCCTGAATTAACCTATGCTATGAGCCTAAGACTAATTAGGTATTGAAGAGGTTAATCCATAATAATTTTTGTCATACTTTTCTGTATTTAAATTTTGGGTAGGGAGGGAAAGGTTTTAGTTTCCAGAGATACTAGCCTCATAATGTATGAGGTGCAGTAGAACTTTGTTAGGTTACATGGGAGTAAAATTGAAATTGCTTTAAATTTCTGCTTTTTTCTTCTATGTATATATCAATTCCATATATTTCTCAAAATTTTGACATAATTACAAATTTTATTAAAATAAAGGTTTAACCTTAGATTTTCTTTGCTACCCAAATAAACATTTTAAGAATAAAATTTCAATGAATTTTCTTCATTGATATGTTTTTTCCATATTTTAATATCTCTGAAATTGAATGTCTTTCAAACACCAGTTAGTGGTGTTGAATTCTTAAAATAATGGGGAATCTCACAGTTGATCCTGACTTAGATTTGGTGAATATAGTGCTGTTATTACCTCTTTGAAGTTTTAGGAAAAGCACATATTTAAGTGTATTGGATAGCTCGTACGGTTTGGAAGAATCATTCATTCAGTATAAGATTGATTTAATTATTGGCATATCTCAAGTTATAAAAAGTTATAAGAAACATAAGTTTATATTGCTTTTATATTTAGTTGGTAGTTTTCAAAAGTTCTTCAAGTTATGAGGATTTGTGAATAAAATCATATCCTTATTTGTAAATGTTAAGAGATTTTACTTTCTGAAAATTTATAGTTGAACAGTATACAACTTTACAGAATCATGTTGATGGGATGAAGTTTTCTAAATGGACTAATTTTTAAAATAACTGATTTTCTTACTGATGTTAGGCATGGAGTGTTAAGAAATGTGGCTGGGTATTTAAAATGTATTGTTTTTATTATAAAAGTAGGATACCCTTGTAAAGCAATTTGAACAGTGCAGTTATTCATAAAAGAAAGAAGTGACAGTTCCTTCCATTTCTGTGCCCCAAGATGTGTTGAATTTTTATATTCATTTCAGTAAAATGCAAAACAGAAGTGAGAATTTAGTAGTAGCTTTAAAAGAAAAAAATCATAAAAAACTTTTATGGAAAAACTGAAGCATACTTGAGCGTAAACCTTTGTTTTCTAAGGAATTAAATTCATATTATTCATGAATAGCCCTTTAAAAATACTGCTAGGATCAACTTTGCTTTCTAATACTTAGTTTGAATATTTTTATTTCTCAGAAAGTTTCAGCTTAATTCAGTTTATAATTTTGTTGACTTTAAACAATTAACCTTTTTATACTTCCCTTCAAAAGAAAAAACATAGATACGATTGGCTGAAATGTACAACCTTCTTCATACTTAATAAATTCATAAATATGAATTCATTTATGAATTCAGCTATAATTTCTGATCTAGGAGAATCATGTTTTTAGGGCTGATGCAGGAACCTTATGTATTTTGAACACTGGATATTTATATTGGAGAAGATAAAATTCAAACCATAATCAAGGGATAAGGTGCAAATAAAGAAGCAAATAGCAATAAAGTTACTTTATTGGCAGTAATCTCATACAGAGGTGGTCAGTGTATATAACATCATATAGGATCTTTGACATTCTGGAGGGTTACATGCAGAGAACAAAACTAAAACCCAAATTGCCTGAATACTGTGGGTAGGCTGCTAGATTGAATGATCAAATGGTTCATTTGGGGACGTCCCCTTAGACTTGAATTAATTTTTTAGTGTCATAGCATTTTAAATATTACACCATAAGAAGTAAACTTTTAAGTTGTAGTTTGAAAATACCGAAGAGACTTTTTTCTCAGCTCAGATTTCTACTTAAAGATAGAGCCTTAAGGATGTAGTCCTCAAAAGAAAAATAGCTGTTTGAAAGCATCAGATTCATTTAAAACTATCTTGCTTGCAAGCAGGACAAACTGATTTTGGTTCTCTTAAGCCCAAAAGAAAGTGAGAAAGGAAGAGAAAGATTTTTTGGAAAGATACTGAGGTAGATAGAATTTAGAATCACAGGGAGAGTTAAACTACCAAGCCAAGGATAGGACGATGGGGTACCTTGGGGGCCTCCGCCATAGAAGTTGCTGGATCTCTCCTTCGGATTCCTGCCAAACGGGTGATTTAGTCCAATAACTTCCATTGTGTGTTCTCTCCATATTTCACATTTCTGGAGGAAAATGTCCAATTGGCCTAACCCAGGATTGATCCATTTCTTTTTTAGAGGAGGAGGCAGGTAACATGGACAGGGAAACAGTTGGTTCTTGGAGGCCCATCTTTGTGTATTACATCCCTTTCCTAGAAAGTGGCTGGGGAACCAACTCAATTGGTGTATGCTATAATCAGCATATGTGCATATACAGTATCCCCAGTTCCTTATACAGGTAAAGTATTAAAATTACTACCTTAAAACTGGTAGGAGATTATAACTGTGACTTGGGGGAAACAACTCCTGTTCTTTTATTATGAGAAATTCATTGTCCTTACCAGGATCTCTGAATTGTTGAAATGCTTACAATTTGAAGGATAGCTTTTGCTTAAGTTCTTACCAGAATGTTCTCATAACAAAAGACGGTTCCCTCCCCAAAGATAAATTCTCTTGCATGATGCTTAGCTTCTTAGTACCTCTTAAGGGGGAAAAATGGTCTGGGGCAGAAGGTAATAGTTGCTTTAAGGGAGCAATTAAAATGCTTTGAGAGAAGTAGAGTAACAAGTTGATTTTTGAGGATTAGGGAAAACTTTGATACCAGAGGCAGTTAAGCTCAATTCCGCCAGAGGGAACAATAAGCAAAGGGATAGTCAGGAAAAAGTGAATGGTTATGAAGGTGTATTTGAGACAAATCAGAGTATCTTGCCGATACAAAGAATTTTGCATTTAGAGAGACCTTAGAAATTATTGAAGGTTTTTTTTTTAGCAGAAGAGAGAGAAAGCAGAGCTTTGCCTTGGGGAAACTAGTGTCTAATTCAGTTGAGTTACTGGACTTTAAGGTAGAGGAAATGAGAGCTTGAAATAGGGCAGTGTTAGTGGGAATGGACATGGGAGATTCTCAAACATTGGGTTATGGTTCTGTAGACATTATCCATCATTCTCATCTTGCCTGAGTTTCTGTATAGGCTTTTCTAAATGGTTTCTTAAAATGCAGTTTTGCTTGCCCTGTTTAGTGTCTACTCTATGCTACTAGCCATGGACATGCTACAATGTAAATAACACGTTATTTCCCTGCTTAAAATTTTTATGCACCCTCCTCCTTGCTTAAGTTAAAATTTAAGATCTTTATTATGTTTTAAGATGCATATGATTGTGTCTCTGCTTAGCGTGATATTCCCTAATTTGCTCCCTTTGTTTTTTTCTGCTTTGCTAAACTACTTACAGTTCTCTGGTGGATCATGCTCTCTCATCTCAGTGACTTTGCTTACTATTGCCTCTCCCTGGAACAGTCTCTTTTCCTTTGTGCTCATCTTTTTAAGATCTGTACTAAGTCTGGAAAACTTTACTCCAGGTAGATAAGTCTTTAGCCCACTTCCAGTACTTAGTGATTGCTTCCATCATTATTGCATGTAGATTTTGTTTTGCTGTCTTTTTTACACTTGATCTTAGCCAAAAGGCCGAGAAGTGATGTTTTGCTGTCTTTTTTGCTTAGATTGTGAATTCTATGAGGCATCTAGACTTTTTTTTTTGGTATCTTTTCCTACTGCACAGTAGCATACAGATGCATATTTGCGTTGCCTTTCTTACGTTCTTTCTTTTCTTCTCTTTTTTCTTTTTTTCTTCTTTGCCTGTAACTAGATGTCCTGACTTTCTAGGAGTATGGATTTTGAAGCCAAATGCCTAGGTTAAAATCCTGGCTCTGCCACTTACTAGTTGTGCAACCATGGGCCGGTTATTAAACGTCTTTGTTTCTTAGTTGCCTGCTGATGGTAAGATTGATGAAGTAATATTGCCTAACTCATAGGGTGGTTGTAAGGATTGAATTAATATGTCCAAAGTGCTTAGACCAGTGTCTGACATTGATGGTTGTGTGTTTTTATTATATATTGCAGTTCACATATGAATCTGTACTCCTTTTGCAAAAACAGTTGCACATATAGTGCTTCCAAATCTGTTTGGAAAGTGGTATTTTCCTGATTTTTTCCATACTGTAGTTGGGTTGCATTATTCCCACCAAAGCATGCTTCAGGATATTCACCAAATAATTACTGAGCACTTAACTATTTGTCAAACATATTTCTGGTAGTTGTGATATATATTTAGGTGAAGAAATATGTGGGCACATAGTAAATGTAATAAATTGCATGTTATGTGATTGTAAGGGCAATGGAAGAATAAGAAGAGTAAGGGAAATGAGAGTTAAGGGTCAAGAGGTACTTGTAATTTTATTTTTTTTTAACGTTTATTTATTTTTGAGAGTAAGAGGCAGTGTGAGGGGGAGAGAGACACGGAGAGAGGGAGACACAGAATTGGAAGCAGGCTCCGGGCTCTTGAGCTGTCAGCACAGAGCCTGATGTGGGGCTTGAACTCACGAAACAGTGAGATCATGACCTGAGCTGAAGTCAGACACTCAACCGACTGAGCCACCCAAGCGCCCCAAGAGGTACTTGTAATTTTAAATGCAGTGGTCAAAATAACCCTCCTATAGAAGAAGAGCATTCCAGGGAGAGGAATCTTCCAGTGTACAAGTCCTTAAGTAAGAGTGTGTCCTGCCTTTTCACAGACTAATAAGGAGGCTACTGGAGTAGACTGACCAGAGAGAGGAGGTCAGAGACGTAAAGGGGATTGGAGTTAGCTTATGTAACGCAGTGTGGACCATTGTAAGGACTTCGGCCATTACTGTGACTGAAATTGGAAGACATTGTGTAGTTTTGAACAGAGAAGTGACATTATCAGACTTAAGTGTTAGGATTGTTTTACAAACGGCTGTGCTGAAAATGCACTTTATGTAAAATAAGCTAGAAGCACAGGTTATTGAAGATTGATAGTAGCTTGGGTAGCAGGAGGTGGTGAGGATTAGTCACCTTCATTATATATATATCTGGAAGGTTTAACTGACAAGATTCCTTGTAGATAGGCTGTGGTGTATGAGAAAAAGAATGGAGTCAAGAATGACTCAAGGGTTTCCCCTAAGTGTAGAAGATGGAATTTCGTTACACCTGAAATGGAAAAGGCTGTGGCAGGGGCAATATTTGGGAAAGAAAAGCATGTTCAGTTTTGGACATGATGAATGTTAATGTTAATGTGGAGCAGGTGCTTGGATGGATGACTGTGGAGATCAGGAGGTATAGTTTTGGCATATAGATGGTATTTAAAATCTCCAGACTGGATCAGATCACCAAATGTAGATAGATAGTCTGAGCTTTGGATCACTCCAGAATTAAGCAGTTTGGGAAACTTGCAAAGGAAAATGAGCAGCAAAGACCAGTGAGTTAAAAGAAAACCCAAGAAAATAATTAGGAAACAGTGATCAGCTGTGTGAAATACTCTTTTAGAGCAACTAAGGATGAAGTGTGAGAATTGAACTTCGGATTTAGCAATATGGGAAGTCATTGATGACTTTGTTAAGATCAGATTAATTTTAGTGGTGCGGCTGAAAGCTTGATTGGAGTGAATTTGAGAGAGAGAGGGAGACAACTCTTAAGGAATTTTCCTGCCAAGGAAAACAAATAAATGATGTGGGGGATAGGTGGGTCAGTGGAGGAAAGAGGATTTTTTGAGATGGGAGAAATACTGATATATTTCCATGGTATAGTGGAAATTATTAGATATTAAAAAGTAGATATAAATGTAGTTAGTAGGAGAAAGATGGAATTACATGACTGAAGCTTTTAGGTGCACAAATGGAGAATCTGGTAAGTTAATAGATGAGAGAATGTATAGTTCATCTGTGATTACGGGAGGGAATTCAAGGTGTGTGTATATGATCCTGATAGTAGGTGGTTAAATGTGGTAGAACTTTGGAAATTTTGTTAACTGCTTCAGTTTTGTAAGTAAAACAGGAAGAGTCTGTGATGGTGAAGAACTCGATGGGGATTTGAGGAGAGAAGATATAAAATAGTTACCTATAAGGGTCTGAGAGTGAATAAACTAGGGACATGTATTATCTGTCAGCGTTAATAGTGTACTTGAGTCTAACCAGCATGGTGGTGCCTTTTTCTATAACTTTTGTCTTCCTCTTTCTGTGCACCAATGAACGGGCACACATGTGGTGGGGATTACCTTTAATCAGTGGAGTTGATTTTGTGAGTACAATGAAGGCAAAGAGAAACTAGAGAGTCAGCTGTATGTAAGGGGGTGATTATAATGAGTATTATAATTTAATCTGGGTAATGAAGAGAATATCAAAGGGGAGGATATCCAGGGGAGGATATCAAAGTGGTAGGATTGGTGGATTGGAGATCATGGTGGAATCAGAATTTTTGGAGCAAATGTAATATATGAAATATTTTCTAGTTCATCAAGAACTGTAAAAAATATAACTAGCTAAGGTTTGAGAATGCTAAGTGACATATAGATTATTTTTTCCTATTCTCTCTTCTTATCTGTTAGCTGCAACACTTCATTTATTTAGTTTCTTTAAGGGAATAGTTTTGTTAATGGTGGAGGGAGGAATATTGGTTAAAAAATTTTTCCTGTCTCTGATGAAGGGAATAAAGACATATTCTTACGCCAGAGAGATTGCCTGAAATTGTTATAATCTATTATGTGGTAGTACATAAGATTTAGCCCAGCCATTTTGTTATAGTCTAACAGGTCTTGCTCACTGTTCCAATTCTTTCTTAGTAAATGCCACTTGGAAAGCTCTCTGCACGGTTCTGCTGTAATTCGCAGCTGCTCTCCCTGTTCAAGTTTCTTGAGGAAAAACAATCATTGAGTGTTTCCTAGGTGTGCATTACTTTGCTAACAAGCACTCTACTTACAGCAATGTTAATCCTTACAGCAGTTCTGTGAAGTAGGTACAGTTATTTCCATTTTACAGATGGGGAAACAAAGGAGGGATTATCTGTCTTCGATGAAGTGAAAAGTCTGAGCTGAAATTTGAACTCAGCCTAGCTTCCAGTTTATTTTCTTGGTTTCATTATATATAGGTTGACATTCTCAAGAAGGGTTGTCTATTTCAGTGTCATGTGTTTGTTTTCCACACGTTGAGACAGTTCTTAGACCAGAGTATAAATTGTTCTTGCACTAGATGCTGTGCTTTTAATGATGTTTTTTCTTCCTTTGGGGAGTATGTAGAAAATAGAAAATAGAAAAATGCTAAGTAATTAGATTTTTATTTAATTAGTAATTTTAGAGTAGCACATAACTCTGGGGCATATTTCAAAACATGAGTAAAAATAATCTGTATGTGATACAGCACAAAATAGACACGTATCAGACAATTAAAAGCCACTATTGCAAATACTGTTTAAGACTGTTTGAGCCTCATCTTCAAACTCAAGATTCTCCAAGATGAGGGGCGCCTGGGTGGCTCAGTCGGTTAAGTGTCTGACTTCAGCTCAGTTCATGATCTCGCCATTTGTGAGTTTAAGCCCGGTGTCGGGCTCTGTGCTGACACCTCAGAGCCTGGAGCCTGCTTAGGGATTGTGTCTCCCTCTCTCTCTGCCCTCCCCTGTTCATGTGCTGTCTCTCTCTTTCAAAAATATATAAACATTAAAAAAATTTTTTTAAAGATTCTCCAGGATGAAACCTGGGTACTAAAATGTACAGTAATCTCCTGCCACCTGTGGATGTGTAACCTCATTTTTATATTTCAATGACAAATTGTAAAGCCTTAATCATTTACTGTATAGAATATATTGCAGTCTTCTTAGAAAAAACCCAAACAATTACTGATTCTTTGTTTTGCAGCAGATGAGTTTGTCTCTGAGTCGGGGTAGAAAGATTTGTTGTTGGTTTTTTACCTCTACCTTTCTCAATATGCAGAAGACTACACCTGAGAAAAATTAAGGTCAGATCTTCACAGCACATTTTCCCGTACAGTTGGAAGTGACTCATGAGGTAGATTTTAATGTTAAAGAACATTTTATTCATTTCTTAAATGAATCCTCTGCATTTTAGAAATTGTCTCTGCCATTGAAAAATATATATGCATATTATTTTATTCTTCAAATTTTGTGAGTCTTTGATCTTGCAGTTACCATTTTCCAGCCTTACTAAATTTCAGGAACCAATGTAGTCCTCAAAAAAAGGAATTGTGTATTGCATTAGTACTAAGTGTGTTTGTTGAGGGGGCAGTACCCCCCCCCGTTCATTTGGCATTGTCTGGGGACCTTTTTGGTTGTGATCACTCAGGGTGGGAGTGCTACAGGAAGTTCTCTTATAACTTGGAACTGTCTAGCCCAAAATGTCACTAATGGTAAGTTTGAGAAATTTGATCTCATTAAAGTGTCTTCTACTTTTAGGTCCTGTATCTTTCCACTTTGTTTTTCCATACTCCACTCATCCTTCTAAGGTCTAGCTTACAGTCCCATTTTGTCCTGAAGCTTTTCCTAGATAGCTCTAAGCCTACATTTCATGTTTCCTTTCTTTAGATTCTGTTGTACCATCACTAAATCTCTACAACCAGTAGTTTCTGATGTCTTATTTGTTTATTGTCATTGTATCTTGTTTTCTAAAGTCATATGAGTGGAAGATCAGGTTGTATTTTTTCTGGGCTGTTGTTGACTTAGATGTATAGTATGAGTTGGTAGAATGAAAAAAGGGCCCCGGGCCTACCTAGGCTCTGGCAAATGTAGCAGTGGAGAAAAGGACCATTTCCTGTGGATGGGAATTTGGAGTTGTTAATTTATGAATTGTGGTGAAAGTGATAGCAGTAGTGGTGAAAGTGGAGAGAAGAGTGACCAGCCCCTCCTAGAAGGGGCAGAGTAGATCCACCTCAGCCATTAAGCTAGGGCTATTAGAAAACCTCAGTACCCTCTGAGTTCTGAATTGGCTTTCTTCAGCCTGAGCTGTGCTGTTAGAGATGTATTTTTGTTTGATTTAGCTGTTTTTATGGGAGAGTGAAGGGTTCATGTTTGTATAGTAATAAATTTTAGAAAGATTTTCAGTAAGGGGTTAAAGGGGTTAGCTCAGAGTTAAGTATAAATCAAGCTAATCAGAATACACTGTTTCTTCAGCTTTTTGTTTTAATTGGTAGGGAGAGATGGGTGAGTGGAGGAAAGTAACTTGACTCTTTAGACATGTTAGAATCCTTATCATTGAATGTAAAAGTTGCCAAAGAAGAAACCCAAGTTCATGCTGAGGTATTACCTGAACGTTTGTGTTACCTCTTGAAGCTTTCTTTTCCATCAGATTGGATCCTTGATGTGTACAACTATCATGAGATTTTTAGTACTCTTTTTTCTTAATGTTTATTTTGAGAGAAAGAGCTCGTGCATGTAGGGGAGGGGCAGAGAGAGAGAGAGAGAGAGAGAGAGAATCCCAAGCAGGTTCAGCATAGGGCTTGATCTCACCATGGTGAGATCATGATCAGAGCTGAAATCGAGAGTCAAGTCAGAAGCTTAAACATCTCAGCTGAGCCACCCAGGCGACCTGAGATATTTAGTACTCTTAATTTGAAAGATTCACTTTTCAGTGTTTGTGTTAGAAAGAAATGTATTGCTTTGGAACAGGTACATACCATGCCACCTTCAGATAAGTGTTTGTGCAAGAAAATGTGTAACATTTGAAGGGTAATTTCAAAATAGGAACAATTAGATAAATATTTTAGTGTCACTTCAAAATTTATATAAAAAGTTTTCATTATTTTAAGCAGTCAGTACAGAATGGGAATCTGAAAGTTATGTTCACACTTAATGTCACATAGTAATTTCCTTTTTCTGTGAGTAAGAAAAAGATATTTTAAAGGGATAGGGAGGGACAGTGGTTCTTGATTGGGAACAATTTTTGTCTTCTAGGTAACATTTGGTAATATTTTTAGACGTTTATGGTTGTCATAACTTCTGAGAGTGGGGATTGGGTACGACTGACTTCTAGCGGTAGAGGCCATGGATGCTGCTCAGCATCCTATAGTACACAGGACATTCCCCTGTGACCAAGAATGATCAGGCTCACAGTGTCAGTGAAGCCAAAGTTGAGAACCCCAGGATGAGAGGATTGCAGAGAACCTGTTCAAACACAAAAGAATGTTCTTGTGAACAGTGAACATAGGTTAAAATACTCAGGTTTACTAGCAGTGAATGAAGTGCATATTAAAGTGTTTTTCTACTATTAAATTAACAGGAGTTTTGAAAGATTTTAATATTTGAGTGAAATAGGTGTTAATATACTGTTGGCCCTATACAGTAGTACAGCATTTCTGAGAGGCTCTTGAAAGTATGTATCAAAAGTTGCTATTTATATTTTAAAAGTTTTGACTCCGTAATTCCACTGATGGTAATCTATCCTAAAGTAATAAAACAGATCCCTCCATTAGGATGTTAATCACAATTACTTCTCATTGTAATGAGCTGGAAACAAACCCAGCTCTTCTTAAAATGGTGGCGATTAAATAAATAATAGTGCAACTATATATGATACAGATTAAAAATCCTTCTTGCAAAGACTGTTGATCATGTGACAATACCTATATAGTGAATAAGGAGGGAAAGAAGGATATCAAACTAAGGATGCCAAATTTTAATAAAGGAGTAGAACAAAGTTTAGTGAAAAATACACTAAAATGTACTTTAATAATGATTAATGAGCAGTTTATGGGCAGTTTTCATTTTATTTTCTGTTTTCTAATTTTTTATGACTGTACCATTAATCAGAAAAAATTGTTTTTACACTCTAGTAAAATTTTATACTAGTCCTATAATTTCTTAGGGTATTTCCTGATTAATCTGTCCTTTCCCATATACCTAGTTTCCTTTTGTGTTGCGTCTATGTCTGGTCTCTCTTCTGTATTTTATTCCCTCAGTTAATTGATGAAGTATAATATATGGTATAATCATGATGAAAAGGGAAGGTTCTCTTGAACTAGTAATTTGTATTTTAAAGTTCTTAAAAATCTTGTCATTTTGTGTAAGCAGTTCACAATGTACTCTTATTTTTGCCATGTGATTTTGCTCATGTGATTGAATATTCAGATTAAATTTACTTAGTTTTGCTCTCTCCTGTCATGCAAAAATTCTGACACTTTGTCACCTGACTTAAATAGCTGCCTTTTGAAGATTGTTTTATAAGCCTGTCACCTTGTGTGATTGATCAGCCTCCTTAATTTTTTTGTTTTTATTCATTCTTCCCATATTCCCTTTTTGATATTTCCAAATGGTGTAATATTTGGTATCCCTTGGAGGTAATAGGCCTCTCCTGTGCTGTCTTGTGTTAGCTTCCCACACATTGTGTGGCAACCAGTAAGGCTGAGTAGGAGTGATCTTAATAGAATTTGGAACTGTAAGAGGCAGCAAATTAAAAGATGGTGGTCACTGGTCACTAAAATGTTTTAGAACCAGCTGAGAAAATAAGAGATGGCTTTTCTGCCCTTGAGCCTCAAAAAAATACCTTTAACTCGAGAATTGTGAGGGAAACATGTTTGTTTTGGAATAGACTTGTAAGTTCCTATAGAGGAAAAAAGTGTGTGATGTTTTATTGACGGATATCTTCATTAGTGATGTGAGTTGTGCCTTTCTAGAAGAGAAACTGCGTAAAGAGAAAAATGGAAAGATAAGAAAATGAAGGGAGATGAGGTTACTTTAAAAAGAGTAATAAATTTCAGTAAATTCTTGAGTTAATCTTAGCAAAGTAGATTAAATTGTATTTTACTCTTTGGAAATTTTTTATGTGGAGGAATTGATTCTAAAGTTGAAAATGTGTTTGTTTCGTGAGCATCTGTTTAGAACAATTTTATTTTCATTTGAAAAATAAGGTGTTTTTGTTGTTCATTTCTAGTTTCTACTCAACCAGTGAGTACATTCTGAATAAAAAAATTTTTTTGTTGCCAGATTCTTAATTGATTTGATCATGGCCTGTTTTTTGTGGTCAAATTATATAATATTCAGGGAAGCATTTTCTGTTTTTGTTTTTTTATTTTTTTTTTAACGTTTATTTATTTTTGAGACAGAGAGAGACAGAGCATGAACGGGGGAGGGTCAGAGAGAGAGGGAGACACAGAATCTGGAACAGGCTCCAGGCTCCGAGCAGTTGGCACAGAGCCCGACGCGGGGCTCGAACCCACATACCGTGAGATCGTGACCTGAGCCGAAGTTGGACGCTTAACCGACTGAGCCACCCAGGCGCCCCGTGTTTTTGTTTTTAATCATGTAGTTGTAGTGAAACAAAAAGTTGCACCTTTCAACATTCTGCAGAAGTGGTTTTTCATCTTTATATGGTGTAGTAACTTCTGAATTGCGTCTCTTGGATCTAATTCTTAAAATACAGTATTTACAAAATTTAGTTATGAGACTTATTCTTGGCTGGTAAGTTAACATGATACTTTTTGAATATCCCCATAGTTTGCTTGTGTGGGCTGTATCTTTTCCGTTAATGTGTGTGGCTGTTTTTTGGGGTTTGTGTTTGTGGGTTTTTTGGGTTTTTTTGTTTTTGTTTTTTAAATCTTGGGTGGATTGACAAGTGGTTAATGGAAAGATGGGGGGAAAACTCCTGTGTGTGTATAGAAATCCTAATTCATAATGTAGATTATTACTTAGTGGCTTTATTAAAACTATAAAATTTTTAATTTAAGAAATAAAAAGCATAAGTGTTCTCTTTCAGTAATCTTCCTTGGTGAATTCCTCTGGGGAGCCTAGTGAAATTTAGAGATAAATTGTAGTAACCACTGGCAATTGTATGTTAATCAGAAATTAATATAAGGCATGTCAAAAATTATAATATGCTGCCTCTGCTCGTTAAACCTTGAATTCCCCTTCCCAAAATAGACCAGGGAATGGAAGAAAGGTGATCGTGCAAATAGCTTTTGTTAATCATCCTCAACAAAATTTTTTAGTGTCAATGCCATTTATATACCATGTAATTTAACTCATTTAATAGAATGGAATTGTCAGGTCACGTGTTAACTCTGTGTTTAACTTTTTGAGGTACTGCCAAACTATTTTCCCACAGTGGCTATAGCATTTTGCATTCCCTCCAACAATGTATAGATTTCCAATTTCCTTACATCCTCCCCAACACTTGTTATTGTCCATCTGTTTTCATTATACACCCCTTAGTGGATGTGAAATAATGTCTTGTGGTTTTGATTTGTGTTTCCCTAATGGATAATAATGTTAAGCATCTTTTAACATGTTTTTTTGGCCATTTATCTTCTTTGGAGAAATGCCTATTTGGGTCTTTTGTTCATTTTCTAACACTTTTGGTGTAAAATACATATAAAAATTTTAGTATTTTAAGTGTATAATTTGGTGACTTTAAATACATTCAGAGCTTGTGCCGCCATCTTCATTATCCATGTCCAAGCCTTTTTTGTCTTGCCAAACTGACACCCTGTTCCCATGTAACAGTAACACCTCACCCTTCCCTTCCCCCAGCTCTTGGCTAATGCCTTTCTGCTCCTTGCCTCTTTGAATTCATTTTAGATCCCTCATATAAGTGAAACCATAAAATTTGTTGTTTTGTGTCTGTCTTATTTCATGTAGCATATTATGTTCAAGATTAATCAAAGTTGTAGCATGTGCCAGAATTTCCTTCTAGTTTAAGTCCTAATAATATGCCATTGTTTGTATATATACCATATTTTGTTTATCCATTCTTCTGTTGACTGATGGTAGTTTCTACCTTTTGGCTATTGTGAGTATTACTGCTTTGTGAGTTGGTGTACAAACATCTTTTGGGTATCTACTCAGAAATGGAATAACTGATCATCCAATAATTCTTTGATTTTTTTTTTTTTTTTTTTTTTTGAGAAATCACCATCCTGTGCCACAGTGGCTGCATCATTTTGCATGCCCACCAGCCAGTGCACAAGGTTTCCAGTTCCTCTACATCTTCAGCAGAGATACTTGTTACTTTCTGTTTTTGTTTTTTTGGAATGCAGTCACCCTAATGGATGTGAAGTTCTGTCTCATGGTTTTGATGTATGTTGTAATGATTAGTGATGTTGAGCATCTTTGCATTGTGCTTATGGGTCATTGGTATATCTTTGGAGAAATATCTACTCAAATACTTCACCCGTTTTTTTCACTGGATTGTGGCCCTTTTCCTGCTGAGTTGTAGGAGTTGTTTTTACCTCCTGGATAGTAATAATACCTCATGGGGGAGATTATTTGCAAGTATTTTCTTCCATGTTGTGGGTTGCATTTTCACTTTTGTTGATAGTGTCCTTTGAGACACAAAAAGGTTTTGATTTTGATGTAGTGTAATTTTTTTTTTTTTTTTTTTGCTGTCACATAATATTGTTGACGTCAACAGTGACTGATTTTGAAATGTCCTGGGAACGTATACGAAACCTCAGCTCACACTGAAAAGCATTTTCTAGAATTTTCATTTTTTGTTTTGAAGTTCACATTTTATTGTTGACCACAAATATTTTAGTTCTTTCTCTTCAAGTCATTCATTTTTGAGAAAATGTCCACCACATTCTCTTGTTCTGAAATAGCCTTATTTGTTTGACAGTCCTTTCAAGCAAAAGTGGCCTTCTATGATAGCAGCTAGTTCCACTGGCAACAGTATTCAGCTGTTGTTCCTTGACGTGTCTGTAGTATTTTCCTATGCAGCAGAAGTTTTTTTATGTATACTTTTCATTTTGTTACTCAGCATATTAGAAAGATGTGTATTCAGAGGTTGAGAATTAATAAAATGAGTAATTTTTTTGTTTTATTAAACATTAAGTGAAAGGGTTTTTGTTTTACTGTGAATTTGGTGGTGAAGAAGATGATGACTACTAGTAGATACAAGTTTTGTACTGTTACCTTGATTTGTGCTAAAGTATCTTCATTTTCCCACTGCTCTTTTTGCACTACCAAGACAAATGTTAACACGGTAAAAACAAAAAAAAAAGTTTGGCCTCTTCGACTATACTTTGAGAATAGCTGTCCTGGTTTTTAGGATTGTGGATGGAAGGGAAAGGTGATCGCAGATTAGCATCCCCCTTATTTTGCTTAAGATTGATCTGCTGCCACTAATGGTTTTACTTTCTGTGTGGGGAATTGGTTCACATTCCTGATTTTTGGCTCTCCTGGAATTTAGACTATTTAGGCAGGTAGCATCCCAATTTTTTTTTTTATATTAGTGGGAAAATGTGAGAGGATAGGAATAAAAATATATTTATATTAGTAAATGAATAGATATTAAAAGCACATAAAGAAATTATGTATTTTTACTTTGTAGATACATATTGTATAGAACCTGTGATATATATACTTTGTTAAAAGACATAAGATTCTGAAAATACTAGCTGAAAGTTAAAGGAGAAATTGAAGTTTATTTTGCTGTTTAACATAGATAAAAGACAAGAAGCTTATAGAGTCATTTTGATTTCTTTATTTAAAATTACAAATGTGAACTTGCTCTAATTTCTAATAACCTATTTAAGATGGGACAGTAACACCTCCCTGGTTAGGTTTGTTATGAGCAATAGAGTCAAAACAAAACTGTTTTAAAATGCTAGTAATGAGACATAGCACACAGTAGCCTTTCAGCCTGAGGTAGTTCTTTTTAAAGCTTTTTATTAGAGATTTGGGTGTCGTTTGGGTCAGGAGTGGGGAGAATTGGACATAACTAGTTTGGAGCTTCTGAGTCAAATTCATCAGATGCAGTCCTGGTATATGTTACTGAAAAAGATACTCTCACTGCTACTTATTCAGATCTTCATTTTGTTACCATTCGTGTCATGATAAATTCTGTGTTTGTGGTTTGTGTTGAAGAGTTATAAAGCTACATGATACTGGTTTTGTTTTGTTTTGTTTTGTTTTGTTTGGTTTTTGCTTATAGGATTCAGTGGTCCCAATTTAAAGGCTATTTTATTTTCAAACTGGAGAAAGTGATGGATGATTTTCGAACTTCAGCTCCTGAACCAAGAGGTCCTCCCAACCCTAATGTCGAATATATTCCCTTTGATGAAATGAAGGAAAGAATACTGAAAATTGTCACTGGATTTAATGGGTATGCACTTAATACTATTTTAAAGGTTTACTTTTTAGCAGAACATTATGGATTTTTATTTACGCTTTGTTCATTGATTATCCATTAAATAAGTTCTGTGTCTTTGGTGACATTTAGTAGTTATGATTTTTAGCTTACAAGTATTTAAAACAATTACAGCATTTTAATGTATTTAATTTGTTTAACTTGAACTACCTTTATGGGTATCATTGGCATTTGAACTTTAAATGGGTATGACAGTGAAAACATGGAGGAAATATGTTAGTTTTTGCTTTCCATTTTATATGTGATACTATAAGTCATTATATTTTATCTAGAACCTGTATATCATTGAGATAAATGACACCTTTTTGAAAATGAAAAATAACAATTTATGTACATATTCCCCTTGGAATTTTTTACTTAAAAAATTTTTTTTGGAGTTCCCCTTTTACTCCCAAGTAAGAAGTAACTGTTCTTAGCCCTTTGTAAAACATTGCATTGAAAAGATACACTGCACTAAAATAAACCTACTATTTTAAAAAATGTTGCTGTATGTCATATTCTGTGTCATTTTAATATTTTTCTTTTTAGGACTTTGTATTGGGGTTCCTTTTGAAGGGAAGAAGTATTTGTGAAGTTGAATTGTTCAGTATTTACATTGGCAATAGCAGTTTGGAGTGTGGGTTGGCAATACCAAATTTAATGAACTGTGGATATGTTAACTGAATTCATATTTGGGCTAGGGAGTTTCATTTGTAAGTATTTTTAGGTAGCATAAACAGTCTCATTTTTTCCCTTCAGATATTTAAACACATGGATTTGCACCAAGATAGTGTAATTCAGTTAATTCTTTATATGTTATGTTTTGTGCCTTTGAGTTTTGCTTAAAATAACACATCCTTCGGCTTTGGTTTGAGATAAGTCACTAAAATACTTCCTTGGGGGTAGAATTTACGGCTGTATGTTTGAACTGCCTTTGTGGGTTTGGGGTGGGAGGGAGACCTATTTTGACTTTGTACCCTGTTGTACTTTTGTACTGTACTGAAAATTACTTATCTGTATTCATTAATTTCTTTTTTAATAATAGTATATTTTAAATGCTCATACCAAAGAAAGTCACATGCTATATATTAGAAGTATGTTGCATAAGATGTATTCTTGATCTGAGTTACTCACGGTAAGAATGCTTTTTGGGGATATTTATAAATAGTGTATAGGTAGATAGTATTTACATGTTATGGTAACTTTTAGTAAGTTATGGCTACCATTTAAAAATAAGAGTTAAGGTAAAACAAGTGATACCACATATACTACTGCATTGTTAATGTTAAGCTAATTTACTTTTGATTCTCAATTAGTAATACCATTTTTCTTTCTTTCAAATTAAAATGGACTGGATAGGTAGGTTATTAAATAAATCTAAATATTTATAATCTCTTAGTCTATAAAATAGGTAATTGACTTCTGAAAATGATTTGAGCAATCATTTAAATACCTAAGTATACTTAAGATGTAATTGCTTTTAAAACATTTTTCATCCTTGAACTGTAAGTATTTTGAACTTACATTGTTTTTAATTTGATGTTTCAGAATAGTAGTTATGAATCCTTTTCCCTAATCAGGCAGGATCCAAGTCTTATTAATCAGTGGTAAATAATTTTCAGTTTTTACTTAAGCTTTTTTGTCTATATTATCATATATTGGCATATTGAAATGTGTTTATGGTTTTTCTCAATTTTATTTACATGCTTTGAATACATACAAATGCTGTTTTAAAAATTTTGCTATGAATGGTGGCTAAAATTGCACTTTGGTCTTTTTCAGCCAGATTGAGGATTTGTCCTTTCTAGTATACCTTTTTGCTATTATAATAGGTCATCTTTTAAGTAACAAAAATGATACTTGGTCATGGTTTCAAAAAGATCCTCAGGTGTCATAGGAGTAGTCCATAAAAAAAAAAAAGTAGGATCATGTCATGCTATTTGTATTTTCCATTCTAAGATTAGCTTTGATATCACTGTCTCAGTGCATTTATAGTTGTCTATGTATTTGAAATAGCTGCATTATTTTTTATTATACAAGTGAGTTAAAATTCATTTGCCTTATTTCCATTGGTGGTGGGTGTTTTTGACTTCTACAGGTAGTGCTTGTAGTGAGCGTCTGTATACATACCTTCTTGTGTTGATGAGTGTCACACATTGAATGTATATGTAGATTGTTGCTTTTCCTTTTGATTTATAGAAATGGAATTGATAGGTCAGAGTGTATGCATACCTAAATTTTTACTGATCCTGCCAAATTAACCTCACAAAATGTGTTAATTTGTCATTCCATGTGTGAGAAAGTGCAGATACTGTAATTATTCACTAGTTTGTGTGTGTATATGCATAGGTTTGTGTGTCTTTGACTGCAAGTGAAATTGAACATCTTATTAAGTGTTTATTGGCTCTTATAAATTGTTTCATACCCTTGTTTTTCTTACTTCGAGGCGATTTTCTCACTGGTAAGTTTATTGTTTTGGTTTTGCTTTTAATTAGTAAAAGCTCTGTTGTAAATGCTTCATAGTATTTAGCTATAAAATAGAGTATCCGTTTTCCAAAATTATTTCACTATATTGTCAGCACTTAAATTTTCCCTCTTTGAAGTGGTAATTGTCGATTGACTTGTTGGCTTGATTTCTTGAACTGTAAGGGGTTACAGACACAGGGTTAAGTGTCTTCCAAACAAGGCCTAGAATAGTCAATGCCTGAACATAGTAGGTTTTCAAACAAGTACTGAATAAATGGATGAAAAGAACAAAAGCATGCTTCTATATTTATATTTTGTTTCTGGTAGTTCATTCCTATAATAGTACACAGGGACTTCAAGGGGTAGAAAGAATGTAATTTACATTTCTGGTAGTTTTAAAAAAGATAGTTATATGTCCTCTAAATGACTGAAGTGGAAGAAGAATGAATACAAATTAACTGTGTGTCTTTGCTTCTCCTTTGTCAATGGTGTTAGATCTAAGGCCTTTCTAAAATAAGCAGTGAGTTTCAGTTGTGGGTAGTTGACTAATATAGTATGGCTATGTATTTATGAGCATGTCTGGAAGAAATACATAACCATTTGATGCCTAAAAAAATCTTTTAATTGTTCTATCATCTGTAAGGCAGGTACAGTCAGTTACAACAGAGGAGTGCTTTTCAACTTTTGACATGATAGTCTTTCTGAATATTGAATTTGTTCTCTAAAGTTACTTTAACATACATGACTGACCAGATTTTTCTTAGTCCTAAAAACTTCACACTAATTGTTTTACATGTGGGTCGCATACATACAGATACTAAGTTTCTGCACTTGAGTGTGTGCCTCTTCATACCTTTTTTAAAGGTCGTATATGAGATTTTTATACTCTTCTATCTGCATCATAGATGTAAAACACACTCCTGTTTTGATTTTGTATTGTTGCTTTACACTTAGCTTGAGATTACTCAGGGATGAGAAGATGGGTTCTAGTCTTTTGTTACTTTGTTCTCTTTGACCTGTTGGTTGCTGAATTTTCTTTCTTCTCTAGTTAGGGAAAAAAAAGTTTTTGCATTTTTTTTTGTGTTGAGCATATTAAATCTTGTAGCTGTGTTTATTTTCTTTGATCTCTTTCACTTAGCATAACATAGTTGAGAATTGAAATTATTTAGTAACCTACCCTCCTTGCTCTACCACCACTTTGTCTTGTCCTTTGGTAATAATATTTGATTTGATGTCTAATAAAATGTTTTAAATCGAAAGGTAGTATATAGCAGAACTCTTCATTTTTTCTTGACATTTTCTGTTTGATAAAAGTACAGTGACAAATCAGCCTGCTGTAGGCACTGTAAAAGATGATTTAACTTGATTAAAAGTGTTGACAGTTGCTACGGACTTAGTTTGGGATGGGGAATGGTGCAGATTCTTCGTTTTCTTAATTGTTTGTACTTATAATTTTACGTTGATGTTTTCAGTGTCAGGATTTCTAACGTTGGATTTGAGATAGGAAATATATACCTAAGAATGTTTATGTGTATATTTATACAAATATTAAAGCCTGAGTACAGGTAGAGCATCTTGCTTTCTGTAAAAAGGAAATGTCACGTGGCATTTCTGACTTTTGTAGGACCTAAGAGTAAACCAAACAACCCGTTTAGCCTTTGATAAATTAAGATATATTTAAGTTAGTTTTTATCTAAATAGTTCAGGTCAGATTTAAGTAATTCTGTTAACTGAATATAGCCATTAATAGAAAATACAGTAAAAACCACATCTTTATGCATAAAATAAAAGCGAGCTGGCTCTTTTAGCATTTTTCATAATAGGGTGTCTGATTTTACGGTTATCGCTTAGTTTTTTTACTTGAATGGCCTGTGTTATATTTTATATTCCTTTATCTTCTTTATGAGGAAAGTTTATTGTATTACAAGAGTAAGATAATAAGTTATCTGATTCTTATCTTAGATCCTGAATAAAATGTGCATTTTCTTTTTCTGAATGCATTCTTTCCAACTGAATACCTTGGTATGCATTCAGAATATTTGTACATCTTAGTGATAAAAACATTTAAACAGACTAAGATAAGTTTTAATCAAACTATAATCTCAGGTTAAAATATAAGGTAGGAAATTCTTCCTTTAGGTGTTGGCTTTATTGTGTAAAATTTCTTTCTTTTAAAACTAACATTGAATTGCTAATTTTCGCTTAGATGTTTTTCTCATGTACAGACCCTTTCCTGATACTTGAATTCTCACAGCTTTCAGGTCTGTAGGACTTGATACTTTTTTTTTTTTTTAATTCGGTGAATGGGAACAGATTGCAGTCAAATTAAGATATACTCTGTAGCTAATATAAAATGGGTGATCCTCTTTAATCAGGGTTAGTTGCTCTCCTTGGAATTAAAAGGAATATTTTTAAAGGCAGATAAACTTTTGATTTTGTTCCTCTGTAGTTGGTCTTTGGAGTGTTTGTGCTTTCTAGTCTCTATTAATTAAAGGGATCAGGATGATGATGGAACCTAAGATTTGATGAACACCTTATAAAATATTTCAGGCATTGTTAAGTGGTTTATATACATTATGTTATGTTACATTTTGTGTGTGTGTGTGTGTGTGTGTGTGTATACACGCTTGGACATGGTCTCCCAGTGGGCTATCAAATATGCTTTTTTAACTACACTATATAATTTTGTACATCAAAAGTAGACTGGTTGACAGTGTTCTCTAGTGTTTCTGAGTAATGCCATTTTGAAAGAACCTGTCACTTTTGGATCTTTAATGTGGTTTTGTTTTAAGTTTTGCTGGATTTTATAGACACCTTTTTTTTTTTTTTTTACAGTGGAAAATGCTAGCTAATCATGTTCTTTTTAAAAGTCCCTGCCCCCCCCCCCCCCCCCCAGTTCCTTATGTATTCTTTGTTTTTATCTTTGGTGGGCAAATAAGGTAATACATTGCAGAGTAAACTAAATACATTTTTATTTCAAATTACCCCAAAGATTTTTTTTTTTGAAAAATTTTTTAATGTTTATTTTTGAGACAGGCATAGTGAGCGGGAGAGGGGCAGAGAGAGGGAGGCAGAATCTGAAGTGGGCTCCAGGCTCTGAGCTGTCAGCACAGAGCCCTACGTGGGGCTTGAACTCAGGAACAGTGAGATCATGACCTGAGCTGAAGTCTGATGCCTAACCAGCTGAGCCATCCACGCACTCCCTGCCTCATTTCCTTTAGCAGATTTTTCTGCTAAATTTTATATTTTACAGTATGTTGTTCCATTGAATATCTTTACCCCATTTCCCCAAATTTAGGGATTCTGGTTTAGGTTTTTCATTGTGTGCATTTTTGCTTTTTTCTTCTTAGCACAGGGGTCTTAAGTTAGTGATTTTTATTGGCATATGTGCTGCTGAAGCGAGCATGTTTAGTGATTTTTATTGGAAAAAAACTTGACTTACAGGAGCTAGAATAAATGGTTTTGTTTGCTATGTCTCAAGAGTAACAGAAGAGGGATGCCGGGGTGGCTTAGTCAGTTAAGCATCTGGCTCTTGATTTCACCGCTGGTCTTGATGTAAGGGTCATGAATTCAAGGCCCGCACTGGTCTCCGTGTTGGGCATGAGCCCTACTTAAGAAAAGAAAACAAGTAACCGAAGGCAAGCTTTTTGTAACAGTTTTTGTAGCAAACATTCATTTTGGATTTGTCTGGTTTATTCTTAGGCCTCTTTTTTAAAGACCTAACTCAGATGAAGTGTTCCCAGGTTCGTGCTTGCTTCCTTGGCATACCAGCTTATCCTGACAGCATTGTGTACAATTTTATTAGCATTTACTGTAATGACTTATATGCTCTGCTACTGAGTAAATATTTCTAGCTTATATTTACTTAAAAAGTACAACTGTGTGTAAAGAGACCTTCATTGGAGTTATCAAGATTATATTAATGTTTCCAGTGCATACTTTTATTTACAAGTAATATTTATATTTTAGCCTGTTCAGGTAAGGAGTAGGGGTGTTATATGACATTTTAGTGCCATCTGTTGGACACTTGGTAAAGTAACTCTTAAAGCTGCAGAGGTGCCTAAGAAGTAAACTCATTTTATCACAGGCTATTATTGCAAACATTGCTATGCAGATATAATACACTCCCCCCCCCCCACCCCCGCCCCCAAAGTAGTATTATTTACCAACATATGCAGTGTTGTTAATTGGCTACACTTTTACTTACCTTCCTAAAGAAAATAGGCAAAACATTTAGGGTAAACATTGTTAACAAACAGCTTAAAGATATTTACGTTTTAAAGCTCTTTCTTTATTTTTTTTCCATTAAAAAAAAAAGTTTGTTTATGAGAGAGAAAGTGTGAGTGGGGGAGGGAGAGAGAGAGCATCCCAAGCGGGCTCAGTCTCTGGAACCCGAGATTATGACTTGAGCCAAAATCAAGAGTTGGATGCTTAACCAACCGAGCCACCCAGGTGCCCATAAAGCTATTTTTAATTTAAGAGAATATACTGGTTTTGGTTCTTGAAAGAAATGTAGTCGGAGGAAAAGATAGCTAGATATAACATCTATTTAAGTAGTTGTCAGTTAAGTATTGTTTGACTGTTCTTAACTTTGGGTGCTATTTTGCTTCTTTTTAATAACTTACCCACTCAGTTACAGTGTGTCTATTACTTAATTAGGGAATAGCATAGGTGGACTGTGTTCAAGGTTTGGGAAGTAATGAACTTGAAGAGGGGCTGACGTACAGAGATACTATTAATATTCAGAAATCCCTAATGGTAATGCATTTCAGATATATATGTGTACAAATAACTTACATATTGAACCTAATATGTAGGAGGAGATCCTGCCCTTAAGCTTTCAGTTAAATCTGAGGAAAGACAATTGTAAATTTATGTTGTTTATTATATATGTAGCTTGGGAGATGTCTTTTTTTTTAATTGTTTAAATGTAGTTAACAGTTTTGTGTATTAGCTATATGTAGGTTTTCAGTTGTGTTGTCTTTATAGAAATGAATAAAACACATGTGTAAGCTTACTGTCTTGTTTCTAGTAACGTTGTTGATGTGCCTTGTTTCCTTTTTCCATTTTAAAGATTCTTAATTTGGACTGTATACTCCACTCTGACTGTATTTTCAAAAGGAAGAAATGGTCTTTCTCAGAAATCAAAGGCATTTCCTTTAGCATTCATGATGACATCAGAGAAGTTCTGTAATTTCTAGCTCCTTCTGAGTATTTGCGACATCAGCCACACACATCTTTTAGTTCGTGCTCAGTCTTTTGTTGGCAGAATGATAGCTTTCTCAGTTTTAGGTTTTGATGCTACTTGAGAGAAGATTGAGTCTTGGCTTCTTATATATAAAATGTTTTCATATGAATAAATGTATATTTTTTCAAGATAGGTTCTAAGTCTTATATTGACTTTTTATAAGAACATAAGGGTAGTATTGATGCTAAAAATAAGAGAACCAAATATAGTTTGCCCATTTAGACAATTAAAATTTTAAGTATGTTTGGAATAGTGGAAAGGGAAGACAAGGGATTTCAAGTTAGAGATACTGGCTTTGAGTCCTGGCACTGTTACTCACTCACTGCTTTCCCTTGTTGGGGAGAGTACTGTGTCAAAATGCCTATACTCAGTAAAGAACTTTGTGAATGTTAAGTCTTAATTCGAGGTTTTGTAATTGTTTTTAAGGAGAATAAGTAGGTTTGAATGGCAAATACTGAAGTCTAAAGTTTATGTTTGTACTTTTTAGCTGTTTGTCCTAATGCTTTTATGTTTGCTGTTCACACTGTAATTCTAAGGAATGCTAATAGTATGTGAGATGAATTTTTTTACATTTATATAATGATATTAGTCCAACATATATCAATTTTGTATTTGGTATGATCAAGTGAAAATGTGATTGTGGTTGAAGTATTTGGTAAAGTTAATAGGGCACTTATCAAAATAATGATGGTGTTTGTATTTTATGTCTGATGAAACACACATTGTATATAAAACTGTAATTATGGAGCGGGACCTTATTTATAATACTTTTTTATTGAATCATTTGCTTTGTTCCATCCAATAACAAAACATTTACATTTTGGGGGGGGGCACTGTACAGAAATCTTTGTGTGCAAAGGAATGCTTGAGGAAAAGTTTCTGTATTTAATAAACTGTAACTTGATTATTACTTGTGTTGTCTCTCTTGTAAACTTAAAATTCAATTATATTCAGAATGTTAAAATTTTTTTCTCAGTTTTGAAACTTTCAAAAATTTCTTTCTTTTTTTAGTTACTTTTTAAGGCAAGGGATTTTCTTATTAAAAAGACAGGTGTACTTATTGTCTTGCTTATTTTTAAGTCACTCATCTATTCATCTTCCTATTGTAACATTTTCTTTTGTCAATACCAGATGACTAGATAAATCTTTAAATAGCAAGATTAATGATGTTCCTGATTCTCTTAATAATTAATGATCTCAAACTATAAAATCATATTCTTTTGCAGTATCCCTTTTACTATTCAGCGACTATGTGAGTTGCTAACAGATCCAAGGAGAAACTATACAGGAACAGACAAATTTCTCAGAGGAGTAGAAAAGGTATTTATTTTATTTTTGGAATTATATTAAACTTAGCCTAATGTATTTCAGAAGAGAGTATTGAGTAAGTGCTGTTATAGGCATCTTTTCTTTGGATAGGCTTCCTGAAACCTACCTAAAGTTTTTCCAAGTTGTTTTCCTAATTTGGGAAAAACTAAGTTTTGGAGAGAGAGTTAATAGGAGGGGCATAGAGGGAGGGCTTGTGATCACTTAAGTTTGGGGAAAGCACCTTATTGTCTTTTCGGAGTTCATGGTATGCATTCACATTAAAGGCTCTGCAAAATTCTAGCATTGATATTTTAACTTCAGTTGTGTTTTGCACACTTGTTTACCCATGGAATTCATTTCTTTATTTCTGGCTTTCAGAGATGCACAACTTTGGAAAATCTGATGCAAAAATTTAAGTTAGATATTGAGAAAGATGTAGATCAGACTTAAGAATGAGGAAAGCATTGGGTTTTTTTGTGGGTAGGGGATGTTAGTTATAAGAGAAGGGTATTTTGGACAAAGGAAACAGTGTGATGAACAAAGACATCAAGGTGTTTGAGGAAATGAAAAGTAGGAAATTGACTTGTCTGGAGTAAAGAACCAGTGAGGAAACCCTATGAGAACCAAGATTGGACCAGTGGGTTTATAATTCCCTGTGATTGATCCTAAAACATAGTTCAGTGTTCATAGTTAATTCAGATTCAATTTATTTTACCCTTGGAGCAGGAATCCAAAACCATTTCTTAGTGATTTACAATAGATCTTAAGGCCTTACTGGATTAATGTATTTTGGTGCAGCTTCCATGCCCTCAATTTAATAAGATTCCTGAAGGGCAGGAAACTGAGATGATTCGTCAGGACTTATTTTCAGCCTATGGACTTTTAGCAATTAGATTTTGGCTATCTTTGGGTGAAGAGGCAGTTGTAGCAGTTGTACCAGGGGTGGCCCTCTCACCAAATCAGGGCTACAGTGTTTGATTTGGGTGACCATAGACTAGTTATATAACCCAAGTCTCAGTTTCTCATCTGTAAAGTATGGATAATAACAGGGTTCTGGAGGGGATCAAATGTAAAGTGCTTACTCTGGCTTAATACACATTTAATGAATATTGACTATTAATAAGGTTCGTATTACCAGGAAGATTATACTCTTAAAAAGTTCTTAGGCTCTTTTTTGGTATATGATGCTACTACACATCAGGCTTCTGATTGGGTACTGCTCTATAAGGAAATTCATTATACTTGGCCTAAGTATTTGAATCTCTAAATATCTTGGAGTGATTTCAATATAATGTAAGAGTGTGGCTCCACTGTATGATTGATATATATACTGTCAGGACTCCAAAGTAGCTAGAGTAGAGTTAAAATAATACTGGCAGAAAAAGCAAATGGTTTAGTAGGTTATATTAGATTTAGTCTGGGGATGCTTGGGTGGGTCAGTTGATTAAGCGTCCAGCTCTTGATTTTAGCTCAGGTTATGATCTCATGGTTTGTGGATTCATGGGATCCAGCTTTGCATCAGGCTCTGTGCTGGCAGCACGGAGGCTACTTGAGATTTTCTCCATCTCTCTCTGCCCCTCTCCCACTCACATGCACATACGTGCTCTCTCACAATAAATAAATATTAAAAAAATAGTCTTATTGTTTCAGTTTCTCTTGTTTGATTAATCCTTTCTAACCATTTATTTCCTTGTATTAGTAAAATTGGAATAGATAGGCACTTAATCTGTCAGGGGGATTCTGAGAAATTAAAAACAAATGATTAAACTTTATGTTGTAGTGCTTTCCCTCACATTAAAGCAAGAACTTTTGTTATTACAGAATGTGATGGTTGTTAGCTGTGTATACCCTTCTTCAGAGTAAGTATATATAGATTTTTGCATTTCTGTATATTCTAATAATTGTATCATTTCTATTAGTCTTTAAAATAGGTTATATTTACTTTAGATGGAATGAAGCATGATAACATTTATAAATACTTGTGAACCTACTACCCAGTCCCCCAAGTAGAATATTACCAATGACATTACCTCTATGTTTTTCTGATAAAGAGATGTGGATTAAAGTGATTTGATAATTTACTGTAATCTTTACATTTGTGGATTTGTCTACTGTCAGGGTGTTCAGAACCCTGAGATCCCATTCTAGATACCTTACCATGGTGTTTGTAGGGCAAAACTCCTAGGTTTGGGATAACTACTTGATGAGTTTCCTCTTCATAATGGAAAAGTATTTCCAGTTGTCAAGATTTATATAACAAATTAACGTATCAGTTTAAGACATAGTCTTTGGCACTATTGATCCTTTGTTTTGAGTGGATGTCCTGGGAATTACAGCAGTTAAGCCCTGTCCTTGGCTTCTACCCACTGGATGCCTGTAGGGTCCTTCTCCTTCCTCAAAGAATGTCTTCACGCATTGTCGGAAGTCTCCTGGGGCTGTGGGCTGGAGGAAGGAGAGCTGCGAGAATGATGTTGCCTCCTGTTGAGAAACACTGGGTTTATAAAACGTCTGTGATGCCATAGGTAGTAACAGTGAGTTTGTTTTTAGAACTCTCACAAGAATAAACCTGTGGGAAATGAGATATTAAGGTAATCCCATAATTAGGTTGTTTCTCACAGAAGTCTTTTTGTTTGGTTCTGTGACCGTGAGATCTTACTTAAAAGATGTTTTAGGTCCATGGC
Source organism: Acinonyx jubatus (assembly GCF_027475565.1). Taxonomy (NCBI): domain Eukaryota; kingdom Metazoa; phylum Chordata; class Mammalia; order Carnivora; family Felidae; genus Acinonyx; species Acinonyx jubatus. The sequence goes on along the minus strand of NC_069383.1, from coordinate 126,355,460 downwards.
TCTTACCAAAATTAAAGAACTAAATGATCTGTAACAGTGTTTTTTTAATTTTCTCCTAGGAAAAACAATTCCAATAGTTTAAATCGAATGAATGGTGTTATGTTTCCTGGAAATTCACCAAGTTACACTGAACGGTGAGGTTATTGATTTTAATATCCAGAGAGATTGCATTTTCCTAATTTTGAGCAGCAGGTTCAGTATACTTTGTTACAAATTGGGCATTTTGTTGAAGATACAGGATAAATTAATTTGGTAACCCAAAATCTAAAAGTCAAAGTTAAATACTTCTGTGATATGTATATATAAGCAAACTTTGGGAGGGCGACCTATTACAAAAATGAGAAAATGATGTTCATTTATCTTACCATAGGTCTAATATAAATGGGCCTGGAACACCCAGGCCGCTTAATCGACCAAAGGTTTCTTTGTCAGTCCCCATGACAACAAATGGCTTACCTGAGAGCGCAGACAGCAAAGAGTCAAACTTACAGCAAAATGAGGACAAAAATCACAGGTTTGTATGTGATTTATATTTTAAAACAAACATGTTTTCAAAAAAGGTTGACGTTTATTGATTGTTTTCAGCACTCATTATTTACTATTTACTGTTGTTTTGAGGAACACAAAGGTTTTAGTGTGTTTTACAGGAGCAGTCTGTGGCTTCTGGTAGTTTCCAGTATTAGTACATGATGAAGATGATCATAGAAAAGGTTGAAAACTGCTAATTTGGGGAGGTCCTATTTATAGTAGGGTCTTAAGAAAGTAAAGTGGTCATGATATTTTTTATTTCTTGTTTTTGCAAGTAACCTGAAATGTTGAAATTTAGTGAGTTATTTCTCATTATAGATTATTAAAGGAAACCTTTTGTTTATATCCCATTTCACATTTTCTGCAACACATTAAGGGAAAGCAGACAAAACAAGTGAGCGATCTTAGTGAGTATATCCGTCTGGAGGACTTGCAGTTATGTTACGGGAAGCCATTTACTGCAGAATTGAACAGAAATGTCATGCAGCTTGTTGACTGGTTCTAGTGGGAAGTACTCATTAAACAGTTGAGCTTCCCTCGAAATTACTGTGTTGTGTTTCTCTTTGCCCAGATGGTACAGTTTAACTTTGACAGTGAAATACAGTTTTAAAAATTACTAGACCTTAAAAATGAGATGAGAATGTGGAAGATGAAGAAAATCTTACTAATGGCATTTTAAAAAAAACATTTACAGTGACTCTGTGACCGCTGAATCCGAAGGTTCCTCAGTGAGCCCTATAAAAAATAAACACCCAGATGAAGATTCTGTGGAGGCTGAGGGGCATGAGGTAAAAAGACTCAGGTTTGACAAAGAAAGTGACGTCAGAGAGACAGCCAGCCAAACATCTTCCAGTGAAATTTCTTCGGTTATGGTAGAAGAAACAGAAACATCGTCGTCATCTCAGGATAAAGACAAGGAAAGTAGTTGTACCAGACAGCACTGTACAGAAGAGGATGAAGAAGAGGATGAAGAGGAAGAAGAAGGTATTTAGAGACCATCTGTAAAAGGGTGGAGTAAGGAGATCCTCAAATTCTTGTACTTCATTTTTGCGTGAAAGAATTAAACGTAATGGAACTCCTTATAATGCTGATGTTGGGCTTTTCTGCCACCTGTATGTAGTTGCTGCTGAGTTTCAGGGGATAGGATTTGAACTGTAGAATATCAGAATTCATGAAACTTAACTGTGGAGGTATTTTGAAAATAAAATTTAACTACAACAACATTTGCTTATTTTTAGAGTCTTTTATGACATCAAGAGAAATGATTCCAGAAAGAAAAAATCAAGAAAAAGAATCTGATGATGCCTTAACTGTGAATGAAGAGACTTCTGAGGAAAATAATCAAATGGAGGAATCTGATCTGACTCAAGCTGAGAAAGATTTACATTCTGAAGGTAGTGAAAATACAGGCCCTGTAAGTAGTGGTTCTGATTGCCATGAGACAGAAGAATTAGTAGGATCCAATTCCAGTAAAACTGGAGAGATTCTCTCAGAATCATCTATGGAAAACGACGAAGAAGCCACAGAAGTCACAGATGAACCAATGGAACAAGACTAACTATTTAGAAACATGTAGATGCAGTATTTTACATACAGTTCTGGTTTTACACTGTATAAAACTTTTATGTAATAAAATGGACCTCTAGTTTTTACAAGAGAAGCAGGTTGTAAAATAAAGTACTTTATGGGATAAATCCTGAAAGAGTTGTACATGTAAGAACTGTGAATATCAGCTCCTCTGGGTCCTGCTTACCGCTGACTTTTTTTTTCAGTCTGGTCAAATCAGTGGTTTGTGTATAGATTTTTTTTTTTTTTTTTTTGAATTAAAGTTTTTAAACTGGAAGGTAATAATTATAATTTTCAAAACCTTTTGGAGATGATCACATTTAGTTTATACATATGCAAGAAGTCTTTTTGTCTTGTCTCTTTCTGACAGCTCTAGCAGTTTTCATATTTTGGTCATAGTTTCAACATTTTAACATGTGAATTATAGGGTTTCATGCTGGTTTCCAGATTTTATTGTTTGACTATGTACAATGGAACTTTAAGTCATATATACATATATATATATATATATATACACATATATATATATACACATATATATATTATTCTAAGGGGGGAAATGTTATATTTTTCTGTTTCTATAAGAGATGAATACAGTGGATACTTTTTCTATTGGTAATGATTGAGTTCACCTCTTTCAGAAGACAGTTTCAGTTTCTCTTCTGAGTAATTCAAATAAAATCTGGCCCTTGTGAAACCCTGGAAATAAGTCTGTTGAAATACCAGGTTAAACACATTCCAAGAGATCTGTTCAAACTAAAATTCTTTTGTATACTTCTGAGGTGCCTGAGAAAAAGACTTCACTATTTATGAGAAAATATGCTTTATCTTGGAAACTGTGTTCAAACATTAGCTTATTACTATTTTGTAGAATGAATGCTGACATGAGACCATCTCAGAAGAACCTGGCAGGTTCCTTGACCTTTTGCTTGCTTTTCTGAACATTGTGAATATTACACATTTCTTTCTAAATTATTCTAGAGTATGCAAATGTCATTGGTGTGAAACCCCACTGTACTGGAAGAATTAATATATTACTATAGTAATGTACTGGAGCTAAATGGCTGAAGCTTTAGGGGTGCATAGAAACCACCATAATTTGTATGACATTTTGAAGTGAATTAAATATTTTTGAACATGCTTCTTCGACAGCCAGTGTTATATTTTTCAGATTAACACAAAGCACAATGATTACTCTAAACTCAATATTTTCCAATTCACATATTTAAAGTCATGCAAGCTGCAACTTCCCTGTCAAAATGACTGGCTGCCAAATTTATACCTGTTTCTTCAGCTGTACCTTTTGATATTTAGAATTTTTAAATTTCTGTAAAGTAGATTTTGTAGAATGTAATGTGTTCACTGCCTTTGTGAAGCGGTATATAATTGTATAATTTCTGTGTGTAAACTGAATGCTTGGGCTTTCAATACAGTATTCATATAAAGCAATAAATATTAATGTTATGAAATATTCGAGTACATTTTTATCAAAATACAAAAGAATCCCTTTTTTAGTTTCAGATATCTGAATTACACAAATGAACTTAGAAAACTGATGCAAACAGTTTCTGACACTGTATCATAATCTTTGGGGTGATGTGGGTGGCAATTACAACTTTTGCATTTTGACTACTTAAATTGCTATAATTACCAAATTGGGCTCCGTTTATGTTTATAGGGTAATATACTACTGACTGACTTGACTGTCAGGTTCACAGCAGCTAGATGATATATTTATGAATATGTCTAATAGTTGACGTAAAAACTACATATTGATTTACTGTGTCCAGGAGGGGAGAAAAAAATCACACATTGTAAATTTTTAGAAAATTTTTTGCAAAAATGTTAAAATGAAGCAAATTTTAAATGTGACATTCATTTGTAGTGACTTATTTTGTTGAGGGATATTTTGCCAATGAGAACAGATTTTAAACATTTTAAGTTTAGAAATTTTAAACTTTTCTTTAGAATATTTATGAAATTATTGTCAATAAACCTCTTCTTTAAGATCCTGTGACCTTTGATATTTTTTGTTTTAATTGTGCCATGGACCATTTGTAAACAAATCAGTTTACTTTTGTTGGTTATAAGTTGAAGATTTAGCAACATGATTTTAAGGTCTGTGGTTTTATTTGTAAACTTGCAATTGCTATTTTTGCAAGGGCAAATGTATTTCTTTATTAAATAAAGTACAATAATGGTGAATGTACCAAAATGCCATCATTTAACTCTATGAGAGATCTGCATTTTAATCTATAGTTTAATAGTTTTAATATTTATTAGATATTCATATGTTGATCATAGATCAAACTTGTTGCTGTTTATACAGATAATTGTAGAATGCTCATGGGATATATTCTTTAGGATAGGTGGGATACTTCTGTAGTTAAACTGGGAAACCTTGTTCAGCTGGTTTAAGATATTGATGCCCATTTGGAAGTAGATTTCCGCAAGTATGCATAGGTGCACTTACACAGACTTTGCTTAATGAAAATACGAGTTTTAATAGTAACTGATTGAGATGTGAATCTTTTAAAGGCTAATTTTAGGCACATTTTAACACACATCAGCAAAGTCATTAAAAGATCTAAATGAAGCATCAAGACCTCAGTGGTTAAAAATAATTATTTTCTTTTTTTGGCCTTGAGCAGATTGTTTACCTGTTAGAATGTAGACTCTGAACCCAACGTGTGAAAAGGACTTTCAGTGCTGATGAGGATACAGAGTGTATATGTACGATGTTTTTAGCACTTTCCCCTTTTAAAAAAGTGAAAACATTATCCTAGTACATTTTTGGAAATACATCTTTTCAGGTCTGAAAATGTAGCAGAACAGAGACGAGTAGTGGAAAGTGTCCTATTTTAAATGTTGATTATTAAATAAGTTTAATCCGGTTAGGGTTTATTGTAACTACACCTTTCACACGTGTGGACAGAGAGCAGTGGGATTCCCCATCAGGGGGCTGTCACCCTTTGGCTTGGGAAGGCGTCCCAGAAATCCTGCGCCAGAAGGTATAGCCTGTGAAAGCATGGAGGTTCAGAGTACTTTGTCTTGGTGGTGTAGATAGGCATGTATTTATGCATTTTTGCATTTGTAAAATCAGTAATTTTTCAAATAATGTAAATGTAATATACTAGATTACTTATAAAGGTACTGGGCAGAATCTATAGCTGCTACAATGTTTGATTATGAGAAATGTAACGTGATAAGAATGAAATGCAACTTGTAGAACCAAAGGAAATACACATTTTGGGTAGTGTTTCAAATTGTCTTCTGAACAGGAGTTTAATTACATTGGTTTTGATCAAACGAAGCTCACTTCTCTCGAGATTTGTGCTAATAAAATGGATGAATGCAAAAACACCTTGTAATTTTATGTGGAATTATTATAATTAGGTTTATTGGATTATTGGCCTAATAAGGATGCTAGTATGTATTGGTTAGAATACATCAAATAGTTCACATTTAAAAAATCAGTACACTTCCTTCGGAATTTTATTTTATTTCAATTTGGAGCCTAGATTACTTTGCCAAATGTATTATTTTCATAATGCAATAAAATATAAATTAGAAGAGTATCTTTGTGTGGAATTCCTTTATTTGCCATAATAGTTCACACTTCCTCTCTCCCAACTCCTCCTCCCCTAGTCACTTCAGATGGTGTAGGATCCATAAGCATTTATTTCCTGGTCTATAGGGGGAAAAGCCTAATGCGTGACTTTATTGCAGCTCTGTTTCTTGAGTGATAATGGTATTTCTGTGTGGAGGGTGCAACTGTGTCGAATGGACAGTTCAAACCTGGTATCTGATAAAATCCTGGTTTACCGTATAAAAATTTCTCTTTGGGAATAATATGGCACTAATTTGCATGCACAGATCTGTAACATTTGTGTTAGAATTCTTTTAGAACTGCCTCTTTCAGACAACTACCATGGCTAGAAATGTAGAATTGCCCTGAAAGAAGAGGATGGGTTCTGTTTTCTTTTCTGGGTTCTTGTTTCTTCATATGTACTGCACAGTAGGTGATAGTAAATAGTAACACTTGGGGCTTTGGATTCAGAAGATACTACTAATTAACTAGCATGTGTCTGATTTAAAAAATTTTTGAGTTTCAGCTTCTTTATAGGATACCTAATTTGCCCCCAGGCAACTTTATTATGTAGTAAACGGAATTGGTAGTACGAGTTTTGTTTGGGTAAGGAAGACTGATTCTTGCCCTAACTAGGAAGAAGCACAATGGTGGGCCCTTACCCTAATCTAGAATGAAGAGTATACTATTTTCTGTTGTCACAGTTTAAGAGCAACAGACGTTTTTTTCTTGTTTAAAATTGAGCAGTAGAGTTTGTGGTCTGGGATTTATAAACTTCCAGCCTTTTTCTTCCAAAGGCAATGGATTTTTTAGCTAAAGAAAAAGAAAAATGTCAGCAATCCTGTGTTTTCCAGTCTGCACACTCTACTCTTCTCACTTTTATACTTGGACAAGCCAGCCCTGTGCTTGCCGAGTGGCGGACAGTTGAAATCAAGTGGGCTTGTGGATACTGTCACACAGTCCACTGTGAGATTCCTAAATTTTACTAATCTTTTGATAACTCTCTGCCCACTTGAAGGGTTCTGTGTTCATCCCTGAAGCCTGTCTTTGCAGTGAGGCTTATGGTGTTGGGAGCAGTACACACAGGTGGATGCTCTTGACTGGAGCTCCACGAGCAGTTTGTATCACCAGGAAATAAGCATGCTGGTGACACAAGACCTGGTGTCTGCAAGACCTGGCCTAGAGCAAGGAACAACACACCCTCACCTGAATAGGGGACAGTGTTCCTCTGACCCGGAGGTTGAGTAGTCAAACAGGCCCAGTCCTGCTTTAATGTGGTATAATGGGACTTGATATTTGGTTACTACTGGTATTAGTAATAAATAATACTAAATGTAACTAATAGTTCTATCAAGAAATGTTTGCAGATGGATAGGCTTGCAAGTGTTAATGCTGCTTATATTTGCTGAGAATTTGAGGGTGAAATATGTGGTATTGGGCTATCTTCGGATGTTTTTCTTTGCCTGGCTTGCAGTGCTACAGCATGGAAGGGTCAGGTTAGGTGATGACCCAACAATTGCCATCTGCATTTAGGAATGCACACAACCTTCCACTTTTCAACTTGACTAGGTACCTAAAATTAAGTTGGGTGGCCACTTGTATGAGCTGTGTATTTGCGGGGAGAGGGGGAGGCTCAACAGAGTAGACTCAGCCCTTTTGTGACCTTTGAGGGATTTAGTCACTTTTGGAGAAGAAGTTTTTAATTCAAGGTGGTCTGAGAATTGAGATGTACAGGAGAGACACCTGAGTGCACTTGTGGCTGTGTGGGAAGGCTTGTCAGATTTGGCCTCGAAAGATGAACTGGACAGGGAGGTAGCAAGGTGTAATGGTCAGAATAGAAGGGCATAGGAGTTGGCAGTGATCAGCGTTAAGCCCAGCTGAGGCACTGTGGGTAGGTAACAGTATTTCTTTGAGCCGTAGTGTCCTCATTGTTGAAATGGGGAAATAGTATCTGCCTGGCAGTACTCTTTGGGCATTCAGTGCAATTAGGGGTATAAAACTAGATCTGGTTCAGGATCTGACATTTCTTTTAAGGAGAAACATGGAGGGGAAGGTCTGTATTGTTCCTGGGGATGACAACCGTTTTATCAGAATCAAAGTTGAGGTTTCAATCCTGGTCAATAACAGGATAATAATCGCAAGCACTAATTGAGCACTTACTTTATGCCCCTCCTTATCCTCAGCACATGTCACCTCTTTTAACATTCCCATCAACCCTATGAGGTGTGGAATGATATCCTCATTTTATAGACAAAGAGTCCCAGGGACCCTTTGAAAGTAGAAGGTCAGAATGAGAATTAGGGGCTCTGACGCTAAAAAAACCAGTGGTTTTTGTTGTTGTTGTTTGTTCGCTTGTTTACCATTATGCTCAGATCCCTTCCAGTCTTGGAAGGCCAGGAAGGGAGCTGTTCCAGGTGTCCAAGGATTCTCAGATCCACCTAGACTGTCACATTCAGGTGCATCAAAGGGCTTTGCCAGTCAACAGACCCAAAGCACTTGGTTTCACACTCCATGTACTTCACTGTTTTCTGTTTATTTTTTTTCTATCGCCCATGATTTTCCACGAGACGTTTTGAGTACACACTCTATTTTAAAAGTTAATGCACACCTGGCAAAAATTCAAACAAAGTAGCATATACTGAATTGTTTTAGTCCTACCACCCTTGCTCCCATACCCCTCAGTTACATCCTCCCGCCTCAATCCTGAGGTAAGTGCTCTCACTAGGTGAGCCATAGTGCTTGACAGCAAAGATCCTGGAGCCAGATTGCCTGGATTTGAATCCCAGCTCTGCCATATGTTGTCTGTGTGATCGCACATCTCATCTCTAAGATGAGAATGAGGTCCCAACCTCAGGGCGTGACCACTACAAGAGATCCTCACTCTCCAGTGGTCTCCCCTGACTTCCTGTCCACAGTGAAGGGCACTTTCCTGCCCTGTTTAATATGGTCATTTTAACAGCCGCATTAGTACGTCAGCATATAGATGAACCATGCTTGGTTTAACCAGCTTCCCTTTAAGAGACCTCACGAAGCTTTGACTTGTGGCCACTGTTCACCCAGTTTGAGCGGTTTGACATGGGGACGTATGAAGTCAGCTTCTCTCCTTACCCCCCACCCTGGGAAGAAATAGCCAACCAGCCACTGAACTTGAAGTATTCCTTAAAAGAATCATTAAGTAATGTGTGAAATAGATGCCCTCGTCCCTGGGATGTGGTGGAAGAGAGGATGAGGGATTACCTGTTAGGCAAACCACATGCTGTAATTGCCAGCCATCAAAAATAGTAAGAGACACTGTTACGTGAAGTAAGACGTTAGCTGCCCACTGAAATATGCTTTGTGATATTCCTGCACAGGGCATGGGTCAGTCACAACGGTCTCTCCTGGCTTGACATTTTCATCTCTTTTGATGAATTTTGTAATTTCTCCATTGTTTGTACTGCTTTGGCTTGTGATGGGCAATCCTGCAATGAAGCAAAACAAAGCTCCACCTCTTTGTGCGTATTTTCATTTTTTAAGCTCTTGGTTGTCACTTGGCAACAAAGTAGGGAATTAGTCTCCCACAATGACAAATACTCGCTTTACTAATTGCTGTCATTTACTAATTACTTGCTCTTTTATTGTGACTTTCACGACATTTTTTTTCCCCCTGAAGGGACATGATAACTTTTTGTCTCAATGCAGAATCACAGTGTCAGTTAAAGACATTTTCAGCAGCAATTAATTTCAACCCATGTCGTGTACCAGAAATGCACAGAGCTCAGTTGGAGTGACAACGGTATGAAATGGTGACGGCCACTTTGCATATGCTGTCTCGTGACCATTGCCACCACCATACTGGCCCAGGGCTCTTGAGAGATGGATTTACTCAGAGCTCTGAGCGGACGAGAGCAGGCCAGCATCAAACATCGCAGAAACAGCCATCAATCAATCCAGACGGTGATCTGTTGCTTCTTTGGTCATCCATACGCGTTTATTAAGAGACTGCTTATGAGCCTGGGCCTGGGAGTACAGCAATCAAGACAGAGAAACAAGGTAAGTGGAAATATATGTAAGACTGTGATGAAGGCTATAGAGCTGAGGAGTATGGGGAATAAAGGAGGGTAGTTCTATTTTAAATCAGGTGTCTCTGCAATGACATTTGTGTTAAATATGTCAGTTGTGCCATTTTTTTTTTATGTTGAGAACATCTAATACCTATTCCTTAACCACTTTCACGTATATAATACAGCGTTGTTAGCTGTATCATGTGAACTTTAAAATCAGCTGGTGTGATTCCAGAAAAATGATCTGTCGGTACTTTAATTTGATTATACTATGTTTTAAAATTAAGTGTGGAATGAAGGGCATCTTTATGATGTTGAATCTTCCCAATTAAGAACATGGTGTAGAGCTGATAAATCAATTCAGTAAAGTCACAGGATACAAAATCACTGTACAGAAATCTGTTGGTTTCCTATACACTAATAATGAAACAATGGAAAGTGACATTAAGAAAACAGTCCCTGGGGCGCCTGGGTGGCTCAGTCAGTTAAGCGGCCAACTTCGGTTCACGTCATGATCTTGCGGTCCGTGAGTTCGAGCCCCGCGTCGGGCTCTGTGCTGACAGCTCGGAGCCTGGAGCCTGTTTCAGATTCTATGTCTCCCTCTCTCTGACCCTCCCCCCATTCATGCTCTGTCTCTCTCTGTCTCAAAAATAAATAAACGTTAAAAAAAAAAATTAAAAAAAAAAAAGAAAACAGTCCCTTTAGAATTGCACTGTAAGCAATAAAATATCTAGAAATAAACTTAACCAAAGAGGTGAAAGACCTGTACTCTGAAAACTATAATACACTGATGAAAGAAGTTCAAGATGATGCAAAGAACTGGAGAGACATGCCATGGTCATGAATTGGAAGAACAAATATTGTTAAAATGTCTATATGACCCAAAGCAATCTACAGATTCAATGCAATCCCTACCAAAACACCACCAGCATTTTTCACAGAGCTAGAACAAACAATCCTAACATTTGTATGGAACCACAAAAGACCTCGAATAGCCAGAACAATCTTGAAAAAGAAAAACAAAATCGGAGGTATCACAATCCCAGATTTCAACTTATATTACAAAGTGGTAGTAATTAAAACAGCATGGTACTGACAGACACTAAAAACAGACACATAGATCAATGGAATAGAACAGAAAACCCTGAACTCAACCCACACTTACATGGTCAATTAATCTCTGACAAAGGAGGAATGAATACACAATGGGAAAAAGACTGTCTCTTCCCCAGAAAACTGGACAGCCAGCCACATGCAAAAAATGAAACTGGACCACTTTCTTTCACCATACACAAAAACTCATAATGGGTTAAAGGTCTAAATGTGAGACCTGAAACCATAAAAATCTTTGAAAAGAGCACATTTTTTCTAGATATGTCTCCTGGGGCAATGGAAATAAAAGCAAAAATAAACTTTTGGGACTACATCAAAATAAAAAATTTCTGCACAGCAAAGGAAATTAACAATAAAACTAAAATCAGACTGTTGAATGGGAGAAGATACTAGCAAATGGCATAGGTGAAGAGTTAATATCGAAAGTCTATAAAGAACTGATACAACTCAACACACAAAAACCAAATAATCCAATTAAAAATGGGCAGAAGACATGAACAGACATTTCTCCAAAGAAGACATCCAGATGGCCAACAGACACATGAAAAGATGCTCAATATTACTCCTCATCTGGGAAATGCAAATAAAAACTGTGAGATACCACCTCACCCTGGTCAGAATGGCTAAAACAAAAAATACAAGAGACAAGTGTTGGCGAGACTGTGGAGAAAAATGAACCCTCTTGTACTGTTGATGGGAATGTCAATTGGTGCAGCCACTATGGAAAACAGTGCGGAGTTTCCTCAAAAAGTTAAAAATAGGACTACCCTGCCACCCAGATATTGCACTATTTACCCCGTAAGTACAAAAACACTATTTCAAAGGGATACATGCACTCTTAGGTTTATTGCAGCCTTACAGTAGCAAACTATGGAAGCAGCCCAAGTGTCCATCGATAGATGAATGGATAAAGAAGATGTGGTGTATACACACACACACACACACACACACACACACACACACAATGAGAAATTACTCAGCCATAAAAAAGAATGAGATCTTGCCATTTGCAACAACATAGACAGAGCTAAAATGTATTATGCTAAGCAAAATAAGTCAGAGAAAGACAAATGCCATATGATCTCACTCATATGTAGAATTCAAGAAACAAAACAAAAACAAGCAAAGGGGAAAAAAGAGCAAGAGAGGCAAACAAGAAACAAATTCTTAACTATAGATAACAAACTCCTGGTCGCCGGAGGGGAGGTGGGAGGTGGGTTGGGGGGGGGGGGATGAGTGAAACATGATGGGGATCAAAGAGTACACTTATGATGAAAGATAAAATAAAGAACATGGTTTATCTTTCTGTTTAAGTTTACTTTTGTGACTTAAAATTTTTTTTTTAATTTCTTCATACAGGTTTGTGTGTTTTTCTTGTTAAGTTTGCTCCTGAGTGCATTATCTATTTTATTTTTCTAACTCAAGGGTGGGTCCACTTCAGGTCCACTGCCTGTTTCTGTACGGCCCACGAGGTAAAAACAGTTTTTACAGTTTTAAAAGGGTTGAAAAAAATTAAAAAGAAACATAATATTTCATATCATGTGAAAAATTATTTAAAATGCAAGTTTCAGCGTCTGTAATACAGTTTTATTGGAATACAGCCATGCCCATTCATTTTATGTATTGTCTCCGGCTCCTTCCTCACTATGAGGGCAGAGTGCAGTAGTAACAACAAAGACTGTATGGCCCACAAAGCCTAAAATATTTACATTTTGACCCATTGCCGAATGTCTGCCGACTTCTGTCCTTAGTGGTGGTTGGTTTCACGCATACTTGCATCCTCCGGGTTTGTGATCACTCATGACTAACCTGGTCCTCCATTTAAGACCATTGAGAGCTTGACCGAGGTTGAGGGAACATTAGCAGGAAGACTGCCATGAAAGGTTGCTACCAATAACTGAAATGCCCAGGATATATCCAGTGGAGAAATAGCCTATAATACTGTTGACAAAATATTTAAAGTCTGGGGGCGCCTGGGTGTCTCAGTGGGTTAAGCGTCTGACTTCGGCTCAGGTCATGATCTCATGGTTAATGGGTTCGAGCCCCATGTCTGGCTCTATGCTGATAGCTCGGAGCCCAGAGCCTGCTTTGGATCCTGTGTCTCCCTCCCCTGTTCGCTGTCTCTCTCTCTCTCAAAAATAAATAAACATTAAAAAAATTTTTTTCTAATGTTTTTTTAAAAAAGATTTAAAGTCTGTTTCCTCTTGCAGGCGATGTTTGCTTTCTTTCCATCAAATGGGATTATTTCTTTTGAAAGGTACAAAATCTTTGGGGAAAGTCAGGAAAGAGACCATCTAACCAGGTGACCTGCTTCACAAAAGAGAAATGACAACCACCCCCCCACCCGACCTCGTTTTTCGTGCCCCCCCTTCAGTTGTGGCCCCCCGCGGAGGCAGAGCCATTAGCCAAGAGCCTCCAGTCAGGGGTTCCCCAGCGCTGAGGACCAGCTCTGTGTCTTCTTTCTGTCACGACTCCACACAATCTCCTCTTTTCTCATGGAGGCTTTCGGATGACTGACGGAGGGCGGCTGTGTCCTTCCGGGAAACATCTCTCCTCATCCCACCTCAGCTCCTACTTCTCATTCAGGAGTTGAATCTAGGTCCCAGCCTGGTTTCTATGAGTAGAATGTTAATCACGATCTGGAGCAGAAACAGATGTGTTATTTGGCCTAATAATATACATCTGCATTTATGACAGCTTGTAAAAGTTTGCGACAAGACTGAATTCCAGTGGAATGTGTTCCACGGTCATGTATATGAATCCGTCAGAAAAGAAGGGTCTGCGTTGAGGTTTCAAAAGCCACAGCGAGGCTCTTCAGTGCTGTGGCGTACATGTATCACCACACACGTGCTGGGTAAACCCTCCTCACGTGGTTCCCAGGACTGGGTTGTGAAGGACAAAGTGGAGAATTTTACATGCAACTAAATGGATGCAATGAATAGAACACATCGTTGTGCTGAGGTCGTTCTTCCTCGTTTGGCAGTGTTAAAAATCTCCTTTCTTTTATGAAATGCTGGCGGAGGTGAGCCTTGTTGGTGTGTGTGTGTGTGTGTGTGTGTTTGGTAAAATAAAACATTGACAACTCTTGGCTAGGCCCCTGGGCAGGCAGTGGATCAGTATTCCAAAACTATTACTGTTTACTTTCCTCTTGCCTGCCTGTACCATACAGGCTGGAAGGTGACTGCCGGCCCGTAGCCACCAAGAAGCAGTCATGTCGTGAAGCTCAGGCCCCTGAGACAGAGGCGGAAATCCACAGCTAGTGTTCCTTGCTAGAGAAAAGTGCTATGTTCTTTGCCTCTGGACCCTTTGTCTTCTCCCTTTTGCTTTCTCATCCGTCCCCTGACCTCCTGGTCTACACATGACTCAGACCCCAGTCTTGAAGCCACCTACCTCCTAGGAGGAGACCAACATGAGAATGAAAACCAGTGCGTAAGGCTTGGCAGAGCAGAAACCAGAAATAAAATCCAGAAGTTTGGGATCCACACCTTGGTGTATCAATGATTACCTTTGCCAAGTAGCATCTTGTCAGCCTTGGCCACAACATCTCATGATTGCCAGAAACCTGAAACGAAATTTTGCAGATGTGATCTTCCGGTGAAGTTTTGAGTATCTGTTGGTTAAAAATCCTGGCTTGTTTTGTCTAGAGAGACTCCTTTAGGTCAGAGGGTGGGATTTTTGCAACTCCTCCTACCCCCTACTCCCCGCCTGTCCCCAGGCGTACTAAGCAGCCTCATGATCTGTGACACCTGTGTCATTCAAATTGTTTTTCTGAAATATTTCAGCCATTGGCCTGTTGCTGATAGCAACACCGTCTAAAAGAAGACCCTTAAACACGTCTTGATCCACTGTGACAGGAATGTCTGAGGCAAATGGCAAATTGTCATGAATTTATTTGAATTAGAAACTACTGAAATATTTCCTGGCATTTCTTGAGGGATTTCAAAAGGGACCCAATTATTAATAGCAACAGAGACATTTCTCTTTAAACTGATACTCAGAAGTGGCATTTCTCCAGTCATGCCACCTGTCCGGCCTGGGCACGTGGAACAAACGGCCATTAGTGTAGTCATTTTGGCATCTGTTACGCATCAGGTGACTTCAATGTACTTTTCTTGTTCTTCACAGCCTGGAAGTAAGTACCGTTATTATTCTTGTAGAGATTAAAAACAAAAACAAAAACAAAAAAGTTTCTCGGAAAGGTAAATTAATCTCTCCAATGACACACAGCTAGTTAAGTTTTGAAAGGGATTCTCTGAGATGTCAGAACCTTAGTTTTCCTCTGTCTCACTTCTATGTAAAGGCTACTCATAACATTTACCTGCGTGTTTAAAACCTTTTCCTATCCCCCGCACCTCGGCCCCTGCCTCTTCCAAATCCAACTATCCCGTTTACAGGATTACACAACGTCAGAAGTTTCCCCTGAGGTTGCCGCTCTCTAAGATGGCAATAGAGTTTGAATGATTCTATGGTAAGAGTCTCTAAGTGTTTATTCTTTTCAACTACTCTATCTGCCTTGTCTGGAGATTCTATTTCAGAGGAAATTTTTCTGAAGGCTATAATTTACAGAAGTCTCAGATCTCTTCTGTTTATGCTTATAGGTGTTGATCTGTACACTTTCAACGCTGATAAAGGAACTGAAAAAGAAACGTATTTGAATAAATATGTTACTTTTAATTTTCTATTAACTAGAAGTTCTGCAGCTTGTTAGTATTACTGTTACCAACATTGTACCGATATTTAGTTTTCCAAGCCTGTTCCAGAAGGGCGAAGGGCAGCGGGTGTATTAGCAGTAGGAGATGCAGATCTCGAAAGAGAGAAAGTATATCCAACGTTTTCCACTATTTCCCTCCCGGGAAGTCTAAATTTCTGTCCACGCTGCACGGAGCAGAAGTGTGGCCTCATGGTGCCCTCTTGTGGTTGCCTGTTTAGTTGCAAGACGGTGGTGGCGTTCTTCTTTGCAAATATGAATAAAGAAAAAGAGAAGGAAAAAAGGTCTTGCATATGTTTTTAGTCAGCAACAAGTTTTGAGATGTGACAGTCCTGTCAAAACATAACAATTCAACAAACTTCAAAGTAACCACAACAGAAGACGTGTAGACACATTTTGGAGCCTCGTGACAGAGCCGTGCTGAAAAATGTGCCAAAACCATTTTGAAGGACAAACAATAAGATCTGAAAGAGAAGTGGGGTAAGTTACACTCAGGTGTGTGGCAGTTCGGACGGGGGCCCAAAAGAAAACCAGCTGAAGAGAGAGGCAGAGCATTCGTGAAAAGGCCGAACAGGGCTTCAATTTTCAATTCTCTGCTGCGGGAAGCTCCTTTTGCTGCCCATGTTTTAAGAATGCGGGAAGTTCCATCACGTTAACTCATCCATCCAGGCACGAACAACAGTGTCTCTGTCTTCGTGGACCTGACATTTTGGGCAGGGGGCACAGAACAGACAAGGAGAGAAATGCACAAGGCACGAAAGTCCCGTGGAGGAAATAAACCACAAAAGGGGGCGGGGACAGAAACTGAGACATGGGAGGGGGAGAGGGAGAGACGTCTGGATGAAAGAAGTGGTTAAACTGTGGATTCACCTTGAAGTTGGACCTGATTTGTGGACAGATCACGTACGGACCCTGCCCGGAAAAGGAGCGAGGGTGACGTCAAGGGTTCTGAGATGGGGAGCCTCCCAAGGGGGCCACCATTGGCAGTCGGGTCTTGCAGACAAGGAGCTGGCAGCTCTGAGCGGCCAGCAAGTGGATGCGGGATGCCCGGGCCTGACCGAGGGGCCTCCCGCC
This sequence comes from Acinonyx jubatus, assembly GCF_027475565.1. NCBI lineage: Eukaryota > Metazoa > Chordata > Mammalia > Carnivora > Felidae > Acinonyx > Acinonyx jubatus. Next base: position 126,338,839 of record NC_069383.1, on the reverse strand, counting down.
CGCCGCGCCCACCTGAGCTGACCCCCTGCACCCTGGCGCTGGGTAAACTGTCTTCTCCCAGGCGGGAGGGGTTGAAGGCTCAGGTTATGATTTCCCCTCAAAAGTTAAGAAAGAAAAATAATTTACACACTTGATCATAAACGTGTGTGATTCTTTTATTTATTTTTGAGAGTGAGAGAGTGTGCGTGCACAAGTCAGGGAGGGGCAGAGAGGTTGAGAGAGAATCTGAAGCAGACTCCGGATTCTCAGCCATCAGCACAGAGCCCGATGCAGGGCTCGAACCCATGAACCGTGAAATCATGACCTGAGCCCAAGTCAGACAGAGGCTTAACCGGCTGAGCCACCCAGGCGCCCCTCAACCTGTGTGATTCTTAACATTTACAAGTTTGTATGACTCTGAGAGGGAGTGCCTCTCTTGCCTCACCAGAGCCACAGCCCTTTTGGGGGCCCTGGGGAACAGAGTGCATATGGCAGTTATCCTCACAAAGGGGGGTGTTTATCCACCAGCCTATGGTGAAGAGCGGCTGGCATGGGGCCTCTGGCTCACCTGTGGGTGGCAGAGCGAGTAGGGGAGCTCAGGTGTCACAGAGGAGACTGGGGGTGCCCTGAAGTGGTGGGGCAGGCTGGAGGCCCCGAGGGCATGCCACACCTCAGTGCTGCCATCCTGCTCCAGGGCTGCTTGTCCCTGGGAGCTCCTTTCAGTCCCAGCCTCCTGTCACCGTCCTTCCTGGACCTTGTCACTCTCCAAAGGAGACCGGGATCCTCTCCCGCAGCCCACCACATATTTGATGGTGACATTCACCTTCACTCCACCTGTTTCCTCAGGATCAGTTCCTGCCGTTTCTTTAACGTGCCTCCCATCCTGCTTGCACTCTGATAGCTGGTTAATATTTCTCAACCTGCTGCCCACAGCTGGATGCAACAGCCCAGCAGAGTGAAATCACCACAGAAGTCAAGAGACAGACACCACTTCCCGACTTTGGAGCAGGATCAGCAAGTTACAGCTTGTGTTTTTATTTTTGGGTTTTTTTTTTTGTTGTTTTTAAATTTTATTTATGTTTATTTTTTTGCTTCTAGGCTCCCCCCCCCTTTTTTTTTTTGAGTGAGAGAGAGAGAGAGAGAGAGAGAGAAAACCTTAAGCAGACTCCAGGCTCAGTGCAAAGCCCGTCTAGGGGCTCTATCCCACAACTCTGGGATCATGGCTTGAGCCTAAATCAAGAGTTGGCCACTCAACTGACTGAGCCACCCAGGCAGCCCTGCATTTTTAAATAATTGAAAAAAATCAAGAGGAAATTGTTTCATATCGTGTGAAAATTGTATGAAGTTAATGTCCACAGATAGAGTTTTATTAGAACACAGCCATGCCTGTTGTATCACCCAGTGGTGTTTTTGCACTTTGGAGACAGTGTGAAGGGACTGGGTCAGAGGCCACAAGGCCAGTAGAACCCACAGTATTCACAACCTTGGTTCTTTAAGAATGTTTCCAACTCCTGCCACAGAGTAATCCTGAATTTCTTTTGCCTTGACAATTTAAAAGATTTATCTTAATCTTTATATTGGAAGGCTAATACAATCACAGGATTTAAGATTTTCAAGACACGAAAACAATCCCTATTCCTGAGCCACTCTGTGAACACTACCAGTGGCTTCTATGTCCTTCCAGATAAATTGGATGGAGATAAAATCCAATACCCAGAGCCCAGAGCTTTCTGCTTCATTCTTTTAAAACAGTTTTTAAAAAATATTTATTTATTATTATTTTTTAATGTTTATTTATTTTTGAGGCAGAGGGAGACAGGGCACGAGCATGGGAGGGGCAGAGAGAGAGGGAGACACAGAATCAGAAGCAGGCTCCAGGCTCTGAGTTGTCAGCACAGAGCCCGATGTGGGGCTTGAACCCACAAGCCGTGAGATCATGACCTGAGCAGAAGTTGGATGCTTAACTGACTGAGCCACCCAGGCGCCCCCCAAAATATTTATTTTTGAGAGGGAGAGAGTAAGTAGGGGAGGGACAGAGAGAGAGTGGGGGTGGGGCAGAGGATCCAAAGCAGTCTCCATGCTGACAACAGAGAGCCTGATGTGGGGGTCACAGTCACAAACTATGCGAGCCAAAATCCACCACTCAACCGACTGAGCCACCCCGGCGCCCTCTACTTATACATACAAATGAAAGTATTTGATAGAATTGTTCTGGACTGTGATTTTTTTTAAATTACACCCAAGAGTGTATCTTGATTTTCCCACAATAGGTGCTAAAGATCTTTTTCCTTTTTACAACTGCTGAGTCATTCCATCATGCGAGTTTACCTATAATATTATGAACTTAATCCACAATACGTATAATTCATCTCCTTTCAATGGGCTTTTAGGCTCCTAATATTTTTGTCCTGTGCTAATGCAGAGAGTCCTTCAATTAATAACCTTGCATACATACCATTTCACAAGTAGGTAACCGTATTTGTAAGATAAAGTCCTAGAAGTAGGAATTCTGGCTCAACGTGTATGTATTTGCTTTTGAGATAACCATTTGCTTCTCCTCCTCTCCTTCCCTCTCCCCTAACCTTTGTTTGTCTGTCTCTTTCTTTCTCTTGTGTCTCCCTTTACCTCTCTTTCTCCCTTCCTTCCTCCTTCCTACCAGTGGGCACTGGGATCCTGTGCTAGAACATTTGGGGGTGCACGTGTAAGGAGTATGGAGAACATTTAAGATTTAGGTTCTCTGTCAAATCACGATACAAAGGGTGGCTGGCTCCTGTCTGCTTTTGGAGAAGACAAGTCAAGGATGCTGAATTCTAAGTCGAAGGCCCTGTGGGATCCTGAAAGCTGTTTTTCCAAATGTTTCTATCAGGACCGTTATTCACCTACTCCTTCTCCCCTTGGGCAAACCGTGCATTTGCAACATGCAGCGTGGGGACTCCATCTCTGAGTGAACTGAACACACCATAGGATATCACCATAAAACAAAAATAGCTTATGAAGATCCTCAAAAAAATAAAAATAGAACGACCCTACCATCCAGCAATTTCACTTCTGGGTATTTACCCGAAGCAAAGGAAAAATACTAAGTCCTGTTGGATTTCCCTGCCTGGCAAAAAAAATGGCACCTTCACAGAGGTAAATCCTTACTGTGGACCCTGAGACTCTGCCATGACAGACAACAGCCCCTTAACAAGCTTGTGGAAAGCACCACATGGGTTGAGACCAAGTCCCTTCAGGGTACAGAGCTTTGAGTCTGAAGAATACCTAGCCAGAAGCCAGCTTCCTGCCTCTGGCTTGGCAGGAGGGAGGGTTGGAAGCTCCCAGGGTTGCTGGCTCTGGGGAGGGAGCCGGTAGTGCGTGGGAGGGTGGCCCTGGGGGGATGCAAGCCACCACCTCCCCCATTTCAAAATAACGTGCCTGTTCTCGCTCTGCTTTCCCCAAGGGCCCCGTGCCTGCTGGGGCTTGCCGTGTAGCTAACCCCGTAGCTAACATAGAGGTGTCTCTGCAGATCCTAAGGGCACACCGGAGACGAGAGCATCTTCTCTTGGAAGCCACCGTCATGTTCACTGGCTACCTCCTGATTCCCACCAGGTGCTAGGCCCTGGGTGCCTCCCCAGGGAGGTGTGGATGGCAGGTACTATTGGTTTCCAGGAGAGGTTTATCATTTCAGTGTTTGTCCCATTGCATTAGATTTAATGGCACCGAATCGGATGAATTGAAGACCTATTGCGTACTTTCCACTGTGCATGGTTCTGAGGAAAACTGGACGGCAGAACCACGGCTTCAGGGAGTCAACATTTTCTAGATGCAGAGCATCAAGCGGCTTTGCAAACATGAGTAGGCTCTTCAGTTTTCCAGGCCTCAGTTTCCTGATCATTAAAATGGGTAGAGAAACAGGACTTACTGTTGAAAGAATTAAATCACCAGGCATTGGGCACCTGGCAAGCCACCTGCTGGGTAATAGGCCGAAATACATGTGCTTGTTTAGCAAATCGCCAGTTACACAGGAGTTACAACAGCTCCCACCTCCCAGGGTTGATCTGAAGCTTAAATGCTTTTGTCCCTGTAAAGGGCTATAACCAGTGGTTCAGCAGCTGGTGGGCTTAGCTATCAGGGCCCTCACTGGAGGCTGCAGCTCTGTGGTGCCTTAGTTCTGTGTGAGCCAAGCCATGTGTCCTCTCACAGTCTCTTTTTCCCAGTCTGTGAAATGGGCGCGATGGTAATTTTGCTTTTTGGCCTCATTGTAAGGATTGAACATGGGTTCTTGGGACAGTTCGTCCTGCCCCAAGATCCGGCGGCCTTTATGATTCCAACCCGGCAGTTTGTCGTTGCTGTTCGTTTAGTTCAAACAGCTCAGCCTGAGAAACCGACTTGTCAGAGGACAAGCAGACAGAAGTCACTTTCAAAATATCCTAGGGAGGCTGCTGGGTGAGTGGCTCCATCCTTGAGTTTCAGCTCCAACCCTGCCACTACCCTGCTTGGTCACTGTGTGCAGATCGCTTGCTCCCCCTGGGTCTCTGTTTCCCAGCTGTATGATGTGGGGTTAGATAAAGCAGAGATTTTTACCCAGGGTTGGGCCTCAGGCCCACTTAGAGAGCTCTGAATATACATGCCCAGTCCCTAGCCAGGGGTTCTGATGCCCACAACAGCCAGAGCACCACTAGATCAGGGTGTCTCTGGGGTGCCTCCTGCCTTTCCTATCCAGCAATTGAGGGGATTCTTGGAAATGAGCTGTGCTTGTGCTCCAGAAAGAGCTTGGTGATGTGACTTCCTGTGCTTGGGGTTCTCACCACATGTGGATGGGGAGGGGTTATTTCTGTTCCTCAGGTTGGGGGAGGGGAAGAGCAGAAGGGTAGGCGCCCCTGGCTTGTCTGGGATCTGAGTCCGTGACCTCTGGGTAGTTTCCACACCAAAAGGCTGGGTGGGAGTTGTAGCCTGCAGTCCTCAGGGCAGCAATCTGGGCTGAGCAGGCAGCAGAAGGGAGAGCTTCCATCTCCCACCCCCACGACAGTCCAAACCAATATGGGAGGAACCAAAGGGACCCTGGAAAGCTGATTGATTCCTGTTTAACAGTTCACTTCTTTCTAATGACTTCATTAGAAGTCATTTCCTCCATGGGAAATGAAATTGAAGAGTGTCTCTTTTTCAGCTTCCTAAAATACTAGTAGTGGATGAACGAGTTATGCGAATTGTTTCCTAAATATGAAATGTTATGATTTTGTATTTTCTTTTTTTTAAGTCTATTTATTTGTTTTGAGAGAGAGAGAGAGATAGAGAGAGGGAGAGAGAGAATCCCAAGCAGGCACCGAGCTGTCAGCACAGAACCCAATGCGGGGTTCTATCTCATGAACCATGAGATCATGACCTGAACCAAAATCAAGAGCCAGATGATCAACCGACCGAGCCACCCAGGCGCCCCTATGATTTTGTATCTATCTACCTTAAATTATTTTTAACAATAAGTCTGAGTATAAATGAACATCCATCTATTTTTTGTGTGACTAAGGTCTGACAGACCTTAGACTAAGTCTTCACCTTGCCACTGAGTAGTTGAGTGACACTGTACAGGTTATTTCACTTCCCTGTGTCTTAGTTCTCCTTATTTTATTTTATTTTATTTTATTATTAAAACTTTTTTTAATGTTTATTTATTTTTGAGAGGGAGAGACAGAATGAGAGCGGGGGTGGGGCAGAGAGAGAGGGAGACACAGAATCTGAAGCAGGCTCCAGGCTCTGAGCTGTCAGCATAGAGCCTTACGTAGGGCTCGCACTCACGAACTGTGAGATCATGACCTGAGCCGAAGTTGGACGTTTAACCGACTGAGCCACCCAGGCGCCCCAGTTCTCCTAATTTTAAAATGGAGAAAAATAAAATCTACTTCTGGGGGTTGCTGTGATGGATTGTGTTTTCCAAACACTGCAGCAGTGTGATCTCTTGTCACACATGCTTTTTATTTAATGTGAGCTGAATAGTCCTTCCAGCAAGAGATGGGGCCCAGGCCCGGCCACCTTGAATCTGGCCCGGACTGTGGTGTGACAGATCGTGCTCTGGCACCTCTGAGGCTAGATTATAAACGTACCATCCACTTCTGTCTTTTCTCCTGAGATACCTCCTCTCGGAGCTCAGCCACAATGCTGTGAGGAAGCCTGGCCCAGCATATGCAAAGGGCTACATGATGGCCACATGCAGGTGTTCTCAGTGATATCCCCATGCCAACAGGCAGCTCCAACCACCAGACTTGTGAATAAAGATGCCTCCAGATGATCCCAGTGCCTAGCCCTCAATCAACCCAAGCCTCAGCCCCAGACACTAGAACAGACACAACCTGTCCCCACCCTGCCCGACAGGGGCCACAAAAACTTATGAGCATAACAAAATGGTTGATTTTCTTTGGCCATAAATTTTGATTTTTTTTAAGTTTATGTATTTATTCTGACAGAGAGACAGAGAGAGAGAGAGAGAGAGAGAGAAACAGTGAGCAGGGGAGGGGCAGAAAAAGAAGAGAGAGAATCCCAAGCAGGCTCTGCATTGTCAGCACAGAGCCCAATGTGGGGCTTGAACTAATGAACTGTGAGATCATGACCTGAGCCAAAACCAAGAGTCAGATGCTTAACCAACTGAGCTTAAGGCACCCCTCTTTTGGCATGAATTTTGGGTGGGGATTTCCTACATAGCCATAATACCTGGAATGGTTGCTATGAAAATCAAATAAGATAATGTATGTCATGTGCCTAATTGTTACATCAGCCATCATACTGGGAGATTTTTGATCTGGACAAGCTTAAAAGATGTAGTAGGTATGTAAGGGGATTTTGTAAAATTCTGTTCTCAATTAGAGAAGACACATCCTTACCAATACTCAGGAAGCAGTTATAAAAATTGACCATTACCACGCCCTGAAACAAGTCTCAGCACATCTAAAATTACTGCTCTCATAGCTCATCTGCCATTGGACACATATTGAGTATTGCTGTAAGCCAGGCACCAAGATACAGCAGTGAACCAAGGAGAGAGAGAGGCAGAGACAGACAATAAGCAAAAAAATGTGGCAAATACCTACTATGCCCAGAGGTGGTAACTTTTTTATGGAGACAAAAATGCACTGGAACAGAGAAGGCAGGAAGTGCTGAGCCGAGGCTGTCATTCTATATAGGGTGGTCCAGGCAGGCCTCTCGGGGGACATTTGAGTAGATAGAAGAAGGAAGTGAAGGAGTGAGCCTTGCAGGTATCTGCGGGAAGAGCATCCCAGGAAGAGGACACAGTAAGTGCAAAGGCCCTGAAATGGGAGGCGGTAGATGTCAGAGGGCGGGGATGCTGGTGTAGCTGGAGTGGAGGGGGTGCACGTTCTCCACCATACAGTTAAGTCAGCAATTAATGATTAAAAAAAAAAGGGGAAATGCCCTCACGTGTTTAGAAATGTAAAACTATTTCTAAGTAACTTAAGGGTCAAGAAACAAATGATAATGGGAATTTGAGTGCTTAGTGCATTGCTTGGCCTGTTCTAGAGCAAATCTGCATACAAATGGAGGGGCTGAGTGGGTGGCTGCCTTTGGAGGCTAAGGGGTGCCCAGCAGCCATCTAAGAGACCCTTGAGTCCCAGGCCCCTTGACAGTTAAGGAGGCAGGTAAATAGGGCTGTCAGGCAAAACACAGGATGCCCAGTTCAATTTGAATATCAGATACACAATACATAACCTTTTAGGATACCTGTGTCCCAGGCACTTATAGGGGCCAAGGGTAGGCCGCCTCAAAATGTGCCTCTTTGGCCTATTGATTATAAAGCTGGCATCCATCTTGCCAGCTCAGATGGCAGCATGAACACCAGAGGTCACCTCAACCCCAGGCACGACTAGACCAGCCAAGGAACATGTAGGCCCAAGATCCAGGGACAGGAATGCTTTCTTATCATTTAAAGGAGCCTGTAGGGCAAGTACTTAATTGGCACTACCTTAGAGATAGAATCACCAGAGGTACCTAATGAATCCTCTAGTAAAAAGAAGAAGGGCATTTCCCCCCCAGAATCCAAGTCTCTTGAAGTGGAGAAGACTGTGGGGGTGGCGGAGGGGGGTGGGCGGGAGGAGGGCAGACAGATCCACTTCAGAACACCTGCCAGCATGGCCCAATGGGCCTCTGGTCAACGGCCTCCACCTTCTCAGGAGAGCCAGCCCCAGATTTTGCCCTTAAAAACCCTCACTGGCGAGTCATTGGGGATTTTGGGACTTTTTGAGCGTTAGTTCCCCATTGTCTTGGGTGGCACTACCCCAATAAATAGCCCATCTTTCTTCACTGCAAAAGTTCCATATTCATGTTTACTGATTCACTGTGCATCAGGTGGACAAACTCTTCTTGGGTTCGGTTACAATTACTTTACACAAAAGTTACTTAAGAGACAGCTGTGCAGGAAGGACACTCAGACCCCCTCCTCTGTCATCCTGAAAGCCAGAAATAAATCTCCCATGCGAAAGGTGCTCTCCCTGCACCAGGAGGTAGAGAGGCATCCTTACTGCCAGAGATGGGACATTTAGAGCCCAGAAGGTTGTATCAATAACTCTTGTGACTTTTTACTAATTCACTGCCCTGGCCCAAATTCTACTTAGAATCCCTTACTAATCGAAGCTCTCGAAGTTAACTTCTCTTGTTCTCTCCATTCCTCATGGACTTACTGTCTTTTTTTTTTTTTTTTAATTTTTTTTTTCAACGTTTTTATTTATTTTTGGGACAGAGAGAGACAGAGCATGAACGGGGGAGGGGCAGAGAGAGAGGGAGACACAGAATCGGAAGCAGGCTCCAGGCTCTGAGCCATCAGCCCAGAGCCTGACGCGGGGCTCGAACTCCCGGACCGCGAGATCGTGACCTGGCTGCAGTCGGACGCTTAACCGACTGCGCCACCCAGGCGCCCCGGACTTACTGTCTTTTTGTCTAACATGTATAAAAAGTGCCTACCTTGGTCATTTCTTTATGTCTCAGTTTCATTACTGGGCCTCCATGCTTGTGTACGAAAACTTGGGTTTTCTTGTGTGTTAATCTGTCTTCTGTCTATTTAATTCGTAGTCAACTGGAAGACCTTGATGGGTAGAGGAAGACTTTTTCCTCCCCTATGCAATATCTGTGATATGCTAAAAAAAATTCGTCGTGTGTTCGAAATTCAAACTGAACCTGTGTGTGTGCGCCTACAGTTTCAATCTGGTCATTCTAGCAGGACACTGCACGGGTGTGAGGCAAAGATCTGAAGGAAGGATCTGAAGGAGTCACACCTGCTCTGGGCAGCCTTGAGGATCTGTGGCTGGTGTGGGCTGTTCTCTGGGGTCTTCCTTCTGCTTCCGCTCAGCTCTGGCTCACATCTCTCAAGCATGTGCACCTGGGCAGCAGCGGGAACTCCTCTTCCCAGCGGTCTGAGCGGCTGACCTTCCCGGCATGCTCCACGCCAGGGCTGCGCACGCGTGCGCGGGGCAGCCTCCCGCCCAGCCCCGCCCCCCAAGCCCAGGTAAACTTGTGGCTGTGCCGGCTGGGTGCACTTGGAGGCCAGACAGTGCGGGCGGCCCGGGACGTTGTCACTCAAGCATGGTGAAGCGGGGAGGACCCTGGATCTGGGACTGCGTTCACCTGGGTCTGAAATCCCACCTTTTCTTTTGCAAAACAAACGAAAATGCCGCCTAGAATCTCCAGGTGGAGAAAAGCCAAGCCCGTCCACTGTGACTTCAGGTAAACTGCATTACTTTTCTGACCGTGCTTTCCTGGTGTGCAAAATGGGGATGCCTATACCCTCTCTCGGATGCAGTATGGCAATGAGGGGAGAAGCTGTGTGTGGAAAGTGAGACCATGCCTGGGGCCCAACAGATGGCATCTTTTAGGGGTCTTAGAGGGGCTGTCTGGAGGGTGGGTCTGGAAGCCCACCTGCGTTGCACTTCACGTAGGATAGAAGATACCATTCTTGAGGGATGGCAGTGGGGTGAGTTGCTAATGAAGATTTCTGGAGCCCCAAACTTTGGCTTGGCTACCCTTCTTAGCATTGAAAGCTTTCTGGGCCTTTGTTTTCTCATGTAAAGTAAAAAAGAAAACAAAAAACCCACCTCCCTCCCGGAGCTAAGTAAGAGTGCACCCAGGGGTCATTTCTGGTACATCCTGACTCAGAGCAAGAAGCTGCTGAAGAAGCTGTTCCTGATGGTGTCAGGATCACTGCTGCCATGGACGTCTCTTGGAGTCTTTAGGTGCCCCTGGGAGTCCTGCGGGACTTCTAGAAATGCAGAGATAGGGCATATGGAAACGAGCGTGTGGGGCCTTTTTCTTCTAAAAGCTTCCCTCGAGGGCAAGAAGTCCATAGAGGGAGCTCGAGGAATTATTTGATCAGAGAAATCCCCAAAGTGTTCTAGAAAGTTCCATAGGGGACTGGTGGGTAATTGCTCTGGTGGCTCCCGGTGGTCTTTTTAAGTCTTTTTCTATTTAAGAACTGGGGATTTGGAATTTTTCTTCAACATTTGAACAAGCTCTTTATACAGTCCCTCAGCCTCTCACCACGTTTCATGTTCTAGTGTTACTTTTTATCCTGTCAGGTTCTAAATTATGTATAAGTAAATCCAGTAGTCCCCCAAACTGGCTGTGTCTTAGATTCACCTGGAAGGATTTGTCTTAAAAAGTGCAGACTCTTGGGCTTTTCTGTCACCTTCAGATGGTGATGGGCCTGTGTAGTTCAACAAACTGAAGAAGGTGGAGGCGTAATGGTGATGGGTAACGAGCCTCTGACCTGCTGGTCCGACTCCGCTTTGCTGTTGGTAATTTCTTTGCCTAAAAAGGAGTAATTCACCATAGGATCAGAGACCAGCTGTTCTCAGTGTTTGGCTGTGTGGTTTTGGGACCATCAGCAGCACCTGGTACCGTGTTAGAATCGCAAATGCTCAGGTCTCACCGCAGACCTACAGAATGGGAGATTCTGGGGCTGGGACCCATATCCGTGTTTGAACAAGAACTTCGGGAGATTCTGATGCTCCCTGAAGGCTGAGAACCACTGCGGTGGACTAAATATTTGCCTCTTTCAGTTGAGTTTTTTTTTTTTTTTTTTACTCATCTGGAGTTGGACTTGGGGTATGGTTCTATAAACCCTGCATTTCACCCCAGTTGTTAGGAATCTATCCCCAAATCATTAAATGATTCTTCCATTTATGAGATTTGGAAACATTTATTGAGCACCCATTGCATGCTAGGCCTATGTACAGGAGTGTCACAGATACTCCTTCCTGGTCTTGTAAATGCTCAAACTCTTGGGGCAGATAAGACCCTTCTCTGAGTGTTAAAATACACACCATTTCTTATGGGAAATAGGGAAAAGCTTGTGGAGGGGCCTTTGGGGTCACCTGGCATGGGGACAGTTGGATTTTCTTTTCCTGAGAATGATATCTAGGGTAGCAAGAAAATGTCTCCTCCCTGCCTCCCCTTTCCCCTTTCAGAAAGCCTGTGTCAGCTTTTTGGAGTGTATCCTTCTCTTGTGTATACAGATACATTACAAACACAGATGCCCACTTAGATCTTACCACATACTTACTAAAGGGTGCCCTGCGCAGAAAGGCACAGCTTTTCTCAACAGTGTAGGCACCATCCCTGCAGGTCAGTGGGCGTGGTTTACTCTTGTTCTAATAGCATACAGTATTCCATAGTGGGCAACACCAGATTTATTCACCTGTTCTCTTTCTCATGGGCTTTGGCATACTGTCTGGGGTCGCTTACGATGAACAAGAGGTCATTCTGATAGGTCGGGATGGTGGGGAGGTGGGACAAGTTCAGTTGTTCAGAGAGGGTAAGAAAGTCTCAACTTTGGGCACTTTTCAAATGAAGAAGAAAACACTTGTTTCAAGGAAGTGGGGGAAGATACCGGTTTTTCTTTGGGAAATGCCTACGAATTAAAAAAAAAAAAACAGGAATGAACTTGATAGGGTTTCTCCAGTGATCTGATTTCCAGCAGTGCTGGCACCCACTCCACAGTGCCCCCCATATTCAGATGATCTGGGATCTGTTCTTGGAGCCCAGGCAAACATCTTGCGTTTCCCATCTGTCTTAGGCTTGACAGAATCCAGCCCCAAACCTTGATTTCTCTTCTCCCTTCTCTCCCCTCATGGGTGGATTTCCCGGGAAATCACCTCCACATATTTTTATAAATTTGCACCAGAGTCATCAAAGGGGATTGCATAAGAAATGTTGGCAGCCCAGTGAGGCTTTGAGCGCTTCAGATCCGGTCTTCTTGGCAACGGGAAGCCCTTTCTTGCTCAGCATAAACAAACCCGAGCACTCCCCCCACATCCCCTTCCCCTCAAGGTTCAAGTTGGCTTTGAAATCCACAGTAAAGGATTTGAGGTGTGGCCTCCTTTTGGCAAAAGCCTTAATTCCCATTATCTTAAGACACTGTACCCATGATCCTCTCCCTCCCACATATAATTTAATAAAAGTCATGTGTGAGAGGGGATTATCCTTCATTCATCTGGAGTAAAAGGTCATCTTCAAGGCCCAAAGGCCACTTCCCATTGTGCCTGGGAGCAGGCCAGTATGAATGCTGGTACTGCAGTTTGACTAATGGCCACCAGAGAGAGCACTATACTTGAAAACCACCTGGCTCCTCCTCTCCATTCTAGAAAAAGAGGCCTGTTAGTCATACAGGAGAACCAAACTCTGTGTCATATAGGAGTCATCCTCTCCCCTCCACATGTGGAACAGCTAATGAGGTAAAGCAAGAGGTTTCTTGCTGGGAATTTGAGAATTCAAGGAGAGACATGTCCAGTAATGCAAGTAGTAAATTCTGTCAATAATTAATACCACTGTTATCTCATGAGTGTGGACCAGGTTGGCTGTAATCATTGGTATTTACAACTCTAAGTGGAGACTGCATACAGGCTTATTTCCTGCCTTAATGAGTAAGTCAGAACCTGCCTCGGAGGCCCTGTTAATTGTTAAAAACGGATCTTTGAGCAAGGTTGTAAACAAGGGACAATAACATTTTGGTCCCCCCGAACCTGTTTGATAATTATCTTCAGCTGTCTAGTGCAGCCGTAGAGACCTGTGCTGTACCTGTTCCACGTAAAATTATGGGTTTAAAAGCCCAGGGAAGAACTGAAGGTGGTAACAACAGTGCCCAACATAGCTGGGTTTCCTCTAGAAAGACTTGCCTTGTCCACCTCCCTTGCCCCTGATGCTTGCTGTGGTATGGGCACTGGCATCATGGGTATTACTGTGCTCATTTCATGATCATCTGTTGAGGTGCGAGCGTTGATCACACCCACTGGAAAAATAAGGAACTGGTTCAGAGTAGTTAAATATTTACCCAGGGTCGTTCAGTGCCTGAACTGGAATCTGGACCCAGGTCTGTATGACTCCATTGACTCGCTTGCTCGCTCACTCACTCACTCATCAGACATAGTTTTGTGTCCTTTGCTCTAGGCTCTGTGCTAGGTGACCAGGATATAGTAAAGAATAAGGAAGATGAGATCCCTGCCCTTACACAGCTTACACTTTAGGAAGGAATGGCAGACTCTAAATAAACTGATGAAAAATATACTTCTGATGGGTTCTCTAAAGAAAAGGAGATTTGATGGTGATAGGATGCAGGAAGGAATGTTTGGAGCAGGCTTCAAGGAGAGGGGCCACAGGAGTGAGTGATGAGAAGTTTCCATCCATGGCAAGATCTGGGGAGGAGCATTCTAGGAGGAAGGCTCAGCCAAGACAGAATCTGTGAGAGGGGACAGGCTCAGCACGGTAAGCGACTGCAGGCCAATGAGGCTGGAGCTCAGAGAGGATGAGGGACACAGGGGACATGGGAGGCGAATGGGCTGGGCATACACCCTTAGCTCTTCACCACACACCACGGCTCCCCTCAACAGTCTCCACGTGAGAGTCCAGCTCCTAGACATATGTGCTGCTGTCAGATGCAAGATGAGCCTGTGGCTGGATTCCAGCTCATTTCACCTTTTTTTTTTTTTTTTTTTTAAACACTTAATTCATCCTTTCTGGCCTCTCTGATTCCCAAAGGAAGACCCAGCTGCCAATTCCCTCTTTATTTTAATATCTCTCCGGGTTCCTCCATCTGCTTTGGATCAGGGTAGAAACTGTCATCGTCACCCCCTGCCAAGTCAAGCCCTACATCTTTGTTAACGTAACTGGCACTCAAACACCAAATCTTCAGATCAGGGGCAAGCCAGGCCTTTGGGATGACCAGAGGGAAAAGACAACTCGGCAGAGTTTGAAGGAAGCATCCGGGGTGATGCATGTGTTAGGATGGTCTTTGTGGTTCATCCACAAATGTAGGAAAATGGAAGCAACCTGGCCGTCCATGCCCAGAAACTGGTTAACTAAAATATGATCTCTTAATATAATGGACTATCAGGCAGACGTTAAAATAAAGACCCAGGGCCATACTCATGGCCTAAAATGATGACCACCGTGTATTAAGAGAAAAAAGACTGGAAAATAGACTGTAGTATGGTTCCATATTTGAAGAGGTTGTAGCTCCGTGCTTGTGATTTTGGGTGCCAAGAACAAGTTTTGAAGGATTCACAGCAAAATACTAACTGTTCTTCTGTCTGGGTGGTGGGATTTGGGTGATTTTTGGGTGATTAAACACCTCTCTTGCTCACTGTTCTAAGATGAAGCTTTCCACACTTCTCACAGGACATGCTTACGAGGCTGTCTGCTGTCCGACTTGTCTCCACTTGTCTCCCCCAGCAACCTGATCTTATTGCTCCTTCGTGGAGCCCATGGGCCATCTTCTTTTAATTTTTTTTTAATCTTTATTTTTGACACACAGAGAGACAGAGACAGAGTGTGAGTGGGGGGAGGAACAGAGAGAGAGAGGGAAACACAGAATCTGAAGCAGGCTCCAGACTCTGAGCTGTCAGCACAGAACCTGACACAGGGCTTGAACTCATGAACTGTGAGATCATAATCTGAGCCAAAGTCAGACGCTTAACTGACTGAGCCACCCATGTGCCCCGGGCCACCTCCTTTTCTTCATCCAGTCATGCATCTTCCTTTCTCAAGGACTTTGAACAGGCTCTTCCCTTTGTCAGGAATCTTCCTCCCTGGTGGCCTACCTCAGCCACTTTACCTTTGCTGCCTCCCCTGACTCTATGGGCTCAGTCTTCACTTCCTCAGGGAGCCCCGTGGCCCTCCCCCGGTGGCTGCCAGGCTTCTCTGCTCCTGAACGGCTCTGCTCGGGCCCTCCTGCACCTGTACCTCAACTGAGAGAAGTGCCCAGTCATTCCCCTGCCTAAACTACCAGTTCCAAGAACATGGGAGCCGTGTCAACCTCATTCCTGTGTCTGCTGTGTGTCCCATGCTCCCAACAGCTGCTCAGAGCTGTGTTGAATGAATGACACAAATATCTTCCACTCCTGCCTGCATTCTTATAACTAGCAGTTCCTTCCTTGGAGGAAAAAATAACAAAACATTCTTCCTGCCAATACTTGATTGTCGCGAGAATGTAAAATAATTCAGAGAATGTTAAATTACCTCTGTTACGTCATTTTTGGGTTCAGAGCGCTAGAGCTATTTTCATTTGGCAGGGAAGGGCGAGGAAAGAAGCAGAGCTAAGACATTACCATATCGCTTCCTTTCTCGAAGGCTGTGGTGTGGCTGAGTGTAGACTTTAGAGTCAGACTGCCTAAAATTTGCCCTGCCCGCCCCCAGTTTTGACCAGCTGTGTGACCTTGGGCCCTTCTCAGAGTCTTGATTCACATTTACTGAATGGAGAGAGTCATAACTCCTGCCTATTGTGAAGGCTCTGGAGGAGGTGATCATTTGAAAGTTCCAGGAAAACGGACATTGTCTGTTTTGTTCCCTGCCATGATCCGAGTCCTAACAACTAGTAATGATTCAGTATATCCTAGGTAAATGTTCAGAATTTCATGTGCCTCCTGAGATGCTTTGTCAGCATTACTCCATTCTCTCAGGCTCTAGAACTGGGGAAGATGCTTATTGTTGCTTGTCTCTACTTATTTTAGAAGCAGCAATCCTCTCAGGTCAAAACCTGTGGGAGTAGTAAAGGAAATTTTGGCCTTTGGGTTTGGGGAGCAGCAGCCCTCAGTGAAGAGACTGTGAATGGCACTGGGTTGGTTGCCCGAAATGATGGGTTTCCGTCTGGCCCCTTGAGATGGAGCCTCATTTGACTGGAGCTTTTCTTCTTAGCCTCCTGTCGCTCCAGGCCAGTGGGCCAAACGTTGCTGCTGTGTTGTGGCCAGATCTCTGGGCATTCCTTTGATCATGTTGGCTGGAGGCAAACTCCTCGTCTCCTTCTTTGGCCAGATCAATCAGATTCAGACCCTCCAATGAGAGTCTTTGCTCTGAATTTCCTATCCTTTTGCCTCTGTGCAGTTGGGGGACCATTCCAAATAGAGTCTGTATCCAGAGGATTATTATGGAAAACAGGAAGAACGGACACATCGATGAAGGGCTCCCAGCAAAACTACAAACCTAGTTTCAAAATGAAGTACTTTTGGTTTCATGCCTAACAGCTTTTGTTAGTAAATTCACTGGGTTTGCTTCTCTGGTCCTGAGAAAGGAACAGATTTGGAACTCCTTGGAGCCTGGGGATATTCACAAGAATTAGTTCGGGCATGCCACAAGAATGTCCTCTGTTTTTTTCTTGGAGAACCGTTTGCCATTGGGTCTCAGCTGGTCTGCTGAGCACATGCCCCAGCCCACCCCGGGCCTCCTGACAGGCAGCTGAGGATGAACGTGCCAGGCCAGCTGAGGCCACCTCGCTGCCAGGGCTGCAGTGCCCAGCTCTGGTTTGTGCTCTGGGTAGTGTCCACACACTTTGAAGGAAAGGACACTCTGACCGCAACTTGGCTGGTAAACAGTGGTTGCACGTGACAACCTAGGTACATTCAAACCCACCTGGACAAGCCCTGGAAATCCTAATTTCAGTTCGTCCAGCTCATACTTCGTTTTCATGTTCAGACTGGTATCAGCTCAGTGTTGCTAAGAATAAGACTTGTTTTAAATTCTGGGCATAAGCTGCTGGTCCTCAAACTGCACCACATCTTTTTTTTTTTTTTTTTTAATGTTTATTTATTTTGCGCGAGAGAGAGCATACATGCGTGAGCGGGGGAGGGGCAGAGAGAGAGAGAGATTGAGAGAGAGAATGAATATCCCAAGCAGGCTCCACACTGTCAGCACAGAGTTGGATGTGGGGCTAGAACTCACAAACCTAGAGATCAGACCTGCACTGACCAAGAGTCCGTTGCCCAACTGACTGAGCCACCCAGGCACCCCGTGCACCATGTCTGAATCACCTGGAGGGCTTCTGAAAACTCAGATTGCTGAGCCTGCCCCAAGAGCTTCTGCTTCAGGGGCTCTGGGGTAGGGCCTGGGAATGTGCGTTTGTAACAATGCCACCGATGGTCCCTGGACCATGCTGTGAGAATGAGTAATGGAGGACCTTCTCGGTTTGAGTTCTCTGGTTTAAACTGCCAGCTGCACTGTTAAAAAAAAAAAAAAAAACTAATGAGAAACTCAGTATAAAATGAACCATCTGAAAGTGAACAATTCAGTGGTGTTTGGTTTATTCCCAGTGGTTTGTGTCTGTCTCTACTTTCATAGCATTTCCATCACTCTGAAGCAAAACCTCACATCCACTGAGAAGTTTCTCTCCACTCCCTCCCTCTCCCTGGCCCCTGGCCCTTACCTATTTGAGTTCTGACTCTATGGATTTATCTGTTCTGCATATTTCCTATAAATGGAATCATACTACTTGTGACTTTTCGTTTGGTGTTTTCACTTAGCATGATGTTTTTGAGGTTCACCCGTGTTATCAAATGTATCAGTCCTCAATCCTTTTTATGGCTGAATGTTCCATTGTATGTAAGGTCTCCAATTTGTTTCTCCATTTATCTGCTTCTTTAGCTGTGTGTTGTTCCTCAAGTTACTTAACCTCTCTGAGCTTCTGCTTTTTGATCTGACTACACCAGCAGTAGTTTCTTAATTGTAGACTTATTGTGAAAATGAGAGTGGTCACGCATGTAAGCTTCTTGGCACAATTCCAGGCACATATTGAATGCCTTAGTGAATGGAAGCTATTATAAATACTCTTTATCCTACTTTAGTATTTCTCAGGAGTAGATCCTGTGGTAAGGATTTGGGTCCAAGTAGCTGATTTGGGAGGTAGTCCTAAGAAACACTTTTAGGGGAGTTGAGAAGTGGGACAGGGCAGGGAAAGAGCTGGTCTGGACTATGTTATCAGGCCAGCCATCACAGCTCGCACCTTTTTATTTTTTTAAATCTCTTTGACCCATCCCCCCACCCACCTCCCACATGGTTCATGGAGCTAAATCTTGCTGGAAAGTCTGGGAAATGGTGTGGAGCACATATCCCAGAGTTGTCTTTCTCGGGGGTGATGGGTCTGGGGTATTGTTACGCCTCCTCCTGAGGGCCATGCACGGAAGGTTGGTCCAGGTGTGAATTCTGTGGCATCCCGGCCAGAGAAAGGTGTGGTAGAGAAGGCCCCAGGCAAGGAGATGTAGGTGCTGCAGGTGGTAGTCCCACGGTGTCCTCTAAGGTGTCAGGACAAGAGGAGGTGGGTTGGGACTGCCAGCGTCCAACTGTGCCCTTCTGCCTGGACAGTTCTGTTTTTCTGAAGCACTTGAACACTTCTGTTGTTCAAGCCCATCCATGTTTCTCCATCTTTGTCATGACATAGATGGGCTTGAGTGATAGATAGCTTGCTCTTGGGAGGCTCTAAATTTTTAATTGAATTTCCCCCGAAGCGGAGCATGGTGCTTGTTCAGTAGTTCTCCCCATGGACCCCCAGGGCAGCTGATGATGTGCATCCCCTCGGTGAAGCCGGCTAGGTGAGGTTGTTGGCTTGCCTACCCCCCCCACCGCCACTCAGGGACTCCTCTTCTGCTGACATTGGAATGCGCACCAGGCAGACTGAGTTTGCTCCCAAACTTGTTTATGTGAGTTGTGTTGTAATTAAGAATAAAATTCAATTATGTGGATTAAATAATAAATAGAATATCATGTAATCCAATTAGGTAAAAGTGCAACATTTAACATTTCTATGGAAACTAAGATGAATGCTTTGGAAGCATAATTTGCTGAAAAAATTGCTGTTGAATTAGGGGCAAGAAGGATTGAAAAAAACATTTGTTAAAATTTGGAAGAATTTTTCATTCATATGGCTTTGGAATGGTTCTAGGTTCTCTCTCCTTTTGGCAAATACTGTTGACTGGGTAACTCAGTGCCTGTTTCTATCCTCTTTGTTCCCAGTCTGCTTCTTTTACAGAGGCTGCAAAGCAAAGTACATGAATATCCAACTTTCTTTAGAGCTGGATGTGTTAGTGACCCAGTTTGGACTAAAGAATACAGGAAAGTGTGCTGGGGGAAGGGTTGGTTCTGAGAACAATTGCTTTCCTGATACATTAAACAAATGTGTGAGGCCCTATGGTTTCCTCATTTTTCTGCATTAAATGTAGATAATCTGGAGGTGCAGCAACTGTTTTGTGATCATGAGGCTGTAAGCCAACACTGAAAACTAGTCAAGTGGAAAGTCCTTTATGACATTTTGGAGTCACAGCACCAGTGCAGGGATGTCTATCTTCAGACTATTTCATATATTAGATAATTAAATGTTTGTACTAATTAAGCTATTGTTACTTGTAGCCCAGAGCATTCCTAACTGATACAGCTTTTTCAAAGAATTTGAAACCAAAACTGGCAGATGGTGCATTCTGGGTGTGGTTTATGCAAGAAAGATAGTACGCAACCCCAGTGAGGGAGCACATCCTCACAGGGATTGATGGATCAATCATCAAAATACTGGCTGGTGATGATGTATCCATGTTTTTAGTTAAAATATTATGGAGGTAACCCTAACCTAATGATGAGAAAAACAGTCAAGCATCCCAATGGGAGACGTTCTATAGGACCTTTTCCTCAAGATGGCCATGGTCATGAAAGGACACTGAGAAACTCACAGCCTAAGGAAGTCTGGGGGAGATAGGACTCTATATGCAATGTTCTGGCCACATTGGGTCCTGTTACAGAAGGAGGACTTGATGGAGAAACTGGTGATCACCAAATCCAGTCTGAATAGTAGTTCACAGTAACGTGCCAATATGAGTTTAGTTTTGAAGAGTGTGTCCTGATAGTATCAGATGTTAATAATGGAGAAGCTGAGTGGAGGAAACTCTGTGTTCTATTGGTGGCACCTTTTTCTATAAATCTGAAGTCATTCCAAAATAGTTGAGGGGTGCCTGGGTGGCTCATTTGGTTACGTACCTGACTCTTGATTTTGGCTCAGGTCAGGATCCCAGCATCCTGGGATTGAGCCCGGTGTAGGGCTCTGCACTGGGCATTGAGCCTGCTTAAGATTGTCCATCTGTCTGTCTTTCTCTCTGCCCCTCTGTTCCTCCCCCACTCACTTGAGCACTCTCTCTCTCTCTCTAAAAAAATAAGAAATTTTATTAAAAATCATATGTAGGCAGTATCAGATTTTTGTTTTTTGGTATCCTCACTTGGACAGACCCTTGATGAACTCACCAGCTGCCAGCCTTCTAAGACTTGGGAGCTTTGAGTGCATGTGGGGTGCTCACTCATGCTGCTTGCCTTGGTGATGTGGAAAAAGACATACTTTGCAAACAACTTTCTCTCCCTTTTCAGTCTACATCCATAGTCACCCTAATGGAGAGCTGCTCCTGGTTTTAAGTGTTTATTTTTAAAAAAATTATTGATTTAAAATTTAAATTTGCATTTACTTACTTTTGAATTTAAATAATCTATTTTCACACTTTAATTTGTAGTCTGTTTTTCAGTAAGCTGATTTAATATTCAATTTAACTTTTATATTATATCTTACTATTTTATTGTATCATGCCAGGCAAGCAGGTAAACCAATATGGTGGTGTGTGAGCAGTGCTGTCTGCGGACGTGCGGTGATTGGTTTAGGGATGAGCATTGGGCTTTGCTTGAGCGCTCCTGGGTGTGCTGCCCTGTCTTTTGGCTGAGAGTGCTTAGCTGGTGGATGTTCACCTGAGCTGGTGACATGTGTGCTGTCGTCCTCACAGAAGACTGCCTGGCAGTGAACCTGGAGGCAGGAGGAGCCCACACTTAGTGACCAGTCTTCCTGACATTGTTTGATCTACTGAGATCCAGCTGTGTTCTTATCCCTAGACTTTTCCATTTAAGAGCCAGTAAATTTCCTTGTTCTCCTTTTAAAGCCACATGGAGTTGCATATCTATTTCTGTCGCTTAGAACCATAACGTTTTTGTTGAAACAGTAGATGTCTTTGCTACTCTGATTTACAGTCCCTCCTTTTTCCCTGCCTCCCCATGAGCCTTAGCATGAAACTATACACTGTCCAGTCTTGTCCACAATTCTGGACTACACTGGGTTAGTTTCCTTGCTCTGTCCACTCTTAAGTATGAGTAAATTATAACCAGGGCAAATTCCTTGACTTCTTAGAACCTCAGTTTCCTTGTTTGTAAAGTGAGAATGAAAACCCTGCCCTTAAGGCTTGTTTAGATAATGAAAGGAGGAAATTCCTGTGAAGCATTAACATGGTTCCATTTTAAATCATCAAATGTTAGCCCTTTTTATCACTTTTATGAATAAGTAGCAAGGTCATCGTGAGGCAGCACTTCTTTTTTATTTTTGTTTATTTATCTTAACAGAGAGAGAGAGAGCGCGCGAATATGAGTGGGGGAGGGGCAGAAAGAGAGGGAGAGAGAGAATCCCAAGCAGGCTCTGCATTGTCAGCCTGAGCCCTATTCAGGGTTAGATCCCATGAATCATGAGATTGTGACTTGAGCCAAACCCAAAAATCGGACTCTCACCCACCTGAGCCATCCAGGTGTCCCCTATCTCATTTATTTTTGGAATCTCTGACAATGCCTAGAGTATATAGTTGGAAGTTAAAAATTTTTAAGAAGTGTTAAAGACCTCTGTGCTGGTTTCTAAGAATAGAAAGATGAGTAAGACACAGTCTGTCCTCTTAAGTTCTTCAGGGCAATTGAGAGCATTGCCTGATCGAATGCCAGTCAAGAACAAAAAGAGAACGTACCAAAAATAATGAAAAATCAGTTGATGAATGCAACATGTATTTACTGAGCACCTATATCATGGAAGGCGCTGTGTTAGAGAGGCTGTGAGTAGTCAGGTGAACTGTGACCCTATCAAGAGGTAATGAGAGGGATAAACAACTTGCCCATAAGATTTTAAGAATAGGTGAAGGGCTAGTATATACATGGATTCCACCCTGTGTTTGAAGGTCATTTGTCCAGAAAGGATTTAAGTTTTACAGATATTGGATGGATAGTGCAAAGGAAAAGTTTTCCCAAAGAACCTCTCAAACAGGTAGCTGCTACTTTTCAATAAAAAAAAAAAAGACTTTTAATTAATTAAAAAAAACGGGCAAGACTTAAAAAAAAAAAGACAAGAGACCAGTATGAACACTGAATGTGTTAGCATTAAGATAAATGTGTATTTCAGAAACACACACACACACACACACACACAAGTGGTATCAAAATGGTCATTTAAAAATAATTATTTTCATGCTACATGGTTTTGTAAAAAAACAAAAAACAAACAAAAACAAAACAAAACGCAGGGATATGTCTCTCTTGCTACTAATTGTAGAACTTGCCTAAAAAAATGTAGATTTTCTCGTTTCTATTTTTTTATAAAACAAAATGACTTAAGCTGAATTCAAGCTATTTCAAAATTGCAGACATGCTAAATCTTTATGAGGAACATTTGACCTGATTTGTTTTACTAATTAACAAAACACCCTCCCCTGAATGGCATGTTTCACCCGACAGCACATTTTTAATCAAGGCATAAATTGTAGCAAAAAAAGGTTTCTAAGAAAACCATGAAGTGCCACCTCAACAGAAAGGATGCGTTCTTTGTCACAGCAGTAACCCAGCGGGGACCTGGATGAAGCGAGCGGGAGTGACTCTGGGGGGGGAATGAAGAGTCAGAAGAAATCACAACTTCCTGCCCCAGGACAAAGGGCCATGAGCAGATTGCAATGGGGTGTCTCCTGTGGCAGTTCACAGGGAGGTGCCGTTGCCACCGCAGGGCTGATGGCATCCAGTGGCACATAGGGCAATTAAAGGAGAAACCATTTGGAGGAGCAAAATGTCATGAAGTACATTCCCATGTAAGCAATAATGTTTGGGCCAAATAGCCTGCCTGTGTCTTTTAAGACTGAGCATTTTGATGTGCTAGGGTCGTAGGGGGAAGACTGTCTGTGGTCCCCATACCATCTCCCTGCCTCCATTCCCTCCCCATAGCGCCCTCCCCACCCCCTGGGAACTGAAGTACTAAGGTCTGAGCTTTGAGGCACCTGGTTCCAAACCGTGGTTCTGAAAGTGGATGGTGACGTTTCCTGGCAGTGAAGCCAAGTCTCGGGATGGAGAAATGAAATCCTGCAGGAATAGGATTCCCCTGGGTGTTTAGGGAGACAGATTCAGCATCTGCCGTTAGGGCTGTTTGTATTTGGGGGCATTGCTGTGTTTTATTTCCAACTTTAAAAAGTTAGCTTTTGGTAGCTGTAATTTATGCAGGTAGTTGCAAATAGTCTTTTAGGGCTCAAAGTGGTTAGCATTCTGCCTTTAAAGGGAGCTTTGTTTCTCTCTGTTTCAGTCTCCATCCCCCTTTCTCCCTGTCTTTCTGAGAGGAGTCTTCAGTGGAATTCTTAAATCTAAATGACAGCTACAATTTTTTGAAGTAGACTAAAAAAATCTTAACACATCCTGTTAATAACATGTAGTCATTAGGGAACCATAAAACCCCTAAAATCATGTCTCTCCTGGTCCCATTTCCCGAGGGTGATGACTTTGTACGATTGGGTGTAGATTCTTCCCAATTTATTTTATGTACAAACTAACATATTATTGTTTTAACAGACTTGGAGCTGTTCATATGTCTTTGCTCTGTGTTGGTGGGTATTTGTATTTGTTGTTGTCTAATATCTATGGACACCCTTGTTACATTGTGACAGTTTCGCATCTGCTTTGCTTAATAATCTGTCATGGAGATTTCTCCATATTGGATCTTAGAGACTCTCTGCTTCCCTGCTTTCTTTGTTTAATGACTGTGGCTCTGTGGTATCCCATTATATGAATATATCACCATTTCCCCCATCTCTATTTCTTATTGATGGACTGGAGCAGAATATAGAAATTTGGAAACTCTCTCAATCTCCCTCTCTCTGCTTCTCTCTCTACCCTCCTCCACACACAAAAGACACACACACACACACACACACACACACACACATATGTTTATGGCACTTCTCTGTAAGGTTAAGGAAGAGAAAACTGAGGTCATGTGTGTGTGTATACACACACACACACCAGATCTTTCTAGCCGTGCATGTATTCAGGGGCAGTGGAATTGCTTCTCATATGCATTACTTATATATGATTATTTGTATTGCATGGGCTATGGGAAAGCTGTGTTTGTGAGGATGGTGAAGATCCTATTCTTTCTAGAAAGCCTTGATAAATAAGAAAGGGACTGTGGGCAGCAGAGCCACACTTTGAGCTTTGCAGGTGCTAGATGTGCACAGAATAATGGAACAGCCCTGCTTGTGTAAGGAAAACAGTGACCACAAGTCCCTGGTACTGGAGTCAAATATGTAGTGAGTGACAAGGGGATGCTAACAAATGATGTTTCACCCAATATAGTGTCGCAGGAACTTGAGGTTTTGGGAAGAAGGATGCTAGGAAAGAAAGCACTGCCAAAGTATGTTTGAGGGGAAACTGGATAGAGATAGAAAATAAAAAATAGGCTGGAAGTCACAAGCATCAGGGTTGGGGCACACAGCTGGCTCAGAGGAACACAGAACTCTTGATTTCGGGGTTATGAGTTCGAGACCCACATTGAGTGTAGAGATGACTTAAAAATACATAAAACTTTTAAAAAAGCATCAGAGTTGATGCATTCTTCTTGCCTAGGAATTTTGGGGTCACATTAGCAAGCACGTAGACGCTTAGGGTGAATTTCCTGTCTGTTGCCCATAGCTGAAATTGCTAATCACAGCATCCTTTTCCCTTTGAACCTGAGGCATCTTCTCAATCTTTGGTCAGTATTGTTTTAGTTCAGTCCAAATCAATCAGGGCTGATGAGCAAGACGAAATTGGTTTGCTGTTGTGAGTCTCTAGGGACTGGGAGTCTCTGGGCGGTGGAGCCTCACAGTGCCCTTGGTGGCTTCCCCTGCACTTTCCAAACCTTTGCCATCCCAGCATGAAAAACAAATACACATTCAAAACAAAAAATGGACAAACAAAACAAAAAACCCGGTATGGAATGGTGAGACAAGCAAGGACTTTTGAATTATCCAGAGTGGAAGTAAAGCCACTTGTTAATTTGGGAACCTTGGATAAGTTAACTAATTTATGTTGGGTTTAATTTCCTTATTTGTATAGTGAGGAAAAGAATGTTACAAAGTGACATGCTATTGGAAACATGAGCACAGGAGGGGCACAGAAAGGGGGAGAGAGAATCCCAAGCAGTCTCTGCACTGCCAGTGCGGAGCCCGATGCGGGGCTTGGACCCATGAACCATGAGATCATGACCTCGGCCCAAATCAAAAGTCTGACCCTTAACCCACTGACCCACCCAGGCGCCCCAATCTAGCACACTTTTTATATGCCTGTTGGAGTAGCTCCCTATGCTCAGTCAGCTTCTCCTCCTTCATAACCTAAACTTGTAAGTGACCTTGGCCTCTCCTTCCTTCACAGGCAGCACTCATAGCTTACTACCTCAGTTTCCCTGTGCTTCCCAAATCAAATGTGGGCACATGAAAGCCTGGTTTGCCTCTGCTCAGTTTCAGGTGCTAGGCCATGGCACTGGTCACCGGACACCTCTTGGGCTGATTGGCTGTCCTTGGGTCCAACTCCCCTTCTTTACCCAGTCAGCTTGGCCCAAGAAAGGTGGGGGCGGGGGAGGGGGACAGTTGTAGGGGACACAGTGTGGCTGCCTAGGCTCCAGTGGCTGGGCTGGGGGATTATGCAGGAAGGTCTGAACGTGATAGACAGTCACTGATTGTAGCATATTTTACATTTGTGACTCAGCCTAAATGTAGCTTACACTGTGCTGTCACCTTGAACACTGTAGTTGCATGGGTGGTCTCTTTCCCTGACTCCTGAGTGTCACACTGCAGTGTCCATAGCATTGGGTTTGTCCCTCTCCTGGGGACTTTAGACCTCTGTTTTGTGTCACGTGTCTCCCCTCTAGCCCTCTCTGTCCCATGGGCTTTGATTTTCTTTGTAGCTCTTATGATTATGCGTCTGTCTACCTCCCACTAAAATGTCAACTCCACAAGGATTTTCTTTTCTGTTGTATTCTCTGGACCTAAAATTGTGCTTGGCATATATTTGTGATTTGATTGAATGTTCGCTGTTCTTGAGGGCAGAAGGTATAAGCAGCATAGCCTGGACAGGTGACATGCCGGCACTGTGGCCTGGTGGTTAAGAGTAGGCACTTGAAATGAGGAATAAGTGGCCTAAAGTCACATTCCCATGAAATTCTAGCCATGCCCCTGGGGGCTAGTTATTATCTTTCTGAGCCTCCGTGATCTCACCTGTAAAATGGGGGCAAAGAGTGACTTGAGATGTCTCTGACAGGGCAAGAGCTAGCCCTCAGATGTGGAGAGGGCCCCCTGGGGGCAGAGGAGCTTGATGAACAGGACAGTACATGCCCTGCTTAAAGCAGCAGCCACTGCTCGATTCCTGTAGAGTGTGAGAGCAATGGCTTTATATGGCCCATCCTTCAGTATTTCTGGAGATGATTGAAATCCAGAGTTTTGCATGTTAGCTTCATGAAAACAGAACTACTCTGTGGGCCAACTAAAAGCTAAACATAGCTCAGACTGATGGTCTAGTGGGCTGGAGAATTTGTAACCTTCAACAAAAGCAAGAGTGATCCAGAAGTCTCCTGTTTTCCTGTGTTCTCTGTAGCTTTTCCACTTTAAAGGAATCACCAGCCAAAAGCATAAGCAACAGAAGAAAGATGGAATAAATTGAACATCATGAAAACTAAACAATTTATGGGTCAAAGGACACCAGCAAGAAAATAGAAGGCAGCTCACAGAAGGGGAGAAAATATTTGCAAATCCTATCTTATAAGGGACTGGTATCCAGAATGTATAAAAAACTCTTATAATTCAACCATACAAAGACAGCCCAATTAATCAATGAGCAAAAGATCTGAGTAAACATTTCTCCAAAAGGCATATAAATGGCCAAGATGCTTAAAAAATCAAAATCATAATAATTATCACTTCACACCTGCTAGGAATAAAAAAGACAATAACAAGTATTGGTGAGAATGTGGAGAAATTTGAACTCCCACCCACTGCTAGTGGCAATGTAAAATGGTGCAGACACATTGGCAAACAGCCTGCCAGGACCTCCAAAAGTTAAACAGAGAGTTATCATAGACCCAGAATTCTACTCCTAGGTAAATACCCAAGAGAACTGAAAACACACAGGCACACAAAGCTTGTACGTGAATTTTTGACAGTAGTATTATTCATAGTAGCCAAAACATGGAAACAACCCAAATGTCCATCAACTGATGAACTGAATGACATGTGCTGTATCCACAGTGGAATATTATTTCCCCATAAAAAAAGAACAGAGTACTTGATACATGCTGCAACATGGTTACACCTAAAAATCATTATGCTAATTGAAAGAAGCCAGGTAAAAAAGTCACATGTCGAATGATTTCATTTATGTGAAATGTCTGAAACACACCAGTTCCTAGAGACAGAATGTAGATGGTTGGTTGCCAGGGGCTAGAGGTGGAGGGCGTGGGGACTGTCTCTGCCTTTACCTCTGAGCCCATGTCCTGGTGGAGTTCTTTTTTAAAATTTTTTTATTTTTTTAAAATGTTTATTTTTGAGAGAGAGACTGACAGAGTGCGAGTTGAGGGGGGGGCGCTCAGAGAAAGTGAGAGACAGACACAGAATTCAAAGCAGGCTCCAGACTCTGAGCTGTCAGCACAGAGACTGACACGGGGCTTGAACCCACTAACCGTGAGATCATGACCTGAGCCAAAGTTGGATGCTTAAGTTTTTTTGTTTTTTGTTTGTTTTTTTTTTTTGGTCCTGGTGAAGTTCTTAAATGAAAGGAAGCCATTTTCTTTTTTTTTTTAATCTTTTGTTTAATGTTTTATTTATTTTTAAGACAGAGAGAGACAGAGCATGAGTGGGGATGGGGCAGAGAGAGAGGGAGACACAGAATCTGAAGCAGGCTCCAGGCTCTGAGCTGTCAGCACAGAGCCCGACGCGGGGCTCGAACTCATGAACTGTGAGATCATGACCTGGGCCGAAGTCGGACGCTCAACCGACTGAGCCACCCGGGCGCGCCCCAACCATTTTCTTTTTTAAAATTTTGTTTATTTATTTATGAAATCATTTCTAACAACGCTGAAGTTGTCAACTGCAGGTCCACACACCATCAATCCTTCGTTATGATGACTCTGCTCCTTTTGATGAATAGCCTTCAAGAAGCATTTTACTCCTGCTGGATGTTGACAAATTGTGGGATGGACTGGAGCCACAAAACTTGTTATCTCTTGTGGCTTCGGTGAGGTTAGAACCTCGGTCTCCAGAGATGAAAAATTGCTCCTTTAACCCACTGCACAAGGAGCCTTCCCTTAATCTAATTCCAACGTGGCCTGACGCAAGATGACCAAACAGCCACTCGGGCATCCATCCCAGTGCCTGCCAATGCAGGGGCGTGGCTCTGTGCTGTCGCCAGTCCTCAGCTGGCCCAGCTGTGGCGTGTTAGTGAGCCATGTGCTCAATGAGGGAATGGCACTGAAGCATCCCTTTGAAACCTTGAATGGAATAGGACATTTACAATAGTGAAGTGGGATGTTGGGTATCAAAGGATCGGTCACTGAAGCCTTGAAAATCAAGGTTTAGGGATTTATGAGAGCTCTTTAGCCATTTCCTTTCATTGTTAAGGGATGAAATTTGCCATATGGCCTTTCCGGTTGTTAAAACCCGCAGGTCAAATGTTATAAATTCTGTCATCTTCTATTAGGAGGAAGGACAAAGCAAGGGACTCCCTTATTCCAGCAAAGAATTGAAGAATTAATAACAGGCAGTATGTACTGAGAAGTCATGTTTTAAATTAACACTGTTAATTAATTAAGAGAAATAGAGCAAGTGGGGGAGGGACAGAGAGAAAGGGAGAGAGAGAATCCCAAGCAGGTTCCCCACTGTCAGTGCAGGGCCCGATGCAGGGCTGGAACTCACAAACTGCGAGGTCATGACCTGAGTCGAAACCAAGAATCAGAAGCTTAACCGACTGAGCCACCCAGGTGCCCCAACGCCGTAGTTTGGAACAGGCACTGTTCTAAATGCTTTACTGACACTTTCATTAAGTCTGCGCAACACCCCAGGGTGCCTGGGTGGCTCAGTCAGTTGAACGTCCAACTCCAATTTTGGCTCCGGTCATGATGCCAGGGTTGCGAGATCAAGCCCCACGTCACGCTCTGCACTGATTATGGTGACTGCTTGAGATTCTCATTGTCTCTCTCTGTCTCTCTCTCTGTCTCTTTCTCTCTCTCCCCCCCTTCCCCCCCTTTTCTCTTCCTTCCCCCTTCTCCTTCTCCCTTTGCCCCTCTCCCCCACTCCTGTTCGCTCCCTCTGTCTAAAAAATAAAAGTCTACACCAACCATTAGATAAGTGCTATTATCATCCCCATTTTACACATGAGAGCAACGTGGCACAGAGAGGTTAAGTGACCTACCCAAGGTCACACAGGCAGTGGGTGGTAGAGCCAGGATACCAACTGAACCAGCCCTTTAACTCTGCTGTACTGACTGACCGATCCGCTGGGTTAATCCCACTTCAACAGTGCTCTGTACTTCAGAACTCCTAGATCTTTTACTCTGGTAATCGGCATTGTAAATCTGTAGTATCTGGATATAGGATATGACATTTTTCAAGTTAATTGCCCCCAGTTAGGATGTGTAATTTTGAGAAGAGCTGAATTCACATCCACACAATCTGCATCCAGGGTCCACATATTAACCATTCCGTCACACTCCCTCTCAGTGTGGCCTACTTGTGCAAAGCTGTTTTTCCCTGAAATGATCAAAATGGGAATTGTGGATTTTAAATCTATTTTAGAAGCTTATCGGAACCACGATGTAAGTAAATACAACCTGTTTGTCTTGGCACAGGACATCTGTCGTTTTTGCTGGGCTAACATAGCGTCTGTTCTCCCTTCTTTTTATTGTATCCCAGTGTTTTTTTGGGGTCCCACACTCTGTCATTGCATGCAGTCAAGGTGTCCAAGCTAAGCCAAGCAGACACTCCCTGGGGAATCTGAATGTTTTGTGTTTGGGCCAAAAAACTCAGGCACAAAAAAATGGTGAGAGCTGCTGAAGTTTTCTGTGGGAACCCGGATGTAGCTGGGCTTCCTGCATCTCTGGAGCTCCCTTGGTTGTGTCTTTCCTGAGGCTTGGCTGCTGTATCAGTTACCTACTGCTGTGGTAATGCTGCATGACAAACAGCCACAGAATCTTCAGTGGCATTCAAAAATAAACCTCAGTTGCTTGTTTGGGGTCAGCTGGCATTTGGTTCTGCTGTAATGGGTTGTTCACATGGCTGGGCAATGGCTGGCTGTCAGCACATCTTGGGTGGCTTTTGCTGGGGCACTAGCTCTGCTCCCCTTATCTTTCACCTCTCAGCAGGCTAATCCTGGCATGTTTTCATGACAGTGGCAGAGGCACAAGAAAGCTCAAATACACAAGCCCATTAAAGAAGTGAAATTCCAACCTTCCCCTTTAAAAAAATTTATTTTGACACAATTATAGATTCCCCTGAGGTTGTAAGAAATACAGTAAGACCCTCTGTATCCTTTTTATAATTTCCATCATTGATGCTATCTTGTAAAACTATATGGTACAGTATTGCACCCAGGTTATTGACATTGATACAGCCTACTGATCTTGTTTAGATTTCCTCAGTTACTTGTACTCACTTGGGTGATTGTTCTTAGTTCTGTGCAATTTTATCGAAAGCGTAGATTTGTGTATCTATTACAGTCAAGATATGGTACTGTTCCACCACCGCAGAGATAACTTTGTATAACCATGTCTACCTTTCTCTAGACCCCTACCCCAGGAAATCACTAATCGTTTCTCCATTTCTATAATTTTCTCATTTCAAGAAGGTTATATAACTGCAATCCTACAGCAAGTATATAACCTTTGGGGTTTGGCTTTTTCATGGCTTAATTCTCTTTGGACATTCATGCAAATTGTGGAGCATATCCTTGGTGTGTTTCTTCTTCTTGCAGGATAGTATTCCATAGTATGGATGTACCACAGTTTGTTTATCCATTCCCTGATTAAAAAAATACCTGGGTTGTTTCCTTTTGGGGGCTGCTATAAATAAAGCCCTGTAAATAGTTGCCTCTTATTGTATTAAGTTTTTGTGTGCATATAAATTACCATTTCCCAGGGATGAATGCTTAAGAGTGCAGTTTCTGGGTCACATGATGACTGTATGTTTAGTTGTGTAAGACACTGCCAGACTCTGTGGTTTTACTATGTCACATTGTCATGAGAAATGTGTGAGTGATCTAGTTTTCTCTACACTTGTGATAGGTGTGCAGTGGTACCTCATTGTGGTGTTACTTTTCATTTTTTAATGGCTAAAATCTTTGATGTCCTTTTTTGCTACTTGTATATTATCTTTGCAATGTTTCTTCATATCTTTTGCCCATTTTTCAATTGAATTCTTTGCCTTTATACTGTTGAGCTTTGAGAGTTCTGTGTATCTTTTGTTGGACACACTGCTAGTCTTGACACACTCTTTTTATTTTGAAAAATTTTTAAATGTTTTTATTTATTTTTGAGACAGAGAGAGACAGAACATGAGCAGGGGAGGGGAAGAGAGAGAGGGAGACACAGAATCTGAAGCAGGCTGCAGGCTCTGAGCTGTCAGCACAGAGCCCGACGCGGGGCTCAAACTCACAGACTGCGAGATCATGACCTGAGCTGAAGTCGAACACTCAACCAACTGAGCCACCCAGGTGCCCCAGTCTTGACACACTCTTAACAGAAGATAGGAAGTTTTTAATTTTGATGAGGTCCATTTTGTCAGTTTTTCATTGTAAGAATCTTAGTCTTGGTGTTAAGTGGAAGAACACTTTGCCTGGTCCTAGATCCCAAGCATTTTCTCCTATGTTTGTTCTAAATATTAAATGTTTTATAGTTATTCTACATTTGTGTCCATGATCCGTTTTGAATTGATTGTTGTGTATAAGGCCATGATTCATTTTTAGCCTATGGATGACCATTTGCTCCACTAGCATTTGTTGAAAAGGCCATCCCTCATCCATCAAAACACTTTTGCACCTTTTAGAAAAATAAGTTAGGTATATTTGTGTGGGTTTATTTTGGGCTTCTTTATTCTCTTGTATTGTCAAATGTCTTTGTCTTTCCACCAATACCACGTTGTCTAGGTTACTCTAGCTATATAATACACCTTAATGTCGGGTAGGGCGAATTCTACCACTTGACTCTTCTTTTTCAAGATTACTTTAGCGATTTTGGGGCTTAATCCTTTATATATAAATTTTAAAATAAACTTATCTATGCCTACAAAAAATCCTGTTGGGATTTTGATAGAAATGACATGAAACCTGTAGCTTAATTTGAGGAGAATTGACATCATTGATATGTAGAGTCATCAGACTCAGATGATCCATGAACATGATCTTTCTCTCTATTTAGGTAGGTCTGTTTTGATTTCTTTAATCAGAATTTTATGATTTTTCAGCTTACAGATCCTATTCCTATTTCATTACATTTATATCTAATCATTTTATATTCTTTGGTGCAATTGTAAATACTATTATGTCTTTAATTTGTTATCACAAGTTCATTTTTATTTTGCATATTTATTTTATTTTAGAGACAGCTCAAGTTGGGGTGAGGGGCAGAGAAAGAGAGGGAATCTTAAGCAGGGAGCCTGAATTGGGGCTTGATCCCATGACCTGGGATCATGACCT